>NC_088420.1:39850013-40165013 GCF_034236695.1 Oncorhynchus nerka | reverse complement strand
ACCCAGTTAGGTTACCTCCCAAGTCACCCAACTTGGCTGGGGCCATGCAATGTTAACAATAGGGCATTTCCGTGTAAAAATCCCCATGAGCGCTAGCATGTGAAGTTCATAGGAGAATAGACAATTTGGTGTCAAATGATAGATAAGAGTAGATGTTTGTGAAATTAAGGAATATATACATTTTTCAACCATTTTCCATCCTAAATATTAAGAATAAGCAAAGGCTTTCATTTCTGGTAGAACAGACAGAAAAGGGTTCTTAGACAACATCTACCAGAAAAAGTCCTAAAAGATACTAGAAATACATCAAAAGACTGTGCCAAATAATATCAACGTTTATATTTAGTTTTGCGGAAATGATTTACCATCTGTAATTTTAAGAAATATTACCAAGTGTCTTGTCTTTCTTTAAGATATTTTCTAATTTCTCTCTCTCGAGGAGGGAGGATAATGAAAGTTCACAGAAGTAACAAGTCAAGGTAGACCTACCAATTATGTGATAGTGTTTTTGCTGATAGCAATTTGGTTTATGATTTATTAAGTGATTAAAACGTGCCGTTCTGTTACCAAATCGGAACTGAATTGGCTACAATAGGAATTCTTAATAGTCAGACACTAACCACAGTTGGGTCACATGCTACTGTCCTCCCTTCCACTGGCACACTGTCAGCTCATAACTGTTTTCTTTCTCTTTCTATCATGTTGTGGTCAAAGCAAGTGTATGAAACCAGTCTGGACACCCCCCCTCTTCTCTCTCCAGTTAATGTCACCTTGCTGACACCTACTCATGAACCCCCTCACTTTCCATTTACTGTAACCAGTCCTCCCATCCACTGAGCACCGATCGACTTTAGACATCCAAGGATGGTGAAAAGTAGTTGAAATTTTGTCAGTCCAAATCTGAACCAATCATAGACATCTGTTTCACAAGTTTGGACAGTACAGTACAGTACAGTACAAGAAAATAAAATAAAAGTTCAGTACAATACAGTACTGTACTGTAGAGTAGAGTACGGTTTAGTACAGTATAGTAAAGCACACTAGAGTAGAGTATAATTTACTGTACTGTAATGACCTATACTTTACTGTACTACTGTATTGTACTGAACTCTACTGTGCTCTACTCTGATGTCCAAACTTATGAAACAGAGACGTCTATGATTGTTACAGATTTGGTCCGGTTTGCCCAACAGCAACTCAACACTGGTTTTAATTCAACTGAACTCAGCTTAGTTTCTATGAGGACCTAGTTCCATTTCTTCTCCCTAACACGAGGGAAATATTTTTCAAAGTTCCTAACCTGGGGTCATGCAATGGATACTGTAGTCAACCAACAGCAAGCTCAATCCCATGACACTAAACACGTCTTAGTTTCCTACGGATCCATTTCTTCTCCTTCATTTAATCTCCTAAACACTAGTGAAACATTTATCAAAGTAATACACAGATTAGGTAATAAACAGGTGTTATAGATTAACATGTGGCTCCCATGGTTAAGTTCAGGGATATGCAAACCTAACACACACATCTAATAATGGCCATGGGATAGTGGGATAGGAGCAAACACAACACAGGAATGTGTGTGTGTGGTGTGGTGTGGTGTGGTGTGAGTGAGTGAGTGAGTGAGTGAGTGAGTGAGTGAGTGAGTGAGTGAGTGAGTGAGTGAGTGAGTGAGTGAGTGAGTGAGTGAGTGAGTGAGTGAGTGAGCGAGTGAGTGAGCGAGTGAGTGAGCGAGTGGACCTTCAGGTGAGGTCTGTACTTGAAACAGGATTGTGAAAGGACAGAGTTAAGGTCGCGGGGGAGTAAGTAAGGTATGGGTTTAGGGGCAGAAGGGGTTTAGTGAGAGGGGAGCCGAGTACGTGGATGTTTATGGATGCTATGAAGGTATTATTGACATGAGTGTGTGTCATGCCGTGGGGATCTATAGGTGGATGTAGGGCTAAGAAGGGCTAAGGCCACTCATTAGGACAGATTTATAGAGTGGTGCGGAGGTGTCAGCCACAAATCTCTCTATCTCATTAAACTGGGGGACGAGTAACGATTATCGCTCTCCAAGTGGCGGGGTGAATGGATGGAGAGGAGGATGTAGATTTATGGTGGAACTCTTTGTATCCTAGACACTTTAATGGAACAGGATTGTACATCTGCCTCGCTCTGTCCCAGCCCCAGAAACCTCACTTTCACCCCTCTTAACACACACAGACACACACACACACACACACACAGACATGCGCATGTGCACACACTGAGATAAACCTGCAGTTTGGTTTACACACACACAGTCAGGGATCCATAGTTGACACTGGCCAGGCTGTTGAGATTGATTTATTCTGGGGAAGATATCTCAACCCCCTGCGAACCAGGAGGGAGGCATGGGGGAGGGGTTAAGCTTTTCTTTGTGTATGCCTGGGATACATTTACAAAGTTAATTTCCACACACACAGCTCAGGCACTTTTTAATATTTCAAAGCTAAAGTGTCTATGGTGGTACAACCAGTCCACAGTTAACAGAGCAGGATGGAGATCTAGCCAATTTTGACTTTGTGTCTGTGGAATCTAGTGGAAACCGCTTATTTTTATTTATTTTATTTTACCTTTATTTAACTAGGCAAGTCAGTTCAGAACAAATTCTTATTTTCAATGACGGCCTAGGAACAGTGGGTTAACTGCTTGCAACCTTCCGGTTACTAGTCCAACGCTCTAACCACTAGGCTACCCTGCCGCCCCAGGGTAGCCTAGTGGGTAGCCTCAATCCCGTCATCCATTTTAAGCACCGCCTTCACCAAATCCTGATTTGCTGTTTGTAATCACATAATCACATAATTCTACGTGATCCTTGACAGATTCTCACCGTTACATCTGTCCAGGGTTTCCAGGTCTATTTAACCTTTCCAGCCCAATGACCACTCAAAACCCACCCAAAAGGCCTGAAAACTAGCTCAACATTTGTTTTCCACAGCAAGAGAGGAGTTGCCACATTTAAACAATAATCCTTTTCCCATAACGTTATCGAGCCAATTAAGAAGGAATATCGAGGTAATCTGTAATGATATTAGAAGCAAAGTGTGGATACAAACTATGACATAATAAACTCATTTTAATATGTCGCAAGAGAGAAAATACTTTGCCCTTATTAAACTCGTCAGATCATTTTCCATCAATGACTGTCGATTTAACTCATTTGACTGCTATGATTAAATGAGTTAATGTGTGGTGCTCACCGTGAAGCATTGAGGAGGAGGTGTGATAGTGTGGGGATGCTTTGCTGGTGACACTGTCAGTGATTTATTTAAAATTCAAGGCACAGTTAACCAGCATGGTTACCACAGCATTCTGTAGTGATGTGCCATCCCATCTGGTTTGCGCTTAGTGGGACTATCATTTGTTTTTCAACAGGCCACTGACGCAAAACACACCTCCAGGCTGTGTAAGGACTATTTGACCAAGAAGGAGAGTGATGGAGTGCTGCATCAGATGACCTGGTCTCCACAATCACCCGACCTCTACCCTATTGAGATGGTTTCGGATGAGTTGGACCGCAGAGCGAAGGAAAAGCAGCCAACAAGTGCTCAGCATATGTGGGAACTCCTTCAAGACTGTTGGTTGAGAGAATGCCAAGAGAGTGCAAAGCTGTCATCAAGACAGGCAAAGGATGGCTACTTTGAAGAATGTATTGTTTACATTCTTAGTAAACAATTTGTTAAACACTTTTTAGGTCACTACATGATTCCAAATGTGTTATTTCATCATTTTGATGTCTTCACTATTAGTATACAATGTAGAAAATAGTAAAAATAAAGAAAAACCCTTGAATGAGTAGGCGTGTCCAAACTTTTGACTGGCACTGTATAAATGAATAGGCTACTTGATGGCCAAAAGATGCAAATGTATAATTCTCCACATTTAATGTTAGTTTAATTGAGGACTTTTCCCCATAACAGAAGCTCGCGATGGAATTCCATAACTTCTGTTCCAATAACTTCCATTTAAAATTTCCACTTGTGTTAAATAGCCTACCTACAACTGGTAAAAAGTTGTCATGATGTGCACGTGTGCTGATCTGTCTCCTCTCGCTCACGTGACTCAGCCAATAGTGGACTAAGCTGTATGATGCAGTGCTCTCTCAACACACACACCTCCAGCCCTCCCACCACTCACTCAGCAACAGCCTGTCCCACTGCCTGATAAGTCAGCAGTAGCAGGTCACACTGAATATATTTGTTTGTTTAAGAAAACGTTACCTGTTCATGGGGAAAACTGTGACCTACTTCTATGATGTTCACAGATAATAGATCCCGGTTTAAAGGGGGGCTGAACTTTCTGATTTGGCCTCTTTTTTTCAGCTTGGTCATGAAGAAATGCAGCGGCCATGACTGAAGCCAAACGAGAGTTGTCTTGGGAGTGGGGTGGGGGGTGTTTTAATGTGGTTGTCTCTTGTGTGTGTGTTCGCACGTGGTAAATATTTGTACATTCACTTTGCCAAAACAGTACACAGTTAGGTCATTTCACCAATTTGGTGCCTTTTGAGAAGTGTAACTTGACCCCAAAAAACTTTGATTTCACCTAATTTTAACATTGACATAAAGAGCACATGTTCAACTTCATAAAAAATGACTTTTCCCATCTCAAGAGGTTAAATCAAAATATTACTATAGTAATGCCAAATAAAGAAACGGGGTTGACCGTAACAGGGTTGACCGTAACAGGGTTGACCGTAACAGGGTTGATGATTTCTTCTTAAATCAGCCTTAAATTCCCTCGTGACAGGGGGAATGGAAGCTTGTTCTGTGCAACAGGGAGTGACAATTGAATGCAAGCGTCACAAACACAATGAAAATGCTAAAACAGTTCTAGCATTTCTATCTACGGGTAACAGACTCGATCCGCTCAGTTTTACACCAAAAAGAGTAGGACCAGCTCACCTGCTTTTACACTATGATCTATTAGATGTTCAATGTTTATTCTGAATTTGTTTTATTTAAAATGGAATAGTTTCACCATATTAAAACGAGAGTTCAGTTCATGTTACAGGGTTTGACCTTAAAATGATGGACAGACGTAAATGAATCACTAAACACATTACATAAATAATCATCTTCAGAAATTATTTTAAAAAGCAACAAAAATAACTAGGACGTTACTATGTGGTGAAAACTTGGAGAAATGGTTAAGTGGGTTGAACTCTTAATTGAAGTGACACAGGGTTGATGGAGGGACATGTCAAAATGTTGAATTTTGGCACTTTAGCAAGCCTTTAGTCATAAAATTGAATTCTCCATGTGGTCTATATTAAAGGGTGTTTCATTTAATATAACAGACTAAAAATATCAAAGGCACTCTTTTCATGGAACGACCCAGTTGCACTCACTCACCCTTCTAGATAACCTAAACAGTTAACCAGGTCTTATGTCTTGAAGTTGCCTAGGCTAGCTAGTGCTAGCTAATTGCTTTCGCCAATTAGCTTCAGCCGGCTGGTGGTTTGACATTGGATGGCCTATGTCTAGGGCTAGTTTGGGACCATCAATAAATTACATTTTGTCTTAATGGTGACTCCATGTTTACATAAAGGCTAAAAAAAATCTAAAATAAATAAGGCAACGTCTTCAACTCTACTTAGAGGCAAGTTTCACTTAAAATGAACCTTACAAATAGCAGTGTTGGGCAATTTGGAAAGCCACAGTCAGTCAATAAATGATAGAATAATACTTGTAGGAAAGGTTTTCATCTTTGGCTCAAAACCTGTTGATACTATACTATTAGAAAGGTTCAAAATGTATGTATGTAAAACATGACAGCACAATTTAAAAATATATGGCACATGGAAACCAAATGAGGATGGTCTACGGTGATAGATGGGATGTGATGAGAGTGGCTGAGAGGTGGGACTAAGGAGCTTATGTTCAGTAATGTATTATTGTTATGTGATTGCTCTATATAAAATGTGTATGTAAAATGTATATGTAAAATGTATGTAAAATAAAAAATAAATAATAAAAAAGATGTGTCCTCTGAACAGGGGGGGTGGATGGGTTAATAATAATACAAATCATTTTGTATTCTTTATATACTCTTTTAAAATCATAGATTTAGTACCTTCACAGCTTGCCTTATGCTTGGCACCTAAACCCCTCTCTCAGGCCTCTGTCTGTCTGTGTGTGTGTGTGTGTGTGTGTGTGTGTGTGTGTGTGTGCTCCTCAAACACAACACCCCATCGCCATGTCTCCGCCTGGCATCACAAGACTCTCCCAGGGGATTGTGGGATGTTTGCGTTGCCACGGTAGCAAGACAGTGCTGAGGAGACAAAGCTGCGTCAAGATAAATCTCACGAGACGCACCACACACTGCAAAAAGGGAAATGTAAGCAAGCCTAAATATTTTATATTGAGTGATAATTCACTTAAAATATTTTTTTCTTACCAAGATAAATTATCTAACGTCATTGGCAAATCTGAATGTATCTGATTTTAAAATATTAAGGACAAATATCTTTAAGACATTTTTAGGTTCAAATAAGCAAAATGATCTGCCAAAAATGTTAGATCACTTAGTATTTGTTTTCTTTCCAAGCGAATTATAAGTGAATTATCACTCAATTTAAGATATTTAGCCTTGCTTAGATTTCATGTTTTGCAGTGCGTGCACAACACACATACAGCCCGTGGTCTCTACATCCACAGGTGTCCGGAAGCTTGGCAACACTGCCAAGGACACTGACAGAAAACACACACACACACACACACACACTTGTCTTCAGGTCAGGGTGAAAGAGGTGAAGCAGTAAGAAATAGACAGGGCCAGCGGTGAAGCTGAGAGTGCAGTGGAAAAGCACACCACCGTCACCCAGGTAGACTGTTGTCAGTAGCAACAAATCCTGAGGTGTGTGTGTTTTCAGGTTGTAGTCTGACAGTGAGCGAGTTTGTTGCTACTGGGGCACCAAGTTCTTGCTCTTTCACTGCCGGACTAAATGACCACAGCCTGACTGTCCGGGACTTTCCATTAGAACTTCTCTCTAACTGGATGACTAAATGACCACAGCCTGACTGTCCGGGACTTTCCATTAGAACTTCTCTCTAACTGGATGACTAAATGACCACAGCCTGACTGTCCGGGACTTTCCATTAGAACTTCTCTCTAACTGGATGACTGAATGACCACAGCCTGACTGTCCGGGACTTTCCATTAGAACTTCTCTCTAACTGGATGACTGAATGACCACAGCCTGACTGTCCGGGACTTTCCATTAGAACTTCTCTCTAACTGGATGACTGAATGACCACAGCCTGACTGTCCGGGACTTTCCATTAGAACTTCTCTCTAACTGGATGACTAAATGACCACAGCCTGACTGTCCGGGACTTTCCATTAGAACTTCTCTCTAACTGGATGACTAAATGACCACAGCCTGACTGTCCGGGACTTTCCATTAGAACTTCTCTCTAACTGGATGACTGAATGACCACAGCCTGACTGTCCGGGACTTTCCATTAGAACTTCTCTCTAACTGGATGACTGAATGACCACAGCCTGACTGTCCGGGACTTTCCATTAGAACTTCTCTCTAACTGGATGACTGAATGACCACAGCCTGACTGTCCGGGACTTTCCATTAGAACTTCTCTCTAACTGGATGACTAAATGCAAACTTGCAGCAATTGGTATCAAACATTTCACTCCAGAAACACAAACAGACTGAATGCTATTGGTTCCTGCTACGCAGTTAGGGCCACGTTTACAAAGCAATGTAAACATGGCTTATTGAAAGGACTGATGAGGTAACATATCAAAGTCAAATTGTTCATTGAGCATAAGAGAAAGAGAAAGAAGAGAAGATATATGTGTGTGTGTGTGTGTGTGTGTGTGTGTGTGTGTGTGTGTGTGTGTGTGTGTGTGTGTGTGTGTGTGTGTGTGTGTGAGTGAGTGAGTGAGAAGAGCAACACTGGATCAATCTTTTATCACCGCAGTGCGCTCTCCTTCCTGAGCCAAGCACAACTCACTCACTCGCTAAAACACATAAGACACAAGCAATACTTTCCATCATGCAAACATTCCTATACTGTTGCCTTGAGTTGAGTCCACTTTCAGTAGGTAGCCTAGGTCTCGTCGTGACAGGCAAAACCACTTCACAAGCTTGAGGACAGTCACTATGTACACCATCATCATGAGTTAGAGGAAACTGACTGCACTCACCAAGATTGTATTACATTACAGCTAGACACACACACACACAATTCATAACAGAGGCAGAGAAAAGGGGTCATGCTTTTCCATTGATGTATACTGATGTAATAAAAGGCCATTAAAAATAACATCACAGCCATCCCTCAGAGGATGCTCCATTCTCTGCATTAAAAACACACCCAGCCCAATGTTGTGGGAAATGAACCATAGTGCAGGTTTAATCCTGTGTGTGTGTGTGTGTGTGTGTGTGTGTGTGTGTGTGTGTGTGTGTGTGTGTGTGTGTGTGTGTGTGTGTGTGTGTGTGTGTGTGTGTGTGTGTGTGTGCACAGACGAGAACTAAACAACCAGGCTAAGATAAGAGGGGAACTTAGAGGTGATGTCACTGACTGAGGAGACAGCTGGATGATGTGCTTCATTTTAGAAAACACACACACCACAAACACACACATAGCCAATTTTAAAAGGATAATAAATGTGAGGCTCCTGTGTTTAAACACAATCACTTCCCTCCCTCTCTCCCTCCACAACCATCTATTACCACTGACACCATCTCACACACACTGACAAACAGACACACACACTGACAGACTCGCATACTGGCACAGTCACACACTAAACACACTGAGAAACCAACATACACAAACAAATCCAATAAAAATGTATTTGTCACATGTCCAGAATACAACAGGTGTAGCATTTCACCTTACAGTGAAATGCTTATTTACAAGCCCTTAATGAACCAACAATGCTTTAAGAAATGTGTATAAAAATTGAGTAAAAAAAAGGTACAGTGGGGCAAAAAAGTATTTAGTCTAGCCACCAATTGTGCAAGTTCTCCCACTTAATAAAATGAGAGAGGCCTGTCATTTTCAGCATAGGTACACTTCAACTATGACAGACAAAATTAGAAGAAAAAAAATCCAGAAAATCACATTGTAGGATTTTTAATGAATTTATTTGCAAATTATGGTTGAAAATAAGTATTTGGTCACCTACAAACAAGCAACATTTCTGGCTCTCACAGACCTGTAACTTCTTCTTTAAGAGGCTTCTCTGTCCTCCACTCGTTACCTGTAATTAATGGCACCTGTTTGAACTTGTTATCAGTATAAAAGACACCTGTCCACAACCTCAAACAGTCACACTCCAAACTCCACTATGGCCAAGACCAAAGAGCTGTCAAAGGACACCAGAAACTAATTTGTAGACCTGCACCAGGCTGGGAAGCCTGAATCTGCAATAGGTAAGCAGCTTGGTTTGAAGAAATCAACTGTGGTAGCAATTATTAGGAAATGGAAGATATACAAAACCACTGATAATCTCCCTCGATCTGGGGCTCCACGCAAGATCTCACCCCGTGGGGTCAAAATGATCACAAGAACAGTGAGCAAAAATCCCAGAACCACACGGGGGGACCTAGTGAATGACCTGCAGAGAGCTGGGACCAAAGTAACAAAGCCTACTCTCAGTAACACACTACGCCGCCAGGGACTCAAATCCTGCAATGCCAGACGTGTCCCCCTGCTTAAGCCAGTACATGTCCAGGCCCGTCTGAAGTTTGCTAGAGAGCATTTGGATGATCCAGAAGAAGATTGGGAGAATGTCATATGGTCAGATGAAACCAACATAGAACTTTTTGGTAAAAACTCAACTCGTCGTGTTTGGAGGACAAAGAATGCTGAGTTGCATCCAAAGAACACCATACCTACTGTGAAGAATGGGGGTGGAAACATCATGCTTTGGGGCTGTTTTTCTGCAAAGGGACCAGGACGACTGATCCGTGTAAAGGATAGAATGAATGGGGCCATGTATCGTGAGATTTTGAGTGAAAACCTCCTTCCATCAGCAAGGGCATTGAATGTGAAATGTGGCTGGGTCTTTCAACATGACAATGATCCCAAACACACCGCCCGGGCAATGAAGGAGTGGCTTTGTAAGAAGCATTTCAAGGTCCTGGAGTGGCCTAGCCAGTCTCCAGATCTCAACCCCATAGAAAATCTTTGGAGGGAGATGAAAGTCCGTGTTGCCCAGCAACAGCCCCAAAACATCACTGCTCTAGAGGAGATCTGCATGGAGGAATGGGCCAAAATACCAGCAACAGTGTGTGAAAACCTTGTGAAGACTTACAGAAAAGGTTTGACCTCTGTCATTGCCAACAAAGGGTATATAACAAAGTATTGAGATAAACTTTTGTTATTGACCAAATACTTGTTTTCCACCATAATTTGCAAATAAATTCATTAAAAATCCTACAATGTGATTTTCTGGATTTTGTTTTCTCATTTTGTCTGTCATAGTTGAAGTGTACATATGATGACAATTACAGGCCTCTCATCTTTTTTAAGTGGGAGAACATGCACAATTGGTGGCTGACTATGTATTTTTTGCCCCACCGTAAGAATAAAAATTGGAAAAAAAAAGGCACAAATAATTCAACAGCAGCATTAAAATAACAACAGCGAGGATATATACAGGGGGTACCGGTAAAGAGTCAATGTGCGGGGACAGAGGTTAGTCGAGGTAATTGGGGTAATGTGTACATGTAGGTAGAGTTAAAGTGACCATGCATAGATAGTAAACAGAGAGTAGCTGCAGTGTAAAATAGGGGTCTGGGTAGCCCTTTGATTAGCTATTTAGGAGTCTTATTGCTTAGGGGTAGAAGCTGTTAAGAAGCCTTTTGGACCTAGACTTGGCGCTCGGGTACCGCTTGCCGTGTGGCAGCAGAGAGAACAGTCTATGACTAGGGTGGCTGGAGTCTTTGACAATTTTTAGGGCCATCCTCTGACACCGTCTGGTATAGAGGTTCTGGATGGCAGGAAGCTTGGCCCCAGTGATGTACTGGGCCGTACGCACTACCCTCTGTAGTGCCTTGTGGTCAGAGACCGAGCAGTTGCCATACCAGGCAGTGATGCAACCAGTCAGAAGGCTCTCGATGGTGTATAACTTTTTGAGGATCTGAGGACCCATTTCAAATCTTTCCAGACTCCTGAGGGGGAATAGGTTTAGTCTTGCCCTCTTCACGCCTGTCTTGGTGTGCTTGGACCATGTTAGTTTGTTGGGGATGTGGACACCAAGGAACTTGAAGCTCTTAACCTGCTCCACTACAGCCCCGTTGATGAGAATGGGGGCGTGCTCGGTCCTCATTTTCCTGTTGTCCACAATCATCTCCTTTGTCTTGATCACGTTGAGCACATTGAGGGAGAGGTTGTTGTCATGGCACAACACGGCCAGGTCTCTGACCAACTCCCTATAGGCTGACTGATTTCTAGTCTCTCCGTTGACAGTGATCAGGCCTGCCACTGTTGTGTCATCAACAAACTTAATGATGGTGTTGGAGTCGTGTCTGGCCATGCAGTCATGAGTGAACAGGGAGCACAGGAAGGGACTGAGCACGCACCCCTGAGGTGCCCCCGTGTCGAGGATCAGCGTGGCGGATATGTTGTTACCTACCCTTACCACCTGGGCACGGCCCGTCAGGAAGTCCAGGATCCAGTTGCAGAGGGAGGTGTTAAGTCCCAGGGTCCTTAGCTTAGTGATGAGATTTGAGGGCACTGTGGTGTTGAACAATGAATAGCATTCTCACATAAGTGTTCCTTGTCCAGGTGGGAAAGGGCACTGTGGAGTGCAATAGAGATTGCATCATCTGGGGATCTGTTAGGGAGGTATACAAATTGGAGTGGGTCTAGGGTTTCTGGGAAAATGGTGTTGATGTGAGCCATGACCAGCCATTCAAAGCACTTCATGGCTACAGACTTAAGTGCTACGGGTCAGAAGTCAGTTAGGCAGGTTTCCCGTAGTGTTCTTGGGCACAGGGTCTGCTTGAAACATGTTGTTATTACAGACTCAGACAGGGAGAGGTTGAAAGTATCAGTGAAGACACCTGCCAGTTGGTCAGCGCATGCTCGCAGTACACATCCTGGTAAATCCGTCTGGCCCTGTGGTCTTGTGAATGTTGACCTGTTTAAAGGTCTTACTCACATTGGCTGCGGAGAGCGTGATCACACAGTCGTCGGGAACAGCTGATGCTCTCATGCACGTTTCAGTGTTACTTGCATCGAAGTGAGCATAAAAGTAATTTAGCTCATCTGGTAGGCTCGTGTCACTGGGCAGCTCTCGCCTGTGCTTCCCTTTGTAGTCTGTAATGGTTTGCAAGCCCTGCCACATCCGACGAGCATCGGAGCCGGTGTAGTACGATTCGATCTTAGTCCTGTATTGATGCTTTGCTTGTTTGATGGTTCGTCGGAGAGCATAGCGGGATCTCTTGTAAGCTTTCCGGTTAGAGTCCCGCTCCTTGAAAGCGGCAGCTCTACCCTTTAGCTCAGTGCGGATGTTGCCTGTAATCCATGGCTTCCGGTTGGGGTATGTAGGTACAATCACTGTGGGTACGACGTCATCAATGCACTTATTAATGAAGCCAGTGATTGATGTGGTGTACTCCTCAATGCCATCCAGAGATGGTTGTACATTTAACATGCTGGTAGAGATTTGGTCAAATGTATTTAAGTTTCCCTGCATTAAAGTCCTCGGCCACTACGAGCGCCGTTTCTGGATGAGCGTTTTCCTGTTTGCTTATGGCGATATACAGCTCATTAAGTGCGGTCTTAGTGCCAACATCAGTCTGTGGTGGTATGTAGACAGCTACAAAAAATACAGATGACAATTCTCTTGGTTGATAGTGTGGTCTACAGCTTATCATGAGATACTCTACCTTAGGCGAGCAAAACCTTGAGACAGATATCGTGCACCAGCTGTTGTTTACAAATATACATCGCCACCCCTTGTCTTACCAGAGGTTGCTGTTCTATCCTGCCAATACATTGTAAAACCCGCCAGCTGTATATTCTTCATGTCGTCGTTCAGCCACGACTCAGTGAAACATAACACAGAACCCAAACCGTCTGCGCGCGTGAGCCATTGTTTATACATTTATTTTGTCCCCCAACACCAAACGCGATCACGACACGCATGTTAAAATATTTTTTTAAACTCTGAACCAATTATATTAATTTGGGGACAGGTCGAAAAGCATTAAACATTTATGGCCATTTAGCTAGCTTGCACTTGATATTGCACTTGCTAGCTAATTTGTCCTATTTAGCTAGCTTGCTGTTGCTAGCTAATTTGTCCTGGGATATAAACATTGAGTTGTTATTTTACCTGAAATGCACAAGGTTGTCTACTCCGCCAATTAATCCACATATAAAACGTCAACTGAATAATTTCTAGTCATCTCTCCTCCTTCCAGGCTTTTTCTTCTATTGCAATTGGCAACTTTCATAAATTAGGTGCATTACTGCCACTGACCTTGTTCGTCTTTCAGTCATCCACGTGGGTATAACCAATGAGGAGATGGCACGTGGGTACCTGCTTCTATAAACCAATGAGGAGATGGAAGAGGCAGGACTTGCAGCGCGATCTGCGTCACAAATAGAACTGACTTCTGTTGGCGCGCACAAGCAGTGTGGGTGCAATAATTGAATAATATAGATTTCTCCATTTATTTTGCATTGCTCGCGCACGCCATGCGAGCGGTGTAGTCAGCCTGTAAGATATTACAGTTTTTAATGTCCCGTTGGTAGTTTAAACACACATGCACACACAGATAACACATGAAGTATGGCTGTTTACTTAAATCAAATCCATTTTGTTAGTCGCATACACATGTTTAGCAGATGTTATTGCGGATGTAGCGATATGCTTGTCTCAGGGTAAGCCAGGAAATAAAATCACCTCTCTTTTTCTCTCTGGCTCCCTCATCGATCCACAGGACAAGACAACAACTACAGACACATAATAAGACGCTATCTCGAAACACACACACACATAGGCTAGGATAATGAGTTATGTTTTAGCATGTGTAGCCCTCCATAAATCGATCTTTAATCTGTGAGGGTAAAAAGAGCTTGGTGACGTGCAGGCTGTGGAAGAGACACCCATGGCTTTATCATGCCTTCTCACACACACACGTATAGACATACAGACACACACACACACCAGTACACACACGGGTTGGACAGACAGTTCCAGGTTGTGCCATGTTACAGAGGAGGGGCTTAGCACCAACAGATACATTTAAGGACACAGTAGCCTGATCAGGGACACTGAACACACACACACACTCACGTACATACATACACACACACACGAAAGAGGATTTTGACACACACCATTTCAGATTGTTCTCAGGTCGTTTCTGGAGTAATTAACAGATATGATTAGCATTCCTGAAACATTATTTTGTTGAAATATAATTTGATCTTTGTGAAATTAAGCTAATTGATTGCACCCAAATTTCCCCTTTTTATTTATAGGATTCATGATACATAGTAAATATAGTACCCAGCATCTGATTTGGATCAAACTTATTCCTACCAATGAGTAAGATATGCCACACATGGACACCCCACACCCTATGCCAATCCAACATACAGTATCAGTTCTCTATGTTTGAAGCAGTTTGAAGTAGTTTGAAGCTGCAGCTTGGAGTATTGCTTCTCCCTACTATGAAATGTATTCCTTGTCAATCTGGTGATTTTTTTCAACCTTTATTTAACTAGGCAAGTCAGTTAAGAACAAATTCATATTTACAATGACGGCCTAGGAACAGTGGGTTAACTGACTTGTTCAGAGGCAGAACGACAGATTTTTACATTGTCAGCTCAGGGATTCAATATAGCAACCTTTCGGTTACTGGCCCAACGCTCTAACCACTAGGCTACCTGCAGCTCCTGATTCTCCCCTGTTCAGAGAACACAACATTTCCTTTGCAACTTTGGTTAGAAAAACAATAGATTTGGCGCATGATGAAAATAAATTGTGTGGTCATCCTCACAATTCATACCAGTCCTCCATGAAAGCAATTCAGTTTGTTTGTCTTTTAGCAACCTAATGCTTCAACCAAACTTTCCCTGAAAAGTCCTGTATGGTCCAGTGTTGCTCTGGTGGTAGAGCATGGCGTTGGTGCCACCAGGGTTGTGGATTCAATTACCGGGTCCACCCATATGAAATATTTATTTTGGCCTGACTGTAAGAGTCACTTTGGATAAACGCGACTGCTAAATGGCATATGTATTAGTCCAACTAGTGACAGCTCTCTGAAGACTTTTCCTACAAGCCCAAAACGTTGATGGAGAAATGGGCTAGAGACTAAAATAAAATAAAATAATGTAATTGCATGGCAGTCTTATGCGTTTGGATATTTTACCATCGAAGACCACTAGAGACCATAACATTGAAACCATTAGAATTGAAATAGCCTAATGTTTTCCTTGTTCTAGCAGTAACTACTCTAGACATGTTTTTAAGGGAATAAACCACACACAAAGGTCCGTTTCCAGGACACAAATCAAGTGAAAAGAAAGACAAACTGAATTACTTTCATGGAGGACTGCCTTGAATTGTGAGGATGACCACACTATTATTTTCATCACGAGTCAAATCTTTTGGTTTTCTACCCAAACTTGCAATTCTGGGTAAGCTTTTACTCAAACACAATATGATGCACTTAGAATTTAAAAACAAACTTCCTCAAAAACTACTGAGGAACATTCAAACACATAAACTCCCTCATACAAACACACACACTCACGCAGAGAAACACACACGCTCTTTCCCAGAACAAAATGTGTCACACTCACCAGGTGTGGAAATGTCTTCCTTCTCAACTCTCGCTCTCTCGTTCTAGCTTTTTCTCTCTCAGGTAGATTCCACTCGCTCCTCCGAGCTCTGGAGAGTGGGATCAGGAAGTGTAGTCCCAACAAAAGAGGGAGTGAGTGTTTCAGGGGAGGTAAAGTCCAGCAGGGGTCAGAGTCAGATGAGGTGGCTGGAGATTAAACCGATCTGTCTGTCGGTACTCCTCTGTTTCTATCTTTCCTCTCCCTTTCCGGTTTCTATCTATCGGTCTCCCTCACTCGTTCGCTGGCTGCTTCAGGAATGCAGCTCTCCTGGATGTTCTCACCACAGCAAAGATCTGAGACTACTAAGCCTCTCTCACGCTCTCTCTCTCTCTCTCGCTCTCTCTCTCATTCTCTCTCGCTCTCTCTCTCTCCAGCTCTCTCTCTCTCTCTAGCTCTCTCTCCTGACACTCTGCTGACAGGGCAGGTCCCTCCCCCTCTCCAGGTAGTGGTTAGTAGAGGAGTCTCTCTCTCTGCCTTTCTCTTTCACTCTTAACAACACACTCAGAATTTAATTTGCTGTATTGAACTGTCTTAATATTCACACCGTACACTGCATAGTGTATGTGTGTGTATTTATTTGTGTGTGTTTGTGTACATACTACCTGAGTAGACTTCCTCCCTCTGGCCTCATGAACAGCTGACTATGTAAATGAGTCTCTCAGGTGATGTTCTCTTCCTGGAATGAGGTCACAGTCCCATATCCAGGTGTGTGTGTGTGTGTGTGTGTGTGTGTGTGTGTGTGTGTGTGTGTGTGTGTGTGTGTGTAAAGGTGAGTGTGTGTTTAAACAGTGAGGGAGCCTCTCCCAGGGAGTGCAGGGCAAACCTGACCATTTGGGTTGGGAACTCACACATACGTCCTGCCCTCCAGGACATCTATTGTACAGCACCCGGTGTTACAGGAAGGCCAAGAAGATCATCAAGGACCTCAGACACCTGAGCCATGGCCTGTTCACCCCTCTACCATCTTGTAGGCAGAAAAAAATAGAGGTAAACCGGGAGACTGAAAAACAACTTCTATCTCCAGGCCATTAGACTGTCAAATAGTCACCAGTAGCTGGTCTTCGGCCAGTACCCTGCCCTGAACTTTAGTCACTGTTACTAGCCGGCTACCACCCAGTACTCAACCCTGCACCTTAGAGACCGTGTGTGTGTGCGTGTCTTGTTCTGCTAAGATACTTAGGCTGGGTTTGGAACCATGCCAGACCAATTAGATTTTGTTGTGTTGAAATCAACAGACAGACTGAGCATTAGATTAATTTACAGACTAACCTGATATGATTCATAACCATCTTTAGCTAAACACATTCACAAACACAGACACATTGACACTAAAATGCAAAAGGATTGGTCTATGTTTTTCTTGCAATAGCCCGTGTCCCAAACGTAATACCATTTAGACGAGGCTAGACCCAGCTTTTTACTTCAGCCAGAACTATCAGAGTTTGCTCACATCTGAGACACAAGCTTTTGACACATTTAAGAGCTGAGATGCACAACAGATCCTGCCTGTAATTCTCTCTCACACAAACACACAGTAGGCCACTTCTACAGTAAAGGGAGAGTACCCTAGAGGTTCAGCTGATAGTGGCCAGGGTGAGAAAAGCAGAAGGTGTCAGAGGGAAGTAACTTTTTAAAGGGACAATTTCAAGAAGTCAGTCTTTTTCCTAACGATTAGGGCCAACTTAGTTGGGAAATCCCAAAAGTCAAACAGAGCCAACTGGACAGGGCAAGTTGGGTTAGTTGTGGGCCCTGTGATGTAATGAACCATCTGAAGGCTTGGAGAGTTCACTGTCACCTTCCAGGCATTCCTGAGGGTGCATTCTCCCTCTATACCTCCCTTTTCCATCACCCCATCCCTCCCCCTCAACCACCCCTACTTTTCTATGACATTCAACACCCCATCCCCCTTCTCCATCCCTCCAGTTTGCATCCAGCAAAAAGAAAGCAAGAACAGATGTCTAAAAAAGCTTAATCTTCACATTCAAACCCAATACAGATACATTTCCTCCCTCTCCCTGACTTAGAGAGCATTCCTAAATCCACAACCCGGATCGCCAGACGCATCCCTAGCCACGTCCTCAGAGCATGTACAGACCAGCTGGCTGAGGTATTTACGGACTTATTCAATCTCTCCCTATCCCAGTCTGTGGTCCCCACTTGCTTCAATATGTCATCATTGTTCCTGTACCCAAGAAAGCAAAAGTAACTGAACTAAATGACTATCGCCCCGTAGCACTCACTTCTGTCATCATGAAGTGCATTGAGAGGCTAGTTAACTTTATAAGGCTAGTGGGAGGACTTTTCAATGCTTTTCTATGGAAAGGTCTAATAATTAGGACCCAGATTGCAGTTCCCATGGCTTCCACTAGACGTCAACAGTTTTTAGAAATTGTTTCACACAGTTTATTCTGTCTTCAATTTTATAGATTATTTACATATTAGGGTACCTGAGGTTGGATTAGAAATGTTGTTTGAATTGTTTGGACGAAGTCTACAACTTTTTAGATTCCTTTGTAGGCATGTTGGGCGAGTTGGAACAGGTGTATTTCTGAATCAAACGCGCCAAATAAACTGACATTTTTTGGGATATAAAGAAGGACGTTATTGAACAAAACTACCATTCATTGTATAACTGGGACCCTTTGGATTGCAAAAATATGAAGATCTTCAAAAAGGTAAGCGATTTATTTCATCGCTATTTCTGACTTCGTTATGCCTCTGCTTGGTTGGAAAATGTTTGTGGCGAGCTCCAGTGAGGGCGCGCACTTGGTTATTTATCTCCGGGAATGTACATACTATTTTCCGTCTTCAATTTTATTGTTTATTTGCATATTAGGGTGCCTGAGGATTGATTAGGATTAGGTTGATTAGGTTGTTTGACTTGTTTGGACGAAGTATATTTGTAACGTTTGGGATTCATTTTGTATGCATTTTGAATGAGGAGAAACCAGCGGATTATTGAATGAAGCGCGTCAACTAAACTGACTTTTTGGGGATATAAAAGACTTTATCGAACAAAACGACCATTCATTGTGTAACTGGGACCCTTTGGATTGCAAAAAGATGAAGATCTTCAGAGGTACGTGATTTATTTTATCACTATTTTTTGTGACACCTGTGCAGGTTATGAATTTATGTTAATGCAGGAAGTGGCTGAGGCGCTGTCCTCAGACGATCAAATGCTATGCTTTTGCCATAAAGCCCATTGTAAATCGGACAAAGCGGTTCGATTACCAAGATTCTAAGCTAAAGAATGGTGTACTTTTGCATGTCATGAAAAATGTATGGAGTAAAAAGTACATAATTTTCTTTAGGAATGTAGTAAAGTAAAAGTAAAGTACAGATACCCCCAAAAACTACTTAAGTAGTACTTTCAAGTATTTTAGCCGGCCTCTGCCCAGTACCCTGCCCTAAACTTTAGCCACTGTTACTAGCCGGCAACTACCCGGTACTCGACCCTGCACCTTAGACAATGCTGCCCTATGTACATAGTCATTGAACACTGCTCAATTTAATAATGTTTACATACTGTTTGACCCACTTCATATGTATTGTATATACTGTATTCTAGACACGGCTCATTCTATATAAGTACTGCTGTGCACACATTTTCTAATCATATATTGTCCATTGCTCGTTCTAATATTTCTATATTTCTTAATTCCTTTATTTGTATCATCTGGATTGTGTGCATTGTTCTGTATTGTTAGGTATTACTGCACTGTTGGAGCTAGGAACACAAGCATTTAGCTACACCCTCGATAACATCTGCTAAATATGTGTACGCAACCAATAACATTTGTTTGATTTGAGAATGATAAATAGACCGGTCTTTCCTGGGACTCTCTCAATTAGGTCCTGCGGAGGGTAGTGGGCTGAGTTTTTTTTTTTGGCTGTTCTGCATCAGTCTTGAATAGCATTGTCTAAGGCTCAACTGTCTCCCCTCCCCCTCTTCAGAGATTAGACCTCCCTCTCTTGTTCCCCCGTTTCCCAGAAAACCTCATTCAGCAAGTGGGAACAGGACAGATAGACACCGCACTGGGCAAAAACTGGTTAAATCATCCTTGTTTCCATGTCATTCCAACCCCCAAAAATCAACGATGGAAAATTTATTGGATTTGCAAAGAGTCATCAACGTCAGGGCATGTCGTCTTTTTTTCACCCACTTTTTAACCAAAATCCAATAACATGGTGAAAACGTTTGTTGATTTCACTGTGAATTCACGTTAGTTGACAACTCAACCAAATGTAAATCAAAACTGGACGTTGAACGGACGTCTGTGCCCAGTGGGACAGGTCTTTAAAACAAACAAGAAGTAGAATCAGACAGGGTCCTGTTCAATAGGAGCAAACATGAGAAAAAATGTTTACCTAAAAAGGGACTACAGTCCAATAAGAACATTGATAATGTTTTTCCTTTTTTTCCAATGTTTGCTTCATTGTTTGTCCAATTGAAGCCATCCCTGGATTGCAATGACACACTCTGAGTTTTGAACTTTTGTTGACATAGACATGTTCAGGGTAAGTAAGACCAAGGTAATAGTAATGTTTTGTTTTTCCTTCCTAGCAGAGCTATCATTATGGTCAGGGTCAAACTATAGCTCCTGCATTGTAGCTCTGCTCAGTGTATCATTAAGATGGGCTGGATGACTTTCTCTTAAGTCTTTGCATGGTTTACTCTTAAATATAGGCAGAAAACCTGGCTCAATGCCCTGAAACCTGGCTCAATGCCCTGAATCCTGGCTCAATGCCTTGAAACCTGGCTCAATGCCCTGAAACCTGGCTCAATGCCCTGAAACCTGGCTCAATGCCCTGAATCCTGGCTCAATGCCTTGAAACCTGGCTCAATGCCCTGAAACATGGCTCAATGCCTTGAAACCTGGCTCAATGCCCTGAAAACTGGCTCAATGCCCTGAAACCTGGCTCAATGCCCTGAAACCTGTCTCAATCAGGGAATAATGTAAGTCTATCTTTATGATCTCATTAGGAAATTGTAATAATTAGTGATGCATCGATATGACATTTTTGGCCGATACCGATATCCAATATTTTCCTTGTAAAAAAACGATACCGATACTGATAACCGATATTTAAAATTTTAGTGGCCTTTTAAGCATTCTAGTACAGTTAAACAGTTAACACACACACATGGACGCAGTGGTCTAAGGCACTGCATCTCAGTGCAAGAGGTGTCACAACAGTTGTTGGTTCGAATTCCGGCTGTATCACATCTGGCCATGATTGGGAGTCCTATAGGGCGGCACACAATTGGCCCAGCGTCGTCCGGGCCATCATTATAAATAAGAATTTGTTCTTAACTGACTTGCCTAGTTAAAAAAAAGGTTACACACACACACACACACACACACACAACACACACACACACACACTGTTATTTTGTTGGCATTTGCGTACAGTTGAAGTCGGAGGTTTATATGCACCTTAGCCAAATTCATTTAAACTCAGTTCTTCACAATTCCTGACATTTAATCCTAGTAAAAAGTCCCAGGCTTAGGTCAGTTAGGATCACCACTTTATTTTAAGAATGTGAAATGTCAGAAAAATAGTAGAGAGAACAATTTATTTCAGTTTTTATTTCTTTCATCACATTCCCAGTGGGTCAGAAGTTCACATACACTCAATTAGTATTTGGTAGCATTGCCTTTAAATTGTTTAACTTGGGTCAAACGTTTCGGGTAGCCTTCCACAAGCTTCCCACAGCTTCCCACAAGCTTCCCACAATGGGTGAATTTTGGCCCATTGCTCCTGACAGAGGTCAGGGCTTTGTGATGGCCCTCCAATACCTTGACTTTGTTGTCCTTAAGCCATTTTGCCACAACTTTGGAAGTTTGCTTGGGGTCAATGTCCATTTGAAGACCCATTTGCGACCAAGCTTTAACTTCCTGACTGATGTCTTGAGATGTTGCTACAATATAGTCACATCATTTTCCTTCCTTATGATGCCATCTATTTTGTGAAGTGCACCAGTCCCTCCAGCAGCAAAGCACCCCCACAACATGATGCTGCCACCCCCGTGCTTCACGGTTGCGATGGTGTTCTTCGGCTTGCAAGCCTCCCACTTTTTCCTCCAAACATAACGATGGTCATTATGGCCAAACTGCTCTATTTTTGTTTCAACAGACCAGAGGACATTTCTCCAAAAAGTATGATCTTTGTCCCCATGTCCAGTTGCAAACCTTAGTCTGGCTTTATTATGGCGGTTTTGGAGCAGTAGCTTCTTCCTTGCTGAGCGGCCTTTCAGGTTATGTCAATATAGGACTCGTTTTACTGTGGATATAGATACTTTTGTACCTGTTTCCTCCAGCATCTTGACAAGGTCCTTTGCTGTTGTTCTGGGATTGATTTGCACTTTTCGCAGCAAAGTACGTTCATCTCTAGGAGACAGAACGCGTCTCCTTCCTGAGCGGTATGACGGCTGCGTGGTCCCATGGTGTTTACTATTGTTTGTACAGATGAACGTGGTTCCTTCAGCCGTTTTGCTCCCAAGGATGAACCAGACTTGTGGAGGTCTACAATTTTTTTCTGGGGGCATTTGATTTTCCCATGATGTCAAGCAAAGAGGCACTGAGTTTGAAGGTAGGCCTTGAAATACATTTACAGGTACACATCCAGTTGACTCAAATGCTGTCAGTTAGCCTATCAGAAGCTTCTAAAGCCATGACATAATTTTCTAGAATTTTCCAAGCTGTTTAAAGGCACAGTCAACTTAGTGTATGTAAACTTCTGACCCACTGGAATTGTGATACAGTGAATTATAAGTGAAATAATGTGTCTGTAAACAATTGTTGGAAAAATTACTTGTGTCATGCACAAAGTAGGTGTCCTAGTCCGTGGGGCGACGCACAATTGGCCTAGCGTCGTCCGGGTTAGGGAGGGTTTGGCCGGTAGGGATATCCTTGTCTCATCGCGCACCAGCGACTCCTGTGGCGAGCCGGGCGCAGTGCACGCTAACCAAGGTTGCCAGGAGCACGGTGTTTCCTCCGACACATTGGTGCGGCTGGCTTCCGAGTTGGATGCGCGCTGTGTTAAGAAGCAGTGCGGCTTGGTTGAGTTGTGTATCGGAGGACGCATTACTTTCAAACTTCGTCTCTCCCGAGCCCGTACGGGAGTTGTAGCGATGAGACAAGATAGTAGATACTAACAATTGGATACCACGAAATTGGGGAGAAAAAAAGTAGGTGTCCTAACAGACTTGCCAAAACTACAGTTTGTTAACAATAAATTTGTGGAGTGGTTGAAAAACGAGTTTTAATGACTCCAACCTAAGTGTATGTAAACTTCCAACTTCAAGTGTATGTCCCCATTAGCAGTAAAACATCATCTAAACACATTTATTTCACTAACTTGCTGTGCTGTTTTGTTGTTCATTTGTTCAGTCATTTCATTCTCAACCAGGATTTCGATGGAACTCCGTTTGGGTCAAATAACATGACAATCTGTTTCAGTAGCTATAGTTAGCCCCCGGGGCAGCAGGGTAGCCTAGTGGTTAGAGCGTTGGACTAGTAACCGGAAGGTTGCAAGTTCAAACCCCCCGAGACAAGGTACAAATCTGTCGTTCTGCCCCTGAACAGGCAGTTAACCCACTGTTCCTAGGCCGTCATTGAAAATAAGAATTTGTTCTTAACTGACTTGCCTAGTTAAATAAAGGTTTAAAAAAAAAAAAAAAATAGCTAGGTGTCATCATCTAAAATAACCCTAATTTATAAGACAGTTCTTATTTGATTAATGGTGGTCGGACCCATCTTTGTGAAGCTAGCCACAATAGTGGACTTTGTGGTTAGCCTTCAAAATAAAATAATTATAATATTTGTATTCATTTGCATCACTGTCAATGACATACTTTTACTTTGAAGGCAAACCGCAAATTCCACTATTGTGGCTAGCTTCACAACACATATCCCGATTCGGTCGAGTCTCACTAGCCAGATAAAGCTAGCTGGCTGTGTATAACGTTCACTTTGGGCAACAGGGTTAAGTAGCTGGCTAGTTATTTATTTTCATGAACTGAAGTTCAATTTCAATAGGCGAACATCAAGTGGCAACCTAGTTAATACTTACTCACAAGGATTCCTAAATCATTGCTAAGTATAATGAAAATAACTGCAGTTTCTACTGCTCATTGTTTTCAGGCTGGTTGTATTGGTGCTAGCTAGGTACCAAGCTAAAGCCAGCTACCCCAGAAGTTGCGGTCAAACAAATAATGCTTTATTACCAACGGGGTATTGTAAACACATCGTTTGTGGCCGGTGTTTGCTTGTTTGCAGACTTTTTTGTACAGCTTAGACAGTGCTACTGTATCTTTTTTGACATGCAATGACCCATACGGCAATCCATAGTAAGTATGTCGTGAAGCTAATAGCAGTGACGCTATTACTGTGTAACTCCGGTAGTGCAACATCTGAAAAACAGCGCACTTGGTAGTGTGTACTGGTGCTTGACCAGTTGGCGAAAGCCAACATCACCCACGACAGAGAATGGTTGATTTTCAAGGGCAATGAATTCCATGATCTCGCCTTTGAGTTGTCTCGCTGAAATGTTCTTACTCTTTAAATGACTGCTCGACTTGTTGACTGCTCGATCCACACAGCAGACATTGTGGGCTAGGTTAGGAATGCTGTGTTGCACGTGTAGCGCAACATTTTACGTGGCGTTATTACGTTATATAGGTATGCACGTTAGCTTTGACATCGGTTTTTAACATCGGCGTTAAACTAGACATCGGGTCGATACCGATGTTGGCATTTTTAGATAATATCGTCCGATTCCGATATGTTCACCGATATCGTGCATCCCTAATAATAATCCCACCTCATTTCATCTGTACTACTACAACAGGCCATTGTCTTGTCTGTGCATTAAAACGGTTCATATATCAGGTCAACAATAGGAAAGAGAGAAGCGAACCTGGTAGCCTGTATCTCTTCCTCTGCTGTCATCCAGTCTAGACCAGTTTGTTGTCATCCCACAGCCAGTGCAGGGAAGGGCTCTCTCGCTCAGTCATGCATGGAGCACCTCAGTGTGGAACACAAAAGCCAGTCAGGGTTTAAGTCAACAGTACGCTCAAATCACACACTGACCCCAAACCCCAACCCTCAGCTCCTCTGCATTGTGGGAGTTCTGGTGGTGGGGGTGAGTGGGATAACAAACCGCCAGGCCAGACAGAGAGAGAAACAGAAAGACAAGCAAATGAGGAACAAGCAAGTGACAAGCAAGTGAGGGAGAGAGAGAAAGAGAAAGATGGATAAACAGACAGAGATGGACAGACAGATGATCAAATAAACACACACACACACACAATTGTTTTATATTTTGTGTTAAAATAAAGAAAATGATATGTGCCTCATTTGCATAAATATACTGGGTATATTTGCATATATTACTTAATTAATATAAAGGGGTGGAACAGGGCTGTACCTACTGCACTCACCTGCTCTGTCTAGACCTACTGCACTCACCTGCTCTGTCTAGACGTACTGCACTCACCTGCTCTGTCTAGACCTACTGCACTCAACTGCTCTGTCTAGACGTAACTGCACTCACCTGCTCTGTCTAGACCTACTGCACTCACCTGCTCTGTCTAGACCTACTGCACTCACCTGCTCTGTCTAGACCTACTGCACTCACCTGCTCTGTCTAGACCTACTGCACTCACCTGCTCTGTCTAGACCTACTGCACTCACCTGCTCTGTCTAGACGTACTGCACTCACCTGCTCTGTCTAGACCTACTGCACTCAACTGCTCTGTCTAGACGTAACTGCACTCACCTGCTCTGTCTAGACCTACTGCACTCACCTGCTCTGTCTAGACCTACTGCACTCACCTGCTCTGTCTAGACCTACTGCACTCACCTGCTCTGTCTAGACCTACTGCACTCACCTGCTCTGTCTAGACCTACTGCATACACCTGCTCTGTCTAGACCTACTGCACTCACCTGCTCTGTCTAGACCTACTGCATACACCTGCTCTGTCTAGACCTACTGCATACACCTGCTCTGTCTAGACCTACTGCATACACCTGCTCTGTCTAGACCTACTGCATACACCTGCTCTGTCTAGACCTACTGCACTCACCTGCTCTGTCTAGACCTACTGCATACACCTGCTCTGTCTAGACCTACTGCACTCACCTGCTCTGTCTAGACCTACTGCATACACCTGCTCTGTCTAGACCTACTGCACTCACCTGCTCTGTCTAGACCTACTGCATACACCTGCTCTGTCTAGACCTACTGCACTCACCTGCTCTGTCTAGACCTACTGCATACACCTGCTCTGTCTAGACCTACTGCACTCACCTGCTCTGTCTAGACCTACTGCACTCACCTGAGCTGTCTAGACCTAGCTGTCTAGACTGCTTCATTAATTGCGGTTGTTGTTGCAAAATTCAATGTGTGTCAATAGCAGGATGCCCTCAGATTAAAAATCAACAGGCATGGCTCTAGATTACACCTATATATACATACTTTACATTGTTTGCGAGACCAGACATAATATCACTATAATCCAAGTGTTCATTTTCGGGGGTGGTTTCATTTCAGCGCATCTAATTTGTAAACATTTCAACTGTATTGAATTATTTCTTTTTCAAAATAAAAGGGAACCTTTCTTTTCATCTAAGTGTCAAGACAATGCATTAAATCCTTGACCAAGCTTTAGAATTCTTATAGATGCAACGGAAAGATAATGTATTCCATTCAGCCCATTTCAGCCACTAACGGGGTGTGTTTGACAGGTCATTACAAACATTTCAGCAGAAAAAACAACACAAGCAAGAGTATGAAAGGGTCGCAGGAGTAAAATGAAAGCAATCAATCCAGCCAGATTTAAGTGACAAGTGGATTTTGTAACCCTCAAACACAGGAAATAGATGGCTGAAAAAGACAGATCCTCATGTGGGGGTGCATGTGCTTTGGTAGTGGAAGGGCATGAACTGCCGGTTAGGGCAAATGGACCAGTCAGGTGATTAGAGGTCAGAGGTCAGGGGTGAACAAAAACACAGAGTAAGACTAACAGAGAGTGTGTGAGGTCCCCTAATGCAGGCACTGACGCCCTGTCTCTGTCTGGTTCTCCCTCTCCCCCCGTCTCCCTGTCTCCCCCTGTTTTCCCTGTCTCTCCCTGTTTTCCCTGTCTCTCCCTGTCTCCCTCTCCCCCTGTCTGTCTGTCTCCCCCTCTCCCCCCGCCTGTCCGTCCGTCCGTCTCCCTGTCCGTCCGTCTCCCTGTCCGTCCGTCTCCCTGTCCGTCCATCTGTCTGTCCGTCCATCTGTCTGTCTGTCTGTCTGTCTGTCTGTCTGTCTGTCTGTCTGTCTGTCTGTCTGTCTGTCTGTCTGTCTGTCTGTGCCATTCTCTCTCTCTCTCTCTGATGTTTGGGGAAAGGGCTATCTATTGTTAGAACAATAAGTCTCAATGGCTTTCACTCCACTTCTCTTTCTCTTCTGTGGATCAAATGATTCATCTTGCTGTGTGTGCAGTGGGGTGGCTGGTTGAGTCAGTGTACGTCCCACCCTCACCCTCCCCTTCCCTCTGCACACAACCGCCACATAATGGACTTGTATTGTTCTACTGCACATTTATTTTATAGATATCATCCTCACAATATGCCGTACGTCTCATATTCTAGAGAGTGGTAGTGTAAAAGGGCTCATCAGAACCTGGCATAAAAATAATCTAGTAGCCTAAAGAATCTACAGAAACACTAACACCACCAGGGGTGACATCATACAAAGCACCATGCAGCAGGGAGCAACAACGCGGCCCAAGTCCCCGTTTCTTCTTAGTCAAGTATTAATGTCTACGGATAGATAAAGCCATGACACACTCCACCACAGCTTCCTGTGAGCCCACACACACACACACTCACACAAACACACTTAAAATCTTGAGTAGATAAACAATTATTCACTCGTCACAGACCAGCTGTTTCCCAAACTGTCCAGCCAGTCTGCCTCCGGTACATTAGCCTCCCTGTCTAGATCCAGCCAGTCTGCCTCCGGTACATTAGCCTCCCTGTCTAGATCCAGCCAGTCTGCCTCCGGTACATTAGCCTTCCTGTCTAGATCCAGCCAGTCTGCCTCCAGTACATTACCCTCCCTGTCTAGATCCAGCCAGTCTGCCTCCGGTACATTAGCCTCCCTGTCTAGATCCAGCCAGTCTCCCTCCGGTACATTAGCCTCCCTGTCTAGATCCAGCCAGTCTGCCTCCGGTACATTAGCCTCCCTGTCTAGATCCATCCAGTCTGCCTCCGGTACATTAGCCTCCCTGTCTAGATCCAGCCAGTCTGCCTCCGGTACATTAGCCTCCATGTCTAGATCCAGCCAGTCTGCCTCCGGTACATTAGCCTCCCTGTCTAGATCCAGCCAGTCTGCCTCCCGTACATTAGCCTCCCTGTCTAGATCCAGCCAGTCTGCCTCCCGTACATTAGCCTCCCTGTCTAGATCCAGCCAGTCTGCCTCCGGTACATTAGCCTCCCTGTCTAGATCCAGCCAGTCTGTCTCCGGTACATTAGTCTCCCTGTCTAGATCCAGCCAGTCTGCTTCCCGTACATTAGCCTCCCTGTCTAGATCCAGCCAGTCTGCTTCCCGTACATTAGCCTCCCTGTCTAGATCCAGCCAGTCTGCTTCCCGTACATTAGCCTCCCTGTCTAGATCCAGCCAGTCTGCCTCCCGTACATTAACCTCCCTGTCTAGTCTAGATCCAGCCAGTCTGCCTCCCGTACATTAGCCTCCCTGTCTAGATCCAGCCAGTCTACCTCCCGTACATTAGCCTCCCTGTCTAGATCCAGCCAGTCTACCTCCGGTACATTAGCCTTCCTGTCTAGATCCAGCCAGTCTGCCTCCCTGTCTAGATCCAGCCAGTCTTCTTCCCGTACATTAGCCTCCCTGTCTAGATCCAGCCAGTCTGCCTCCCGTACATTAGCCTCCCTGTCTAGATCCAGCCAGTCTGCTTCCCATCCATTAGCCTCCCTGTCTAGATCCAGCCAGTCTGCCTCCCGTACATTAGCCTCCCTGACTAGATCCAGCCAGTCTGCTTCCTGTACATTAGCCTCCCTGTCTGTCTAGATCCAGCCAGTCTGCTTCCCGTACATTAGCCTCCCTGTCTGTCTAGATCCAGCCAGTCTGCTTCCCGTACATTAGCCTCCCTGTCTAGATCCAGCCAGTCTGCTTCCCGTACATTAGTCTCCCTGACTAGATCCAGCCAGTCTGCTTCCTGTACATTAGCCTTCCTGTCTAGATCCAGCCAGTCTGCCTCCCATACATTAGCCTCCCTGTCTAGCTCCAGCCAGTCTGCCTCCGGTACATTAGCCTCCCTGTCTAGCTCCAGCCAGTCTGCCTCCCGTACATTAGCCTCCCTGTCTAGCTCCAGCCAGTCTGCTTCCCGTACATTAACCTCCCTGTCTAGATCCAGCCAGTCTGCCTCCCGTACATTAGTCTCCCTGACTAGATCCAGCCAGTCTGCTTCCGGTACATTAGCCTTCCTGTCTAGATCCAGCCAGTCTGCCTCCCGGACATTAGCCTCCCTGTCTAGATCCAGCCAGTCTGCTTCCCATACATTAGCCTCCCTGTCTAGATCCATCCAGTCTGCTTCCCGTACATTAGCCTCCCTGTCTAGATCCAGCCAGTCTGCCTCCCGTACATTAGCCTTCCCATACAAGACACAGACAAGCAATACAGTCTCTAATATCAGCAACCCAGCTCTGAGTATAACCTCTCCCCCGACTGGTCTCCCCTGACTAAAAAGATGCTGAAATGAACCTGGTATGTCCGCTCTATTGTGTAGGAACTGATAACTGACTGATCTGCGCAGGTCAAGTATCACAGGACAGCCAGGTCAATCGAGCAGTGTGTGTGTGTGTGTAACAGTAGATCCTCTGGCCATTAGACAGACAAGACAAGAGTGCACCTGTGGGAGTGGCCGAGAGCTCTGCTTCTGGTGTTGTCACGGATACCAAACACAGCCAAAAGAGGACAACACTTGAAGGCGGTTGCCATGCAAAAATGTGAGAAAGTGGCCTAATTCACAGACACAGCCCA
Source organism: Oncorhynchus nerka (assembly GCF_034236695.1). Taxonomy (NCBI): domain Eukaryota; kingdom Metazoa; phylum Chordata; class Actinopteri; order Salmoniformes; family Salmonidae; genus Oncorhynchus; species Oncorhynchus nerka. The sequence continues at coordinate 40,135,109 of NC_088420.1, read as the reverse complement.
AAGATTGTGTCGGGACAAGGCCAAAGGAACACAGACAGCTCACAGCTGCAGTCTCAAAATCGCAGCTTTCTCTACTGCACGACCAATACGACCCAATGATTTTAAGAACACAAATCTTGAGACCACAGATGTCACGCCATCAGTTTAAATACAATTTTTTTCCATAGACTTTCACTGAAATTAAGACAACTAACTGTAAGGTCCATGTTTAGGGCTAATGCAGCTTTACACCAAAATTACCTGTCCATTTTAATTTCCTATGGAAAGGAAATCCACCATCAATCTAGCCAGAAAATGAATCATACTCATTGATTATTAGTCAGCATGCAATAATAACAACATGACTCTATGACTCCTTAAAGATGTTCAGAATGTAAATAGCCTACATGAGAGCTTTGAAAAATGTACCCTCACCTGGTATGAAGACAAGACATTTGTGCCAATGTTAGACCTGCATTCACCTTTAGACACTCAAGTGATTGCTCTGCTCTTGTCGTTACCATGGTAATGTCTTTAATAGATAAGCTACTGGTAAGAACATTTTTCATCAGTTGCCAGAAGACAATGTGAATGCCACATAAGCAAACAAAAAGTTCAATTGCAGACTGATTTTATCATTCGTTTTTTTGTTACAATCTGCCTTAGAACGACATCAACGTCTATTACTTCACATGAATTAAAACACTCTTGAAAGCAACAGTTTGACAAAGACAGCCAACAGAAAAAGACACAGAGCAAACTTGCAAAACATGGGACAAAAAGCCAACAACTACTCACTTTGTTTAGTAGACTCCAACCGTTTGTCTGGGTCTCTGTGGTGGTGTGAAAGAGGAGCAAGAGAGAGAAACAGCCCTGTCACTGTGAGAGAGTGTTACACTGCTACCTGATCCAGTGGAGTGAATAAGAGCCCCCCACACACTCAGCGTGATGTGGAGGGGAGGGGTGGGAGCAGGAGAGAAAAGTAAAGTGGTGCCGCCATTCTCTGTCGCCCTGGAGACCAATGCTCTTTCAAAGAAATCGACCAATGACAAACACTGGTGATTGTGTTGAGACAAAAAAGTCACATGACTGCAGTTCCCTTAACACAAAAAAACAGAGATAGAGAGTGCGAGAGAGAGAGAGCGAAAACGAGAAAAGAGACAGGGAAGATTTTATGAAAAAGACAGACGAAGAGAGAGAGACAAAGAGAGAGAATAATCGAAAAACAGACAGAGAGAAACAGAGAGAAAGAAAGGGGGATTGAATGGAAGTCAAAAAGGGGGCCAGACACTGAAGAGGCCACCAGACCAAGTCCTGTCCCCATTTTCCTCCCCCTCCCTGCTCAAGGGGGGGAACAGATTCTAGTCCAGCTCAAACTTTAACTCCCTGCCCGCCATTACGCCCTTTAACCTGCTAACACCCCAACAGCCTCACTGTGCTTGAGGCAGAAATTGCCATTAACCACAGGCCAGCATACCCCATTCCCCCAATCCAAACCTTAGGCCTAACTATTAGGAGGATGGGAAAATATCTGACCCTGTATCAGTGGTTAAGGAGAGTCCCATATCCTCCCTGTATTTCCCATGGCTGAGAGGATCAATGCGCTCTCCACCACTCTACACCACTGTGTGAGCCTGACAAGAAGTGCTACAGCTTCAGTTGGTCCTACGTTCGGAAACAGCTGATAATCCACTTTATTATCTGTTGTTGACACCATTCTGGTGTTGTCAACTGGTCTGCTGATGATAACACTGTCACAGGTGGCTGGTGTACCGTGTGGTTTGATAAGAATGTGACTGGCTTCTGAAGTGCTGTAAAAGTGCAGTGCAGAATAGCCCTGATTTCCCAACAACAGCTAACGTGTAGGGACGAGGGAGAGTGAAATACATGTAAACGGGCTAAACAGAAAAGATAGCTGTATATTTGCACTCACACGTCCCTCACCTTTTCAGCAATACTTGAGCATGTGATCTGTTTCACTAAATGACCCTACTTTAGCAGTAAAATGCTCTCTCCAAAAGGGGGGTACACACCACAAGGAGAACAGACAGGTCTAAATGACTAGGATTGATTTATTTGAAGTGGGTAATGGAGAGTTTTGACTGGAAGTGGACTGCTCTGTGATAGCCCTGTAATGGCTGCTGAATTAGGCTTTTAGTAACAGCTGTACCATAGATCTCAGTTTAGCACGGATATTTAGGCTACATACAGCAGCAGGTAGACATCACCTAGCATATTTGAAAAGGAGATTTATCCCCAAAATGAACAATGAATGACCTATTGTACTGTAGCCTAATAGTAATAGAGGGTAGCCTAATAGCTATGGATCTGGCATGCTCTTTGAATGGATATAGCCTATTGCTTAATAAAAGTAGCCTTATAACATCCTAGTATGACAGTCATTTCAAAATCATAGATCCCCATAATCAGAGACTGAACAATGAGACATTGTGTTTAAGCAGCATGTTCTATAAATACTGTGTTCCAGTATAATAGTGACTGACTGACTGTAGAGATAACCTGGAGCTGACAGGAGGAACCAGAAGTAGCCTAAGTTATGTTTTTATGGGCCTTTCAATCAGAGGAGAACATGTGAGTCACAGCTCTGATTCGGCTGTTGCAGGAGTACAGGCAGGATTAAGTACACTAACACTTCAAACTGCTCTGACTGGGACAGAGGAAGAGTGTATATTGAGATTCACCCAGTGAGTAGCCTAATTGGGGTGACGGGAACAGGGAGTACCTCTATGGATCTTTCCACAGAGTGGACTGCTGTGGGAGTACGTAGTTTACTTGGGGGTCATGCCCATGAACGGAATGCACTCTGTCTACCCCACAGCTAACAGTGTGGAAGGATGAGTGATGCGTGTGATGTGTGTAAAGTGCTATCTCCAGCTGGTACACAAGCCTTTTTGTTTTCCAATGGAAAAGCAGCTGGACAGATGATTCAGTGTGGGGAGATTTCAGGGAGGAGGAGGGGGAGGAGGGCAAGGAGGGGGCAGACCTACAATTAGATACACATCTTTTGTTTCATTACTGCAATATGATAAGACCCAATAGACACTGGGGGAGGGAATGTATTCATATCATGGGAAAATACACCATGAACATACCAAATGATGTTTTTTGCGTTTCACTGAAGTGCAGCTCCCAAAGAAATAGAAAGATGCAAATGTGGCTTATTTTGCACCGCAGTTTTTAGATTGCAGAAGTAAACTGTTACTTCCACCATTAGGAGATGACGAGGAGCAGAATGAAAGGACTAGTCTACAGATCAGGGGGATGGGATATTGACTAACAAAAAGACTAAGATACAAACATAGCGCTAACTAAGTACATGCTGAAATACTTTAATGGCATTCCACAGCAACAACGGCGTTCTTTGCCGTTTAAGATTAGGGAGGATGGTTTAGGGAGGATGGTTTTTGGGGGCCTTATGTCTGTTACACCATATTGGATGACTGTCATTCATATTCCATTCACCTATTTACCTTCACCATTCACCTATCGATAGGTTTAGGCTACTACATGATACTCGAAGTTGCCCTATACCCATACACCTATACCCCTATATCCTGGACTAGTAACCGAAAGGTTGCAAGTTCGAATCCCCGAGCTGACAAGGTACAAATCTGTCGTTCTGCCCCTGAACAGGCAGTTAACCCACTGTTCCTAGGCCGTCATTGAAAATAAGAATTTGTTCTTAACTGACTTGCCTAGTAAAATAAAGGTACAATTTAAAAATGAGGTTGCTACAACCTACAAATGATAGTTTATAATGTAGGTGCACAGGTCTATAGACAAATTTGAGTAATCAAGGTGACAGACAGTGACACATTCAATACCACCTTGCACATTCTTGCCTGCATCTAGCTGATATGGGGTTTAATCATTAGTCCAAAGAGTTGACTAACAGCGCTGCCTCAGGACCTGGACGACTTGCCTTAATAGAAGGAACCATGAATTCTGCTCTGTATCAGAGAATACTACAAGAGAATGTCAGGCCATCCATCTGTGAGCTGAAGCTGGAGCACAGTTGGGTCATGCAGCAATACAATGATCCAAAACACACAATCACATCTACATGAAAATGTCTAAAAAGACACAAATGTATTGCACTTGTACTGACCTCGCCTTCTGGATGATAGAGGGGTGAACAGGTTGTGAATGGGGTGGTTGATGTCCTTGATTATATTTTTGGCCTTCCTGTGATATCAGGTGCACGTAGTTGGCCCCCAGTGATGCGTTGGGCAGACCACACCACCATCTAGAGAGCCCTGCGGTTGTGGGCAGTTGCCGTACCAGGCAGTGACACAGCCCAACAGGATGCTCTCAATTGCGCATCTGTAAGGGTGTGTGAGAGTTTTAGGGGCCAAGACACATTTCTTCAGCCTCCTGAGGTTGAAGAGGCGCTGTTGGACGATTTCAGATCCTCAGTTATGTGTACACCGAGGAACTTGAAGCTTTCCACCTTCTCCACTACGGTCCTGTCTATGTAGATAGGGGCGTGCTCCCGCTGTGGTTTCCTGAAGTCCACGATCAGCTGCTTTGTTTTGTTGACGTTGAGGGAGAGGCTATTTTCCTGGCATCACTCTGCCAGGGTGCCATTGTTGGTAATCAGGCCTACTACTGTTGTGTCATCTGCAAACTTGATGATTGAGTTGGAGGCGTGCGTGGCCAAGCAATCATGGGTGAACAGGGAATACAGGAGGTGGCTGAGCACGCACCCATGTGTGGCCCCTGTGTTGAGAATCAGCAAAGTGGAGGTGTTGTTTCCTACCTTCACTTCCTAGGGGCTGCCCGTCAGGAAGTCCAGGCCTCAGTTGCACAGGGTGCAGTTCTGACCCAGGGCCCCAAGCTTAATGATGAACTTGGAGGGTACTATGGTGTTGAATGCTGAGCTATAGCCAATGAACAGCATTATTACGCAGGTATTCCTCGTCCAGATGGGAAAGGGCGGTAAGCAAATTTAATTGGGTCTTGGGTGTTAGGTACAGGAACAATGGTGGAGATCTTGAAGCAAGTGGGGACAGCAGACTGGGATAGGGAGAGATTGAATAAGTCCGTTAACACTCCAGCCAGCTGGTCTGCGCATGCTCTGAGGACACGGCTAGGGATGCCGTCTGGGCCGGCAGCCTTGCGAGGGTTAACACACTTAAATGTTTTACTCACATCAGCCACAGAGAAGGAGAGCAACAGTCCTTTGTAGCAGACCGTGTAGGTGGCACTGTGTTATCCTCAAAGCATGCGAAGAAAGTGTTTAGCTTGTCCAGAAGCAAGAAGTCAGTGTCCGTGACATGGCTGGTTTTCCCTTTGTAGTCCATGATTGTCTGTAGACCCGGACACATACATCTTGTGTTTGAGCGGTTGCATTGAGACTCCGTTTTGCCTGTTTGATTGCGTTACAGAGGGAATAACTACACTGTTTGTATTAAGTCCAGTGTAGTTCTTTGAGGGCTGTCATGTACGGCTTGAGGGGGAATATACACAGCTATGACTATAACCGGAGAGAATTCTCTTGGGAGGTAATACGGTCTGCATTTGATTGTGAGGTATTCTAGGTTGGGTGAACAAAAGGACTTGAATCTCTCTGTGTTATCACAATCACACCATGAGTAGTTAATCATGAAAGATACACCCCCGCCTTTCTTCTTCCCGGAGGGTTCTTTATTCCTGTCTGCACGATGTGCTGAGAACCCAGCTAGCTGTATGGACGGGGCCATGTTTCCGTGAAACAGAGTTTGTTACTATCCCTGATGTCTCTCTGGAAGGAGATCCTCTCCCTGAGCTCATCTACTTTATTATCCAGAGACTGAACATTAGCGATTAATATACTCGGAAGCGGTGGATGGTGTGCACGCCTCCTGAGTCGGACTAGAAGTCCACTCCGAATACCTCTTCTCCGCCGGCGGTGTTATGGAGCAGCCTCTGGAATAAGTTCAATTGCCCTGGGGGGTACGAACAAAGAATCCAATTCGGGAACGTCATATTCCTGGTCGTAATGATGGTGAGTTAACGCCGCTCTGATATCCAAAAGTTATTTCCGGCTGTATGTAATAACACAAAAAAAATTATGGGCTAATAATGTAAGAAATAACACACAAAAAATCTAAATATTGCAAAGTTGCTTAGAAGCAGAGCTGCCATATCTGTCAGCGCCATCTTACATTTGGTTTTAAATATTCTTAAGTATCAAAAGTAAATGTAATTGCTAAAATTTATTTGAGTATCAAAAGTTAAAGTATAAATCATTTCAAATTCCTTATATTAAGCAATGCAGACGGCACCCTTTTCTTGTTTTTAAAATGTATGGATAGCCAAGGGAACATTCCAACACTCAGAGGCAGTAGGGATGACCACGTGTTCTCTTGATAAGGTGAATTTGACAAATTTCCTGTCCTGCTAAGCATTGAAAATGTAACGAGTACATTTGGTTGTCAGGGAAAATGTATGGAGTAAGAAATACAATATTTTGTTTAGGAATGTAGTGAAGTAAAAGTAAAAGTTAAAAAAATATAAATTGTAAAATAAAGTACAGATACCCCCAAAAAAGAGTTCTTATTTATAATGAGAGCCTACCCCGGCCAAACCCGGACGCCCTATGGGACTCTCAATCACAGCCTAATGTGATGCACCATGGATTCAAACCAGGGACTGCAGTGACGCCTCCTGCACTGAGATGCAGTGCCTTAGACCACCGCGCCACTTGGGAGCCCAAGTAGGACTTACCAAGTAGGACTTAATTAGTACATAAAATAATTTTCACACCACTTTTACGCTGCAGCTACTCTCTGTTTATCATATATGCATAGTCACTTTAACTATACATTCATGTACATACTACCTCAATTGGGCCGACCAACCAGTGCTCCCGCACATTGGCTAACCGGGCTATCTGCATTGTGTCCCACCACCCACCACCCCCTCTTTTACGCTACTCTCTGTTCATCATATATGCATAGTCACTTTAACCATATCTACATGTACATAATACCTCAATCAGCCTGACTAACCGGTGTCTGTATGTAGCCTCGCTACTGTATATAGCCTGTCTTTTTAAAGTTGTTTTATTTCTTTACTTACCTATTGTTCACCTAATACCTTTATTGTACTATTGGTAAGAGCCTGTAAGTAAGCATTTCACTGTAAGGTGTTGTTGTGTACCTGTTGTATTCAGCGCACGTGACAAATACACTTTGATTTGATTTGACTGCTCTTGGCCGTACCACACCGTAGACCGTATGTGGCCGTAGACACACAACTATAAGGACTGCTGTTTTCCCACAGAACACTATAACAGCTGGCACTCTCACATTGCTATGGCAGATTATTTATTTCATAGGAAAAAGCAGCAACATCATGCACTACATAGCCGCGGGTCTATATCAGTCTGCTAATACAGGATTAGTAAAGGCCCAGTGCACTAGTTTTGTGGAAAAACATAACTAAATGTATATGTGTTTACCAGAATTTGTAACTTGAGTCTGATAACTATCTGTACAAAACAGTTAATCTGATAATACTTGTGGAATATAGAAATAGTTGTTTGACATACTGTATTTTTTCCTCTTTCTTGAAATACTTTGCAAATGCAACTTATTTCTATGTGAAAGCTGAAATGGTCTATTAATTCCTTTTCCATTTTAGTAGATACTCTTATCCAGAGCAACTTACAGTAGAGAGTGCACACATTTTCATTTTCATATTGGTCCCCCGTGGGAATTGAAGCCACAACCCTAACATTGCAAGTGCCATGATACAAACTGAGCCACATCACCACATCATCACAAACCACTTGATGTCTCAATGTACTCAATTGCTGTATTGTACATTGTTTTTCTTCATGGTGATGGAAAGTCTACAGGTACAAACCTAGATGACCAGCCTATATACAATACATTAATGTACATTTACATTGAGTGGTTTGTAAGGATGGCAAATTAATACTGCACAAAAAGTGGTTGTTTTCCATATTATTTGATCAAGAAATGTGTTAATTTGATATGATCTTTTGTGTCTTTGCCCATAACTTTGCAACATCCATTAGAATGACAATGGCAGAGAAAGGGACAGGGCAACAACTCTTACAAATCCATCTATTGAATCCTGCAAGATACTGTTCTTCATTATAAACTGGGTGGTTCGAGCCACGAATGCTGATTGGCTGACAGCCATGGTATATCAGACCATATACCATGGGTATTACAAAACATTTATTTGTACTGCTCTTACTCCGTTGGCAACCAGTTTATAATAGCAACAAGGCACTTCGGGGGTTTGTGATATATGGTCAACACGCCATGGTTTAGAGCTTTGTCCAGGCACTCCGCGTTGCGTATTCAACCTCTCCTTGGGCCTTATTGCTTAATTATACAACAACCTTTTTTTGACAAAGCAGAGATGCTGCAATTTTTTTTTATCCCTCTACAGACTCTACAGATGTCTATATCGGCCCGCTAATACTAGTAAAGGCTAAGTGCACTCCTCTTGTGATTATGTACCAATTATTCTACAATACAGAAAATGGGAAAAATAAAGTTAAAAAAACTGTTGAATGAGAAGGTGTGTCCAAACTTTTGACTGGTACTGTGCAAAATTTGCTATTAATATTTTTTTGCAATTCAGATTTTTCAGGGGGAGCTGCAGCATCTTCAGCACCCCTACTTCCCACAGCTATGATGCACTGATAAATAGTTTACATTCATCTAAGTCTTTATCTTTCAGACAAGCACAAACCCGTATATGTAATGGATGTCACACTAAATCATAATTTTATTGCACTAAATGAAGGTAACATTCTTCACAGTTTAAAGCTGGTCTCACAGGCTGACATAAATATATCACCCTTACCTTTTAACCTTGTCAGAGAGGAGGAGCGGCAGGTGCCAGTACAGCTAGGAGCGGCCAGAAGGATGGAGAAGATGGCGGAGGCAGATGTTTTGTTTGAAACTGATGGCTCGTCGAGTGGAGATGAGAGAAGGAATGGATTGCCGTGGCTAACAAGAAGGGAAATAAGAGAAGTAAAGTGGGCGTGGAATCTAGTGAAGCCTTGCTCTGCAGACTGTATCGCCCCAGCTTCCTGCCTGCTGTGCCAGTGGGAGGCGGGGACAAACAGGCCTGGGCAACTCCAGTCCTCGGGGGCCTGATTGGTGTCACACTTTTTCCCCTACCCCAGCTAACACACCTAACTCCAATAATCAACTAATCATGATCTTCAGTTAAAAATGCAATTTGTGTAAATCAGCTGTGTTTCCTAGGAATGGGGGAAAAGTGTGACACCAATCAGGCCCCCGAGGACTGGAATTGCCCATGCCTGCACCTAGACAGTGTCCTTCGCTACCGCCTGTTAGGCACAGTTTCTTGGGTACACAGTAGGCGGGCGATCATGCAGGAACCAATGGGATGCGCGGGCGTTCCTGCAGATGCATAAATGCCCACATGCAGGAACTCCCTGAATGGCGGGTTGCAGTTGCACACTATTGGTCAGATCGTGTACAACTGTTTAACCATAGTGAAGGAATTGATCCCATTGACACATCAAAATATCAACCTGATATTTACATACTTGTGCAAATATTTCAATGGGAGAAACATTGATACATTATGGTTATTGGAGGAGGCAATCAGAAACTGAAAACAAATACACACACACACAAAATGAAGCTGTCTAGCATGGCTTACTTAGATAACATTACTGTAGCTGGCTAACAGGTGTTTTACCAATTTTGTCTCTTAGCGGATTATAGCAATTCGGGGGTCAAACTACTTCATCCCTTATTTCAGGGTTATTTTTTACAAGTTGTAAAGTGAAAAGTGGATCAGCGATGGCTAGAAGGCCGGTGACGTCGATCGCCGAACTCCGCCCGAACAAGGAGAGGGACCGACTTCGGCGGAAGAGGTGACACCCCAGGCCAGTGTGTGAACAACAGTCTGATTGACATCTTAAAGGGGTAGTGTCCGGAGAATGAAAAAAGTTGTTGATGATGATGATGACTCGTGTCCAGGCTGGCGTATGCCGTTTATTTCCTTTTCTTGAAAGTAAAGACATAGATGCTAGATTTGGAAGTTTTTACTTTAAGTGCATTTTAATGTCATAAAGTTGGCATATTTATATTGAACTACAAAACAACAGATAGTTCTCATATCCGCTCCCCTTCCTTTAACAGCATTCCACTAACTTCTCCGAGCAACAGGTTCACTCCTTCTTCTGCCCATTTTTATTTCTATTTTCCTGCCTATGCCAAGAAACCAATGGTCTCATCGCTCATAGCAACAGTAAACAACGGCCTTTGAAAAACACCTCACATCCCCCAAATAAATAGAATCCATGTAGGCCCACACTTACAGAGGTTGAGCTAACCATAGATACTATATGATACCTGTATGATACCTACATAGATACCTCAACTTCGTATCGGGCCTAACAACACCAGTGCCAATATATATTCCAAACACTCAGGCATTATCACTTAATTTTGGCTATGGTGCTAACAACAACTAACGTGACACAATTTGGTGACAACAAATCAGTTCTATGTAGGTTACCTTACTTTAGTTATTTCACAATGAGAAACTGAAAGTTTTATAATGCTTCAGTGAGTTGTCTGTGAAATCAAATTGTAGCAACTTGTAATAGCCTACAGTTTTTGTCATATAAATGTTCAAAGCTAAATGGTATCTGGCAGGCATCTATTGCAAATTCCATTTGCAAATATTAAACCCTAGCCAGCAGCTCTAGCAGCACTAAGCTAAGCTACACATGCATTGGCTTGTTGGCTACATCAATGAACATGTTCTTGATCTCAGTTTTTAATGCATAGGCAAAGCATACACTTAGATTGTTACAGCAAAGATTAGGGCAGAGGAACATATGAGATAGGCTTACATGGACCAGAGATGGTGTCACAGAGAATGAAATTCAAAACACCTTCCTCGCTTGCATAGGCGCCTGAGCAATGGCGCAAACGGAGCAGCTGTACCGACACTTTCAAAATATCTGTCACATCTGCTACTACAACGCCCTCTACTGCTCATCCTGTGTCTCCTTGACCTGCCGCCACTCCCCCAGTACTCTCTCACCCTCTCTCTCTGTGTAATTGTGTGGGCGGAGATGGGTGTACTGGAGTCAGAGCAGATCCCACCAGTTGCAACCTGTTCCATAATCAAGACCTCTACAAATACTCAGCCCTGCCACTTCCACACTGCCAGGTCATAATCTCTGCTCAGTCAGTCTACGTTTCTAGCCGTTTGTTGCTATTCAGATCCTGTTATGCCTGTTTTCCAGTTTTCCTCTCCATTACAGTTTTGCCCGCTCTGGCCCGTCTCCAGTCCCACATCTCGTCATCCTGCTACTCTGTCCTGGATTCCACACTCTACTACTCCCTTGAATTCCCTTCCGGACCTGCTTACCCTGTCTCAACCCCTCTGGCTCCAGCCTCAGCACCTGGTGTCCAGCAACACGGCCCGAGCTTCCCCTGATCTGCACTTCATCTCCCCCCTGTGTGTCAATAAATACCTTTGTTACTTCATCCCATTCTCCTTGTCTGAGTCTGTTCTTGGGTTCCCCTGTTCCACTCTGCATAACAGTACGATCTGACAAAAGAGATGAACCCAGCAGACTCTGCTACTCTCCACCAAACCCTCGTCGGCCAAGGCGCCCTGCTCGAGTGACATGACCAATCCCTGAAGACCATTCTGGAGCACACCAAGGAGTATTCACAGAGCCTTTCTGACCTACAGGGCCGACCCTTTTCCCAGGGCTAACAACTAGTTCCAAGTCCTTCTCCTCCACTCCGGGAGCCATTTGTTCTGACTCCCGAGCGTTACGATGGCGACCTCGGAGCTTGCAGAGCCTTTTTGGGACAATGTTCACTAGTATTTGAGCAACAGCCCTAGTCGTATGCTAGCAAACGGGCCAAGATTTCCTTTCTGATTGGCTGCTTCCGTGCAGCAATACTTTCCTCGGCCACGGCGGTGTGGGAGAGACAGTCCCTGTTACTGTAATTTAATTATACCAATATGTATTCATTAATTGAATTCCCTTTATCTATTTTATGACAATTTGTAAGATTCTTGTTTGCATAAAATAGACGGAGACCAGTCTTTTCAATAATAGGTAACAGAATTTATTCTCGGAGCGTGCTGCCACGTTACCACGAGCAACAGTTTATATACAATAACATGACGTCAGTTCATTGCTTAATAGAATCCCCTCCTCTCGACCGGGACAAAGGGAACTTTAAAAGTTCATTCTGACCCCCCTAGCACATACACAGGACACACAACACAACTGAATTAACTTTTGACCTCTCAACATTATCGATCACCACTTAGCTGACAGTTCTAATTAACAGAAAAGACAGTGAGTGCATTCCTAGGTTATCTAAAACACCCCAGAGCTAAGTTTCGTCGGTTCAACCATAGGTTAACTACCTTATCTGTTTACTTAATCCACAACCCCTTTCTTCCTAGTTGGAATGGTGTTCATTAACTTTAATTACTCCTTGTCCGTGTCACACAATCCCTTCTTAGGAACTCATATTTTTAATCAGATATAATAAAACAGAGTATAAGTTTCCTTAGTTACAGTTCCATTTAAAATGATTTGTTCAGTCATTTAATCATAATTTTCCTAACAGTCCCCCATCTGCTTCTCCTACTCCAGATTTACAGAGGAGATGAAGGTCTTCGACTACCCGGTCTGCGGTAAGGATGCCGCTTAACGACTCCTGTCCCTCCGTCAAGGCCCCCATAGTGTTGCTGAGATGGCCTGTGAGTTTCACAACCTCGCAGCTGAGAGTGGCTGGAATGAGGCCCTTCATGGAGCATTCCAGAACGCACTCACCGAGACCCTCAAGGACGAGTTGGTGTCCAGGAATGATCCTGATGGACTTGATGAACTCCTCTCTCACTATCCGCATCAAAAACTGTCTCTGTGAGCATCGAGGGAGAGGGTAGGTAGGGTTGCATGTCCCATAACATCTGCTTCAGTGCCTTTTCATCCTTCTCTGACTGCATCCCATCCCCAGGCTTATGCAGATCCTGAATCCATGCAGCTCGGCCAGGCCTGTCTCTCTCCAGAGGAGAGGCAATGACGAATCAGCGCTAGGACCTGCCTATAGTGTGGCCTGGTTGGTAACTTTGTCTCCACTTGTTCCCTGCATCCAGCAAAATAGGGGGCTCGGCAGTAGTGGGGCTGTTGAGCCAAATTGCCTGCCCATCTTTCCCCAGACCTCTGCTTGAAGGCAACCTTGTGTGGCAGAGCCAGGCTTTTCCTCTGTCTGCTCTCATCGATTCGAGCGCCGACGAGAGCTTCCTGGACCGAGGTGTCGTTACCCAGTTGGGCCTGGACACTGTCCCACTCGATTCACCCCTCGAAGCCAACACTCTCAATGGACAGCTCCTCGCCCGTGTCGGTGAGGGAATCGTCCCTGTCATCCTGCGTTTCTCTGGAAATCACAAGGAAAAGATCAGTTTCCACATAATCGACTGTTCTTACTCTCCCCTGGTTCTTGGCCATCCTTTGTTAAAGCTACACAACCCACAGATTGAATGGACCGCCAGAAAGGTAACCACTTGGAGATCCTTTTGTCACAGAGACAGTTGCGTATGGACCACGCTAAGGTCATGGCAGTCAGTGGCCTGGGCTTTCCAACCTGAAGCAGCTACAGCGTTTCCTGGGGTTTGCATATTTTTTTACGTTTCAGCCGCAACTACAGCCGTTTGGCTGCACTTCTCACCACTCTCACCTCCACCCCGTTCCACTGCACTCCTGAGTCAGAGGCAGCATTCCTTGAACTCAAGCGTCGCTTCACCTCCGTTCCTTACTCAGCCCAACCCAGAACTCCAGTTCATCATGCAATGCATTTCAATTACCAGGTGTGCCTTGTTAAAAGTTAATTTATGGAATTTATTTCCTTAATGCGTTTGAGCCAATCAATTGTGTTGTGACAAGTTAGGGTTGGTATAAAGAAAATAGCCCTATTTGGTAAAAGACCAAGTCCATATTATGACAACAACAGTTAAAATAAGCGAAGAGAAACGACAGTCCATCATTACTTTAAGACATGAAGGTCTGGAAAATGTCAAGAACATGAAAGTTTCTTCAAGTGCTGTCGCAAAAAGCAACAAGCGCTATGATGAAACTGGCTCTCATGAGGACCGCAACATGAAAGGAAGACCCAGAGTTACCTTTAGAGAATAAGTTCATTAGAGTTGCCAGCCTCAGAAATCGGTAATTAACTGCAGTGGCGTCCCGTCATTCAGGGCAGGTGGGGCAGAGCCTGTTTTGAGCCCCACATTATTTCCCCCCCAAATAAATAAATAAATAAAAATGTGTGTATATATATATATGATTTTATTTTGGGGGTGGCCTATTTTGCATGTTATTGTGGCATTAATACGTGTCACATATCAGTTTGCAAACAATGTAAAAAAAATAAAAAATATTGTGTTAATAAAGCCGCTTACAAACAGTCAGCTCCAAAATGCAGGTATTTCAGCCTAGCTCAGTGCTTTCTGTGGTGGTGGGGCAGGCCAGCAGAAAATAGGAGCATTGCACTGTGATTGGCTCAGCATTGCACCGTGATTGACTCAGTGTTCTGTCACTCATGGGGACAATGTCACTGCCTTTAGTAAGTTTAGGCGTCAACAATGTGAGGCCTTTGGGCACTGCCATAGCGTTACATTAGAAGTGCTCTTCCAAGAAGGCCCTACAGTGGGGCATAAAAGTATTTAGTCAGCCACCAATTGTGCAAGTTCTCCCACTTAAAAAGATCGTAGGTACACTTCAACTATGACAGACAAAATGATTTAAAAAATATCCAGAAAATAACATTGTAGGATTTTTAATGAATTTATTTGCAAATTATGGTGGAAAATAAGTATTGCAGATCTCCTATAGAGCAGTGAAATTTTGGGGCTGTTGCTGGGCAACACGGACTTTCAACTCCCTCCAAAGATTTTCTATGGAGGACCTTGAAATGCTTCTTACAAAGCCACTCCTTCGTTGCCCGGGTGGTGTGTTTGGGATCATTGTCATGCTGAAAGACCCAGCCACATTTCATCTTCAATGCCCTTGCTGATGGAAGGTTTTCACTCAAAATCTCACGATACATGGCCCCATTCATTCTTTCCTTTACACGGATCAGTCGTCCTGGTCCCTTTGCAGAAAAACAGCCCCAAAGCATGATCTTTCCACCCCCATGCTTCACAGTAGGTATGGTGTTCTTTGGATGCAACTCAGCATTCTTTGTCCTCCAAACACGACAAGTTGAGGACAAGTTGACGGAGGAGCCTCTTAAAGAATAAGTTACAGGTCTGTGAGAGCCAGAATCTTGCTTGTTTGTAGGTGACCAAATACTTATTTTCCACCATAATTTGCAAATAAATTCATTAAAAATCCTACAATGTGATTTTCTGGATTTTTAAAAATAATTTTGTCTGTCATAGTTGAAGTGTACCTATGATGGAAATTACAGGCCTCTCATCTTTTTAAGTGGGGGAACTTGCACAATTGGTGGCTGACTAAATACTTTTTTGCCCCACTGTACATATGAGATGAGTAATGTAGGGTATGTAGGGTAAACAAAGTGGCATAGTTTAAAGTGGCTAGTGATACATGTATTACATAAAGATGCAGTAGATGATATAGAGTACAGTATGTACATATACATATGAGATGAGTAATGTAGGGTATGTAAACATTATATTAAGTAGCATTGTTTAAAGTGGCTAATGATATATTTTACATCAATATCCATCAATTCCCATTATTAAAGTGGCTGGAGTTGAGTCAGTGTGTTGGCAGCAGCCACTCAATGTTAGTGATGGCTGTTTAACAGTCTGATGGCCTTGAGATAGAAGCTGTTTTTCAGTCTCTCGGTCCCTGCTTTGATGCACCTGTACTGACCTCGCCTTCTGGATGATAGCAGGGTGAACAGGCAGTGGCTCGGGTGGTTGTTGTCCTTGATTATCTTTATGGCCTTCCTGTGACATCGGGTGGTGTAGGTGTGCTGGAGGGCAGGTAGTTTGTCCCCGGTGATGCGTTGTGCAGACCTCACTACCCTCTGGAGAGCCTTACGGTTGTGGGCGGAGCAGTTGCCGTACCAGGCGGTGATACAGCCCGACAGGATGCTCTAGATTGTGCATCTGTAGAAGTTTGTGAGTGCTTTTGAAGACAAGCCAAATTTCTTCAGCCTCCTGAGGTTGAAGAGGCGCTGCTGCGCCTTCTTCACGATGCTGTCTGTGTGGGTGGACCAATTCAGTTTGTCTGTGATGTGTACGCAGAGGAAATTAACTTACTAACCTCTCCACTACTGTCCCATTGATGTGGATAGGGGGATGCTCCCTCTGCTGTTTCCTGAAGTCCACAATCATCTTCTTAGTTTTGTTGATGCCATCCACCTGCATCATTTGCCACCGTCACCTGGGAGATCAAGTCCCGTATCCGCCAAGCTCAGCAGAACTAGCCTGACCTGGGTAACGGTCCTAGTAATGCTCTGTTTGTTTCAGATTGTGTTCGCTCTGATGTTCTTCAGTTGGGCCATTCTACCCACCTCACCTGTCACCCTGGTATGAACCGGACCCTCGCATTCCTGCGTCAGCACTTTTGGGGGCCCACCATGGAGAGATGTCTGGGAGTTTGTCTCAGCCTGTTCGGTTTGTGCCCGGAACAAAACCTCCACTAAACCCACTTCCGGTCTGCTCCGCCCTCTTCCCATATCCAGTTGCCCCTGGTCACACATAGCTCTGGACTTCGTCAATGGCCTTCCCCCATCTAACGGTAACTCCGTCATCCTCACCCTTATTGACAGGTTTTCCAAAATGGCTCACTTCATTCACCTCTCCAAGCTCCCATCCTCCAGGGAGACTGCAGACCTGTTCGTATCCCATGTGTTCCGTCTGCATGGCATCCCCACCGACATAATTTCCGACAGAGGACCCCAGTTTATCTCCCAGGTATGGAGAACCTTCTGTTCAGCTCTTGGTATTAATGTCAGTCTTTCTACTGGATATCACCCCTAGACCAACAGCCAGACCGAATGGGCCAACCAAGAGATGGAGACTGCCCTCTGCGTGATTTCTGCCAACCCTTCCTCCTGGAGCGCTCAGCTACCCTGGGTTGAATATGCCCACAACACCCTCACCAACCCCTCGTCAGGTATGTCACCCTTCGAGTGTGCTCTGGGTTACCAACCCCCCTTGTTCCCCACCCAAGAGGTTGCGGTTCCCTGTCCAGGACCATCTGCACCTTTGTCACCATACCTGGAGGAAGGCCCTGGCTGTCCTTCGTTGTGCATCTGATAGGACCCAGTCTCAAGCCAACCGTCACCGGACCTCAGCTCCAGACTACACCCTGGGTCATAAGGTATAGCTTTCATCGAAGGAAGTGCCTTTGAAGATGGCATCGAAGAAACTTTCCCCCGATTCATTGGTCCCTTTGAAATTGACCGGGTCATTAACCCCTCTGCGGTGTGCCTGAAACTCCCAGCCTCTCTCAGGATCCATCCTACCTTCCATGTAGCCCTGATTAAACCTGTCTGCTCCAGTTCCCTGTCTACTCCTGCAGCAGCTCCTCCACCCCCTCGGCTGATCAATGACCATCCTGCCTATACCGTCTGGCGGCTCCTGGACGTGCGCCGACATGGCTGGCAGTACCTGGTGGACTGGGAGGGATACGGGCCTGAGGAGCACTGCTGGGTGCCCGCCGTCACATTCTGGACCCCTCCTTCTTACGGGATTTTTATACCTCACACCTAGATAAGCTTGGTCAGGCGGGGGGGGGGGGGGGGGGGTTACTGTCACATCGGCTTCTGCAATGCCCTCTACTGCTCATCCTGTGTCTCCTTGACCTGCCGCCTCTCCCCCTCCCTCTCTCTGTGTGTGATTGTGTAGGCAGACTGGTGTGCTGGAGTCAGAGCAGACCCCCCACCAGCTGTAACCTGTTCCATAATCAAGACCTCTACAAATACTCAGCCCTGCCACTTCCACACTGTCAGATCATAATCTCTGCTCAGTCAGTTTACGTTTCTAGCCATTTGTTGCTATTCAGATCCTGTTGTGCCTGTTTTCCCCTCCGCTACAGTTTTGCCCGCTCTGACTCTGGTCCCCATCTCCAGTCCCAAGTCTCGTCATTCTGCTACTCTGTCCTGGATTCCCCACTCTACTACTCCCTTGAATTCCCCTCCAGACCTGCTTACCCTGTCTCAACCCCTCTCGCTCCAGCCTCAGCCTCCGCACCTGGTTTCCAGCAACCCGCCCAGGCTTCCCCTGACCTGCACTCCATCTCTCCCGTGTCAATAAATACCTTGGTTACTTCATCCCAGTCTCCTCACCGGAGTCTGCTCTTGGGTTCCACTCCGCATAACAAAATATGGATGTAATGTTTTTGAAACACCACTTTTTAACCAGAAAATTATCGTGATCTATTGGCTAATTTGTCATTTTCACATTTTTTATGTCTTGAGCTTGTCTGTATTAAAATAGATAAGTGTTGCACCACTTCGCCCCATCCTCAGAAAAGGAGTCGTTTGGACCACTTGCTTCACTCCCGCTCTCCACTGTTTTGATTCAGTGCTGTTAAAAAGCACTAGTTGCACCACTGGTTTTTAAAATGAAAAGGCTCCTGCAAAGGGTGCAAAATCCTATGTGCTGTCATTACATTTGAATCGTTGTTTCATGTCCGACGGTATTGGTCCAAATGTGTTACATGTCATTTAAGTGGCGTGCACCATGAGCAAATTCCTTTTATAAAGTAACTTTGCCTGTAAGAATCATCATGAGCACATGCATGTCTGCTTAGATTAGGCTTTGCTGTAGCGCAGACTCTGACTCTGAGTAGCCTTCCATCAGCATACCAAAGGTTACACCTTAGCGACATGTCAAGGAGTAGCTGGCAAGTGAGAGATAAACACTAGTCCCAATATTGGGCTACATGATTACATCTGTGAAATAATTGTTCTTCCCAAGCTTAAACCAGTCTGCATTTTCCCCCTATTTCCAAACTTCAATTGGTTAAATTACATTATTAAAATGTTTATATTCAGTTAGAAAAGTAACAGACCTGTTCAGCAGTACACAGCCTAGCCTACATCTGCTGGTGAGCTGAGAGAGCGCAATCATGCGGGTGGCCAGACAGACTCCGTTCTGCCTCCGATTTTACACTTCAAGGAGGTGCCTCTCTTGCTTCCCGGTAGCTAACCAGTCACAACCAGCAGCCTAGTTAGTTAGCCTACCATTTGCCTGGTGAAGAAAAACACAAGCTGCTCCACAAAATTAAAAATAATAGCAGTTTTTCTCTCCCTTGAGTATAGAAACGTTTTGGAATTTATAGTCTCGTTCAACCCTCGCACTTTCCCCACTGCATTTCATAGCCAGGTTCTGTAACCAACATAATAACCAAGTCTCCCGCTTGATTCTAGCTATTACTGTTAAAAAAATAAGACCCATGATACCGACACTACTTTTTTTCTTTCTATCCTGCTTTGGTGGGCTGCATTTTACATTCAGAAAGCATAACGCATACCTTTCTAAAACGACCTTCCTAAACCTACGCTACTTGCGGACCGGACCATTTGTTTAGCATACACTTTGTTCAATCATGTTACCTTATTAGCTAGCTATAGCAAACAACCTGGGGCGCGTTCAGGAAGACGCAACGTTTTGGAACGTTAATATAGAAATATGCAATGTAGAACAAGCATGCCTCTCTGACATGCTGAATAATGAATAGCGTCGGCTCTATTCACGCAATTTCTATCTGCAACGTTCGTAAACGTTTTGGTAGCAATACCAGTAGCCTATATGCAAGCATTTGGTGGCACAGAAAGGAAAATGGATGGCAACAGTTGACCAAATCCCTCTTGCCACTACACTATATCTGACTGGGTAAATAATTTTATTTTGGGTTAATCCTGACCCAGTGATATAGATTTACAGATTTAGACCAGGAGTCGAGCATGCTACTTTCGCTCTCTCTTGCTCTGTGCTTGTGTGTGTCTTTTTGTTTTGTATGTAATGTGCAATATCTATGTAGATTGAATTAGGAATTTACATTGCCAGATAATTGTTATAAAGTGCTTTGCAAAATGATTAATCCCCATTGGAGTTTTCCTATTTTGTTGCATTTACAACCTGTAATTTAAATTGATTTTATTTGGACTTCATGTAATGAACATACACAAAATAGTCCAAATTGGTGAAGTGAAATGAAAAAAAATTACTTGTTTAAAGAATTTTTAAAAAATTGAAAAGTGGTGCGTGCATATGCATTTGCTATGAAGCCCCTAAATAAGATCATGATTCAACCAATTACCTTCAGAAGTCACATAATTAGTTAAATAAAGTCCACCTGTGTGCAATCTAAGTGTCACATGATCTCAGCACCTGTTTTGAAAGGCCCCAGAGTTTACAACACCACTAAGCATGTGGCACCATGAAGACCAAGGAGCTCTCCAAACAGGTCAGGGACAAAGTTGTGGAGAAGTACAGATCAGGGTTGGGTTATAAAAAAAAATCTGAAACTTTGAACATCACACAGAACACCATTTCAATCCATAATTAAAAAAGAGAAAGAATATGGCACTACAATAAACCTGCCAAGAAAGTGTAGCCCACCAAAACGCACAGACCAGGCAAGATGGGCATTAATCAGAGGCAACAAAGAGACCAAAGATAACCCTAAAGGAGCTGCAAAGTGCCACAGGGGAGATTGGAGTATATGTCCATAGGACCACTTTAAGCTGTACACTCCACAGAGCTGGGCTTTACTGAAGAGTGGCCAGAAAAAAAGCCATTGCTTAACACTTGCTCTTTCCATGGCATAAACTGACCAGGTGAATACAGGTGAAAGCTATGATCCCTTATTGATGTCACTTGTTAAATCCACTTCAATCAGTGTAGATGAAGGGGAGGAGACTGGTTAAACTAGGATTTTTAAGCCTTGAGACAATTGAGACATGGATTGTGCATGTGCCATTCAGAGGGTGAATGTGCAAGACAAAGGATTTAAGTGCCTTTTAACAGGTTATGGTAGTAGGTGCTTGGTGCACCAGTTTTCGTGTGTCAAGAACTGCAACCCTGCTGTGTTTTTCACCCTCAGCAGTTTCCCATGTGTATCAAGAATGGTCCACCACCCAAAGGACATCCAGCCAACTTGACACTGTGGGAAGCATTGGAGTCAACATGTGCCAGCATCCCTGTGGAACGCTTTTGACAGCTTGTAGAGTCCATGCCCCGATGGAAAGGGGCTGTTCTGAGGGCAAAAGTTTGGGCGGGGGTGCAACGCAATATTAGGAACGTCTTCTTAATGTTTTGTACATGGTGTATATTCTCAAATACAGTTGAAGTCGGAAGTTTACATACACCTTAGCCAAATACATTTAAACTCAGTTTTTCACAATTCCTGACATTTAATCCTAGTAAGAATTCCCAGTCTTAGGTCAGTTAGGATCTCCACTTTATTTTAATAATGTGAAATGTCATAATAATAGTAGAGATAATGATTTATTTCAGCTTTTATTTATTTCATCACATTCCCAGTGGGTCAGAAGTTTACATACACTTCATTAGTATTTGGTAGCATTGCCTTTAAATTGTTTAACTTGGGTCAAACTTTTTGGGTAGCCTTCCACAGACTTCCCACAATAAGTTGGGTGAATTTTGGCCCATTCCTCCTGACAGAGCTGGTGTAACTGAGTCAGGTTTGTAGGCCTCCTTGCTCACACATGCCTTTTTAGTTCTGCCCACACATTTTCTATAGGATTGAGGTCAGGGCTTTGTGATGGCCACTCCAATACCTTGACTTTGTTGTCCTTAAGCTATTTTGCCACAACATTGGAAGTATGCTTGGGCTCATTGTTCATTTGGAAGACCCATTTGCAATCAAGCTTTAACTTCCTAACTGATGTCTTGATGTTGCTTCAATATATCCACATAATTTTCCTGCCTCATGATGCCATATATTTCGTGAAGTGCACCAGTCCCACCTGTAGCAAAGCACCCCCACAACATGATGCTGCCACCCCTTTTTCATCCAAACATGGTCATTATAGCCAAACAGATCCATTTTTGTTTCATCAGACCAGAGGACATTTCTCCAAAAAGTACGATATTTGTCCCCATGTGCAGTTGCAAACCTTAGTCTGGCTTTTTTATTGCGGTTTTGGAGCAGTGGCATCTTCATTGCTGAGTGGCATTTCAGGTTATGTCGATATAGAACTGTGGATATAGATACTTTTGTACCTGTTTCCTCCAGCATCTTCACAAGGTCCTTCGCTGTTGTTCTGGGATTGATTTCCACTTTTCGCACCAAAGTACATTCATCTCTAGGAGACAGAACACATCTACTTCCTGAGCGGTATGCCGGTTGCGTGGTCCCATGGTGTTTATACTTGCGTACTATTGTTTGTACAGATGAACGTGGCCTACAATTTTTTTCTGAGGTCCTTGCTGATTTATTTAGATTTTCCCAAGATGTCAAGCAAAGAGGCACTGAGTTTGAAGGTGGGCCTTGAAATACATCCACAGGTACACCTCCAATTGACTCAAATGATGTCAATTAGCAGAAGCTTCTAAAGCTGTGACATTTTCTGGAATTGTCCAAGCTGTTTAAATGCACAATTTAGTGTATGCAAACTTCTGACCCACTAGAATTGTGATTAAGTGAAGTAATCTGTCTGTAAACAATTGTTGTAAAAATGACTTATGTCATGCACAAAGTAGATGTCTTAACCGACTTGCCAAAACTACAGTTTGTTAAGAAGAAATTTGTGGAGTGGTTGAAAAACTAGTTTTAATGACACCAACCTAAGGTTATGTAAACTTCTGACTTCAACTGTACATGTATGTATGTTTGTCTGCTGTTGGGAAGAGAGTAGGATATTATGCAAAAATATATGTTGGTAAGACAAGTTTCTGCACTTAAGTCAGTGATTTATGTTTACTGTAAGTTCATGGGGCAATACAACATTTGTAATGTAACTCAAATCTAAGGGCATTTAGTTTACTAAAATGGCACATTGTTTTTGTCCTTTTGACAATAACTAGACATAATCATTATTTAAATGACAAAAAAACCTGTTTTAGTCAAATTGACTAAGAGTAGATTCAACCTAAAAAATAGTGCCAAAATGAACACTACTGTGGGCAGGATTCTGTTCCATACTATACATGTCTGAACCCATAAGCTGTTCCAACACTGGGACCCAGTTGAGCTTTGTTATCATTTCGAGAAAGGAAAACTGACATGCCTCCACCTAAAGTAACAGAACAAGGCAGGCAGTTTCCTCGAATAGGTTTCTTATTAATTGCTCACACTTGTCAAGGTGTCTTTGTCAGAGAATGCATGTCTGTTATATAATTACACGTTTCTTGCTTGGAATCAGGCTCAGACTGCGATTTTGTGCCTTGTTAACTTATATTGTAACTCATCTACTGTAGTTATATCACTTCTTCTTCTGCCTCTTATGATTGAGGTTGTCGGATTGTGATTTTAACTGAAACCTACTTGACAAGATCGTAAATCACATCCAAACCCAATTATTTCTGAGTCCTTATTTTTATAGCTAGTATGTATGTTGTGCTGACACTGTTTACATTAGTCAAAGCAGGGTACTAGGGGGTAACTAGCCCCCTGGGGCAACTGTGTAGTCACATTAAGACCAAGATATCACCAAATGATTTTCTCAACACTTTCCCTGGCTGCCACTGCTCTTGCTCAACAAAATATGCTGTCTGTGTCATCACAACTTTGAGACAAAGTGATTTTCTGGTAAGTTGTAGATATATTCCAAAAAAGTTAGATATATACAGTGGGGCAAAAAAGTAGTTAGTCAGCCACTAATTGTGCAAGTTCTCCCACTTAAAAAGATGAGAGAGGCCTGTAATTTTCATCATAGGTACACTTCAACTATGACAGACAAAATGATTTGAAAAAATCCAGAAAATCACATTGTAGGATTTTTAATGAATTTATTTGCAAATTATGGTGGAAAATAAGTATTTGGTCACCTACAAACAAGCAAGATTTCTGGCTCTCACAGACCTGTAACTTCTTCTTTAAGAGGCTCCTCTGTCCTCCACTCGTTACCTGTATTAATGGCACCTGTTTGAACTTGTTATCAGTATAAAAGACACCTGTCCACAACTTCAAACAGTCACACTCCAAACTCCACTATGACCAAGACCAAAGAGCTGTCAAAGGACACCAGAAACTAATTT
Organism: Oncorhynchus nerka; assembly: GCF_034236695.1. Lineage (NCBI taxonomy): Eukaryota > Metazoa > Chordata > Actinopteri > Salmoniformes > Salmonidae > Oncorhynchus > Oncorhynchus nerka. Next base: position 40,110,911 of record NC_088420.1, on the reverse strand, counting down.
GTAGACCTGCACCAGGTAGGGAAGACTGAATCTGCAATAGGTAAGCAGCTTGGTTTGAAGAAATCAACTGTGGTAGCAATTATTAGGAAATGGAAGATGTACAAGACCACTGATAATCTCCCTCGATCTGGGGCTCCACGCAAGATCTCACCCCGTGGGGTCAAAATGATCACAAGAACGGTGAGCAAAAATCCCAGGACCACACGGGGGGACCTAGTGAATGACCTGCAGAGAGCTGGGACCAAAGTAACAAAGCCTACCATCAGTAACACACTACGCCGCCAGGGACTCAAATCCTGCAGTGCCAGACGTGTCCCCCTGCTTAAGCCAGTACATGTCCATGCCCGTCTGAAGTTTGCTAGAGAGCATTTGGATGATCCAGAAGAAGATTGAGAGAATGTCATATGGTCAGATGAAACCAAAATATAACTTTTTGGTAAAAACTCAACTTGTCGTGTTTGGAGGATAAAGAATGCTGAGTTGCATCCAAAGAACACCATACCTACTGTGAAGCATGGGGGTGGAACGATCATGCTTTGGGGCTGTTTTTCTGCAAAGGGACCAGGACGACTGATCTGTGTAAAAGAAAGAATGAATGGGGCCATGTATCGTGAGATTTTGAGTGAAAACCTCCTTCCATCAGCAAGGGCATTGAAGATGAAACGTGGCTGGGTCTTTCAGCATGACAATGATCCCAAACACACTGCCCGGGCAACGAAGGAGTGGCTTCGTAAGAAGCATTTCAAGGTCCTGGAGTGGCCTAGCCAGTCTCCAGATCTCAACCCCATAGAAAATCTTTGGAGGGAGTTGAAAGTCCGTGTTGCCCAGCAACAGCCCCAAAACCTCACTGCTCTAGAGGAGATCTGCATGGAGGAATGGGCCAAAATACCAGCAAAAGTGTGTGAAAACCTTGTGAAGACTTACAGAAAACGTTTGACCTCTGTCATTGCCAACAAAGGGTATATAACAAAGTATTGAGATAAACTTTTGTTATTGACCAACTACTTATTTTCCACCATAATTTGCAAATAAATTCATTAAAAATCCTACAATGTTATTTCCTGGATTTTATTTTCATTTTGTCTGTCATAGTTGAAGTGTACCTATGATTAAAATTACAGGCCTCTCTCATCTTTTTAAGTGGGAGAACTTGCACAATTGGTGGCTGACTAAATACTTTTTTGCCCCACTATATATATTTTTGAAATGTACAGTACAAGTAGGAAAGCCTTAAGATAAATAATCCACTTGTTCAGAGAGAAAAATGTAATATGTTGGATGAGTGTGTTGGTGGGGGGGCAGTTACCCCGGGACTTAATTTTTTTTCTAAGAACAACATTTCATAAAATAACAAAAAAAGTGTAAACTATAGTAATTTATTTCCCTTTATAGTTTATTTGCCTAAACATGACCTTCATCCACATACAATTCTTTTGTCCTAACGTTGCTTTTTTGTGTCAGCAATTAGACATTGTTCTTAGGGGGGACTTGGTACCCCCTAGTACCAAACTTGTATGGGCCCATAGATATTCTGTTATTCAGAATTCTGTGTTCAGTTATTCTATGTGTGGGCCGTCACTATAGGTATGTTGTTTTCAGTGTAAGAACGCCGGCTTATATTTTCATGCCACATGTCCACTGAAGCTAGGAATGAGGTGTCCCCATCTCCTCTCAGAGACTCCTATAAGATAATTTACTTCTAAGAAAGAATCTAAAAAAAATTATGATACGATAAACATCCATCCACTTGGCATCTTGTTTGCGTTTCAGATGTCTGGTAAATGGGGTGACATTGTAATTAGTACTGTTTACTTTTTTTAATTGGACTTGAGCCTAAACACTCTTCCTCCACCCTCTAAAGAGCATCAATGTTCTGTTGAAAGATATCTCTTGGGAATCAAGGGGCAGATTTGGGGAGGAGTGGTGTGGTGGTATAATTGTCTTTTTAATTTGATATCAGAGAAAAAGCATCTTTCTTCCACCTGCTGTCATACCAACAGTGTCAATCATCTCCCAACAAAAAGGTTGATAGTGTTCCATTCACAGTAACCCAGGGGCAGAAGGGTCCAACCAATGTACCCACACCCTGACAGTATGTTACCAGGCCCTTTACTATGTGGTCTGTCATCTTCATGTAGTGGTGAGCTGGTTACAAATAGCAGCCTTGTATAGTGGTGAAGGTATTTTCTCGTTTAATGATAACGCTGGTAGACTTCAGTGTGTGGCGTAATGGTGGGAGAGTAGATATACAACCTGCAGGCTACATTTACAGGGCACGTGGTTGGTTACAGACTAATGACTGGTGAGCAGGGCCAAGCTCTCTACAATCCAGATTCCAGTCAGTCACCACCAGCTGGGAGTCTGTCTTTCCACAGTCAAATTATAAACATGTTAAATGAGCCTACTACTACTGAGCCTCCCTCTCCAGCTGTCTGCTGCATAGATCTCTCTCTCTCTCTCTCTCTCTCTCTCTCTCACTCTTTCTCTCTCTCTCTTTCTCACTCTCTCTCTCTCTCTTTCTCACTCTCTCTCACACTCTTTCTCTCTCTCTCTCACTCTTTCTCTCTCTCACTCTTTCTCTCTCTCTCTCTGTCTTTCTCTCTCTCTCTCTCTCACACACACACTCTCTCTCTCTCTCTCTTTCACCTCTCTCTCCCTCTTTCTCTTTCTCTCCCTCTCTCTCTGTCTTTCTCTCTCATCACTAGCAGGCAGTGTGGATGATTGCCCTTTGCCAAGAGTGTTAACCTCAGAGAATTAAATGAAATGAGCAGTAAGTAGGCATTGCAGTTGAGAAGGCCCAACAGGGTGCCAGCTATACAGATCATGTGAGACATGGCTGGTGAAAGCACAGGTGCATGTTGGGAAACGGCTGCACAGATGGGCTCAGACAGGAGGCAGCAAAATGCATCAGGTTATTCAGGCAAGTCAAACCAACAGCTTCTTCTTGTTATGTAAGGACAGTCTCATGGTTGAAACATGCACCTTCGTATGGTATTTTCTGTGTTTCTGTGTATCCATTAATCCCACACAAGTCTTCAATGGTAGTAAGTAATCTAACAGTAGTCTGTGGTTGTGATGACAGACAATGTTTTGTTATTCTATTGCTACTTTATTTGTGTCCTGTTGCCTGAGACAGCAGTGAAGCAGAACTGACAGACATGTGGACTGGAATCAGGCCCTCAGTTTGCTGTGTGTGTGTGTGTGTGTGTGTGTGTGTGTGTGTGTGTGTGTGTGTGTGTGTGTGTGTGTGTGTGTGTGTGTGTGTGTGTGTGTGTGTGTGTGTGGATTCCCTCCCGGAACAGGATTGGGCTTGCTCAAATATGTCAGCTTGGTTCAAATTGTTCACCTGTTGTCGACATGGGACACCACATGAAGAGGAAGGTGTCACAGAGTTTCTCTAGTCAAAACCAACAGCAATTAAATTACATTGAACCCTTAGAAACTGATTTAGGATCAGTTTTCCTCACTGGTCCTGACCTTTCCATTGTAAGCTTCACAATAGCACTGGTCCTGATCCAGCAGCTCAGGGGTATTTCTCTAAGCAGGAACACTGGCCAACTAATTTTTTCCAAATATTCTGAAAAAGCTCCAGTAGTGTTAGTACTAGCCTAAAGCACTCTGACACAGTCTGATTATATGCACATACACTATTTCATTTAGAAACCTCCATGTGATGTCTTCATTACTTTTGCTATGATCAGGGGCACAACTTTGGTTTTAGAAGTTGGGGGGACATTATTATTACTTTTTTTAATCCAGTCGGATGAACACTCCAAACAGCCTATCCGACCGCTCGGAGGCGTCCACGTGGTCCTTAAGCACACCGTTGCCTTGATAAAACAAAAATTGAATTTTGGGACTGTGCCTCCCCCTACAAGGGCTGTTGTCCTCAGTAAAGGCACTGTGAGATCAGTGCAATTCTGAGCTGGGAAAGAAAAGAGGGATGCAAATTATTCTCTAACTGTCCAGCAGAGGGAGTCAAAACATTGAGATAGGAAGTTCACACTTGGATCCCATGTTCCACTCTTCAGGTGATTGTTGGATGTAATCCAGCCCCCAGGGTCCTCTTCACTAAACATGATGGCCATCCTCTCTGGTGGTCTGCATGAGGTGATTGGTTGATGCCCGTTGCTGGACTGCACAGAAGCTCCGCCTGTCGGTGATCTGAGCCCTTGGACTAGGGGATGGAGGCTGGCCTGTGTGGCAGGTGGTGAGTATCCTGGGGAAGCAGAGGGACTTTGGGCCTCACAGACTCCTGGAGCCCTTGGTTCCTCAAGCCTGGGTCTCTTCTAATTGGCCCTAGCTCTGTGTGGTCGTCAGTAGGCTTTACAGCAGTCCCAGCCCTGGCCTCAGCCACCCCACCACTAAGCCTCAGTCTGCGCGCTCGCAGCTCTGACACCCTCCGGCCACCAGGGTCTGATGTGGCGTTTTGAGGGGGAGAGGGCGTCAGGGTGGATTCAGAGGACAGGGAGATACAGGCCACCTCAAGGGATTCGGCTTTTATCTGAAACACATCTGTAAATGAAGCATAGTTTACTAGAGAACATTTGATGTTGCATTGTGGTAGTGTGATTTCAAGTAATTCTGTGTTAAAATCCTTGGATTTATATTTAGGTTTCTTGGTTTTATATTTTATACACTGAATAGGTTTGACATGTTTGATGGCCTTGTAAACCAGAGGTGAGATAGACTCACCTGAAGAGGGGGACTGGAAAGGTAAGTCTGGCGAGCCAGTGTTTGCCCAGTGACTCGACCCGTCTCTTTTTCCACCCACCTCCTCGCCACTGAAAATGCTGAGACTTCCTTCATCATCCTTCTCTTCATCACTGTGGAGGATGGTCAGTATCTGAGGCCATCCCTCTCCATGGCTAATAGACGTCTGGAACACAGTCATAGAAAAGAGTGAAAAGTCAGTTCAGAGTGGCTGGCTGACTGACACAGGACTAAGTGGTCAGTACATGTTATGCTGTTCTCCCTCCAGGCCCTGAGCTCAGAGAACACGTCGCTGCGCTGGTGTCCGTCCTGCTCCGAAAGGTCATATGTGTGCTCCAAAACATGGAGGGGTGGGGCGCTCGGAGTGGACACAGGTGAGGGGGCCGCAGTCTGCATACAAAAGTAGGGAGAGAGAGGCAGAGAGACATTATGAAGTTAAAGACAGAGCTTTACACAGAGGTGGGGGTGGCACCTGCATAGGGAGAGAGAGAGAGATGGATGAGGTTGGAGATGGGAGGGTACGGGGAATAGAGAGAGGGAATCAGAGGGAGGGATAGAGGGACAGGAATGTGGAGAGGGATGAAGATATAGAATATGGATGGAGGCAGAGGAAGAAATACAGTGAAGTACAGAGAGAGAAAGTGACAGAGTGTGTAGAGATGACAGATCGTCGGACGTTGGCAGGGAGCTCCATCTGTCATGTCACCTGGGCCACAGCTGCATCGCTCCATCACCCTCCCCTCCTCTCTCGGATAATTATCTCCTTCTGTTCATCCTGACATCACATTAGAGAGACGGGGGGGGCGACGTCACCCAGCCATAATGGTCTGTCACAACACATAACTATTCCACCTTCACTCTGGGCCACCTTCCATTGGCGCTGGAAAACTGTCAAATCTCTGCTGTGGTGGTCAATGTGCCAGAGATGAGTAAGAACTCAGTATCTACAGTTTCTCCCCACTGATGGGTCAACATACCCTCATCTTCTGTCGCCTGGCTCTGAGGGCCTGGACAGGGTTCCCACATAACAAGATCTTCCCTGCACCTTACTGTGGAGGATAGCTAATCAGGGATGGGATTGTCACAACATGGGAAATTATGAAACTGGATAAAGGCATAGTATGCCTGATTTCTGGGGTCAGAAAATCAATGATCACTGATTTAAAACGACATGATGATGAATCTTCAGACCCTGTTACAACATGTCCTCATGGTGGCAGTGTTGACTAATTATACATTTGGATGCTACTGTTTGAAAATAAGTTAAATACATTAGAAACTGTTGAATAACACACAAGAAGGATACAAAACAATAAGCCTGGTTCACTATATGGGCCATATTCAGTTACTAAAAGTGGGGCCTTGTATGTGGAGGTGGTAGGGCTTTCAGTGCTAAGGACACCAATACAGTATCTCACCGTGCCTCAGAACGCTAGCGTCTGGGTCCACAGAGGCTGGACCTGCATCAGCAGAACCGGATCTGGACCCGGAAGGAGAGAAGGCTCTGGATCCAGCCCCTGATAAGGGTCACGACCTAGAAAGGGGTCTGGAGTCAACTGCTGAGAGGGGCCTGGCACTGACCGGTCGACTGGAGGGATGGGAACTGGAGAGGCTGTTAGCTAGGCGCTGGCCAGAGCTGGGTCTGGAGTAGGCACTCACACTGGCTGCTCTCTCCTCTATGGCCAGACAGAGAAGAGTGAACATATAGAAGAGTACAATACAGAGTAGTATTAATGGCCTTATGGAAGCAAAAAGACACACACACACACACCCTGTGCCATCTCTACACAGCTGCCGTCTTTGATGGACTCTCTGAGCAGGGCCCAGTCTTCCCCCATGGAGCTGGTGCAGCCAAGCCCTGCCTTCTCCTCTGCACACATGTAGTCTAGGTAATGCAGCTGTGGGACCAGCTCCCTTACCGCCAACCGGTAGCAGTAACCCTTTTCCTCCTCGAACTAGGGAAAGGAGAAGGCAGGATGAAGAAACACGAGAGGGTACCTTGAAGGAAGAGATCCCACACATAAAAAAAGAAACGCTAACAGATCCACTCCAACTACTTTCAGTTGCAGAAGACCAGCTCAGTCAAAGGGTACTACATGGAGGGTGGGGAAAATCTAGTCCTGGAGGGCTGCAGTATGTGCAGGCTTTTGTTCCAGCCCAGCACTTACACCTCATTCAACTAATCGAGGTCCATATAAGCAGATGACAGGTTGAATTAGGCTAGGTGTGTTAAAACAGGGCTTGAATAAATGCCTCCAGTGCAGCCCTGGAGAAGCAGAGTTGCCTACCTCTGAACTACACAGTCGATTCAGTATGTTAGGTGATACAAATATGATAGGTGACTTCATAAAGGGTCCAATGTTGTGCTTTGGTTGTGATTTTAATGGTCGATTAAGGCCAAGGAATGTCCAGTCTTTCAAAGTTATCCTTTCAACGCCAAACACACCACTTACCACCAGAATAACATACTGTAAAAGAACATAGCCCTGTTAGAAGAGCTTTAAGCCACAATGAGTGTAACTTCTGTTCAAAGGAGGAGACAAAGAAAATGGTTCTGAGTGCTAATAATGGCAATAATCTGCACTTTGTACAGAGTTCTGGTCCTTTATCAGCACTGGGAGACAGCACTGAGGAGAGCGAGGAGGGAGAGAGACCAGTAAAAGCACTATGCTGCTGCTAAGAGATTAAATTAGAGCGGAGTACTCTCACCCTTCACCAACCAACAGAGAGAGAGAGGGGAGAGAGAGGGAAAGAGACAAGAGAGAGGCGAGACCAATGGGGAGGAGAGGGAAGAAAGAGAGAGAGAGAGGAGAGAGAGGGAAAGAGACAAGAGAGAGGCGAGACCAAGGGGGAGGAGAGGGAAGAAAGAGAGAGAGAGGGGAGAGAGAGGGAAAGAGACAAGAGAGAGGCGAGACCAAGGGGGAGGAGAGGGAAGAAAGAGAGAGAGAGGGGAGAAAGAGGGAAAGAGACAAGAGAGAGGCGAGACCAAGGGGGAGGAGAGGGAAGAAAGAGAGAGAGAGGGAAAGAGACAAGAGAGATGCGAGACCAAGGGGGAGGAGAGGGAAGAAAGAGAGAGAGAGGGAAAGAGACAAGAGAGAGGCGAGACCAAGGGGGAGGAGAGGGAAGAAAGAGAGAGAGAGGGAGAGAGGGGAAAGAGGGGAGAGAGAGGGAAAGAGACAAGAGAGGCGAGACCAAGGGGAGGAGAGGGAAGAAAGAGAGAGAGAGGGGAGAGAGAGGGAAAGAGACAAGAGAGAGGCGAGACCAAGGGGAGGAGGGAAGAAAGAGAGAGAGAGGGGAGAGAGAGGGAAAGAGACAAGAGAGAGGCGAGACCAAGGGGGAGGAGAGGGAAGAAAGAGAGAGAGAGGGGAGAGAGAGGGAACGAGACAAGAGAGAGGCGAGACCAAGGGGGAGGAGAGGGAAGAAAGAGAGAGAGAGGGGAGAGAGAGGGAAAGAGACAAGAGAGAGGCGAGACCAAGGGGGAGGAGAGGGAAGAAAGAGAGAGAGAGGGGAGAGAGGGAAAGAGACAAGAGAGAGGCGAGACCAAGGGGGAGGAGAGAGAATAAAGAGAGAGAGCTGCACTTTCTGTGCTCCACCAAGGGTATAGAGTCTAGAAAAGAAGAAAAAAAAGCAAACCCAAGGACCCCTCTCTCAGAGCTTGGACCAAGCCTAATGCATATTCAGGACAGCGTTCCCTCCCTCACTGCCCCAGTTTCCTAATTCCTGCTGCTGGTTGGGTGGGTCAAAAATAAACACATTCACTCATCCATTCATACCAATTCAACCCTGCATCACGTCATTATAGCGAAACCTTAATATACCACTTTAATATGGGCTCATTCCCATATCAACACCTGTGCTAAAGAGAGTATATTTTCAACCCTGCCTAGTTGAGCAATGTTTATACTAACTATCACCACAGCTTGTACCATCCCTACTTACACAAGCAAAGCCTGTTTTGCTCTGAACACCAATTCCCTGTCCCCTGCTCTCCAGTCCCACCCTGTTCTGCCTGATGCGGACATTATCATCTGGGCCCATATGGGGGACATTGTGGAGAGTATGACTCACAGCCTGAGCCCAGCATGCAGAGCCATGGTAGCACAGTCATTCTGGATAATTTCATTACCAGACTCAAACACTCACAACCCCCATGCCTGGACGCACACACACACACACACACGCACGCACGCATCTTGGAGTATCTAAAATCCAGATTCAGTAATATATACAATAATACACATGATTGTGGTGAGGGTTAGGAGTGTAGGAGTGTGCGCAAATACCTGTGTGGCATTAGGGTGGGGGTGCATACAGACAGGGTTTCCCTCTAAGGTGAGCGTGCAGAGTTGGGAGCGCTGGCCCAGGTACTGCACCTGCACCAGGTCATTCACATCATTCCCTTCCAGGTCCAACAGCTGTAGATTCTCCAGCATGCTCAACTGACTCAGGTCCGACACTCTGTTGTAGGCCACATACAGCTCCTAGCGTAGGGAGAGGACATACCAACACAGGCTCAGGTTTAGTGGAACTCAACATTTACATAGTCAAATACATAAAACGTCAACCTTTGTTGAACTGTGAGGTTTTCACAGGTGAACGAGGTGGATAGAAGCCAGGTGGAGTAACAGGTCTTGTAGACTATAGTTCATGATGGTACACTGCAAAGATTTTCCACTACAAACTCTACCTTGAGAGAGGAGGAGGGGACACCATCCAGGTCTGCCAGGCTGCAGTGAGATATCCACAGCACCTGAAGGTGAGACAGCGTGGTTCCCAGGTCCCTACACAGCCATGATCCAGAGGCAAGGGGGGAATTGTCACAACAGAACATCAGGAGGGAAAAAGGCTACCGGCAGGGCTTTGTTCATTGGTACTAGTAGCACTGGTGTACCCAACTTTTAAAATGAGCACCAGGGTAATAGATTGATTTAAAGGTATTTAGATAGCCTATATGAATCATGTTTTGAAGCTCATCCCCTGGAGCCCCTGTGATGATACTGATGGTTTGTCGAGATTGATGGTTTGTTGACAGCTGTAGCATTTTAGCTAAGCCTAACCCAGCTACGAACAGAAGGAGCATTACGTAGCTGGTTAGGAAAATGAGGTTAAGGTTAGGAAAAGGTTTTGGGTTAGGCTTAGCTAAAATGCTACAGTTGTCCACAACTGTTATCCCCAATGTGACAACTAGATGGAGCTGTACTGGTAGCCACAACCCTACTAACCACCAGGCTCGACAAACTATGAGTATCATAATACCGCCTCCAAAACTAATGCAATCACTTTTCAACCGCTGCAAACTCCTTTCACCAGGGTAACCTGAGCCAGATAATTGAATCCCCTCATTGGTAAATGAGTTGCCACAATCTGACCAATCAAATTATGTTTTGTGTTGTGTTCACATTGTGATTGGTCCCTGGCCTGAACCAATAGGAGGCCATTTTTTAAATAATATAAAAGCCTCCTTAATTTTTCCATCTGTTAAACGGGAAACCAGGGGAAGTGTTACTGCGGAAATCTACTAAAGAGGGGTGTTAATCAGTGACGACTCGTAACACGTTAAACCAATCAAATGCCTTGCCAAAGGTCCTCACCAGAGTAGTGACATAGAAAAAAACAAGCACTTTTAGTCAACAAGCACATTTTTAGAACGCTTGCAGCACGCTGGTTCTCGCTGCATTTCTGATATTTCGAGATTAGCTAAAGCTGCGGCAAGAAGGGAGAAATGGTCTACAACAATGGCCATTGGAGTGATATTTGGCTGTGCTGGCTAGCATTAGGGCCAAGAAGAAGCTAGCCACAATGAAATACGTTTTGAGAAAAGTCAGCTAACGTTGTAAGCTACCTAGGTATAACTAGCTACACTGAACAAAAATATAAATGCCACATGTAAAGTGTTGGTCCCATGTTTCAAATAAAAGATCCCAGAAATGTTCCATACGCACAAAAAGTTTATTTCTCTCAAATTCAAATCAAACCAATTGTTATTTGTCACATGTGCCGAATACTTTAAATGCTTACTTACAAGCCCCTAACCAACAGCGCAGTTCAGGAAATAGAGTTAAGAAAATATTTCCAAAATGAAATAAAGTAAAGATAACAAGTAAAAGTAGAATACCGAGTAAATGTGTGGAGGTACAGGTTAGTCAAGGAACCTGTGTGCACAAATTTGTTTACATCCCAAGCAATTTCTCCTTTGCCAAGAAAAACCATCCACCTGACAAGTGTGGCATATCAAGAAGCTGATTAAACAGTATGATCATTACACAAGTGCACCTTTGTAATGGGGACAATAAAAGGCCACTCTAAAATGTGCAGTTTTGTCACACAACACAATGTCAGATTTCTCATGTTGTGATGGAGCGTGCAATTGGCATGCTGACTGCAGGAATGTCCACCAGAGTTAATTTCTCTACCATAAGCCATCTTCAACATCGTTTTAGGGAATTTGGCAGTACGTCCAACCGACCTTACAACCGCAGACCACGTGTATGGTGTCTTTTGGGGCTAGAGATTTGCTGATGTCAACGGTGTGAACAGAGTGCCCCATGGTGGTGGTGGGGTTATGGTATGGGCAGGCATAAGCTACGGACAACAAACACAGTTGCATTTTATCGATGCCAATTTGAACTCAGAAATACCGTGACGACATCCTGAGGCGCATTGTCGTGCAATTTATCCGCCGCCAGCACCTCATGTTTCAGCATGATAATGCAAGGATCTGTACACAATTCATGGAGGATGAAAATGTCCCAGTTGTTCCATGGCCTGCATACTCACCAGACATATCACCCATTGAGCATGTTTGGGATGCTCTGGATCGACATGTATGACGGCATGTTCCAGTTCCCGCCAATATCCAGAAACTTCACACAGCCTCACACAGCCATTGAAGAGGAGTGGAACAACATTCCACAGGCCACAATCAACAGCCTGATCAACTCTATGCGAAGGAGATGTGTTAAGCTGCATGAGACAAATGTTGGTCACACCAGATACTGACTGGTTTTCTGATCCACGCGCCTACCTTTTTTTAAAGGTATCTGTGGCCAATAGATGCATATCTATATTCCCATTCATGAGTGTTACGGATACAGTTATCCTGTGTGTGTGTATCCTGTGTGTGTTTCTTTTCTCTCCTTCTTCCCTCACAGGTGAAAATCATCACTCCCCAATCAGTCAACAATCAATCATCAATCAGAAGACACACCTCCTCCTATTTCCTACCCTATCACAGTTCCTTCCCCATGGTTTAAAAACCCCATCATTTGTTTGTTCTAGAGCTCAATCTCTAGCTCAATCTCTAGCTCAATCTCTCTGTAAATGCCATGTCTGTAGGTCTCTGTGTTTCACTCTCGCTTTGTGTCTTCACCTCTCTTTTGTTTAAGCACCTCCATAGCACTTTGTCATCACCTGTGAGTATTGTTTTTGGTTATGGTGTTTGTTTGTTGCTGGTGGGAAAAGGGGGAAACCAAGACAAGTCGCCCATGGGCATACACTACCCGTAGGTGAACTTTGTTAAATACACTAGTTAGAACTGGGCGGACCACCCACTGTATTTTTGGTTAGTTAGTTAGCTGTTGTTAAAGTAGGCTAGTCTAGCTTAGGGGTGTTTTTGAATACTTATTGTTTCTTTCCTTGGGTCCAGCTCAGCCCCTTTTCCTGCTCCCCCCATTACCGTGTGTTTATAAATAAACCTGGAGTTTGACGGTAGATTTCTGTTGTCGTGGTTATTTCGTTCACACTTTTACTTTGTCACAATAATAATTTGCATGAGTTATGTTACGGGTCTCATTACCATCCCCCCTAGACTGTCGGGCCAAAAGGGATTCGTAACATAAGTGGGGGCTCATCCGGGATCTGTCATAACTGACACCCATGCCGCTCATGTAGATTGTTGTAGTGGTATAGTTCAGTGTTGAGCGTCATAGCTGAAGTTGCATTAGTGTTTGCTATTTCCTTTGGCACTTGTGAAGTAGTGTAAAATGACTACTTTTGATTTGAGATCCTTTTTGGATAACCCTTCGTGGGAGGTTTTTGACAAATGTCGTAGAGTTGATTTAATGACCTTGGCTGACCATTATTCAGTATCGATTCCGCAGAGTTTAGTTAAGGCGGAGGTTAAACAACTAGTATTAAATGTATTGTTGGAAGAGCAGGTGCTTGTGTTACCGCTGCCTGAGCCTACTACCCCTGTAGGGGATGTTGCTGCTCCTGTAAGCCCATTGGTGTCTGATAATGAGGGCGAGGCTAAAGCTCCAGCCACATTGTCCCGTTTTGATCCACTCTCCCCACTGTCAAATGGTGATGCCAGGAGGGATGTCCGTTTAGCACAGTTCCAACTGGAGGTGGAAGAGAGAGCCCAAATTAGGCAAGAGACTCTCCAGTTGGAGATGTATAAAATAGAGGCAGAAAAAGAACGAGAACAACGGCATTTGGAGATGTGTAAGGAGGCAGAGACAGCGAGGCTAGCCTCCGGTCCTACTGTGCCTGTTTGTGAGCCGTCCTCACCTGCTGTGTCCTCAAACACGTTTGACATTAGTAGGCAGATTGCCTTAGTACCTTTGTTCAGAGAGTCAGAGGTTGACTTCTATTTTTGTGTATTTGAGCGTATTGAAATGAAATAGCATTGAAATAGCATTGAAATGGCCTGAAGAGGTATGGTGCCTATTACTTCAGTGTATATTAACTGGTAAAGCCCAAGAGGTTTTGTCAACGTTACCTCTGGAGGACAGTTTGAATTACGAAGTGGTCAAAGCTACTGTTCTTCGTGCCTATGAGCTTGTGCCTGAGGCATACCGACAGAGATTTAGGTCTCATAGAAAGTCTTCTAGTAAGACTTATGTGGAATTTGCTAGAGACAAGGGAAATCTGTTTGATAAATGGCATGCTGCTAGTAAGGTAACTGATTTCAACTCTCTCCGGGAGTTAATCTTGTTGGAAGAGTTTAAAAATTGCTTACCCGAACGCATTGTAGTTTACCTAAATGAACAGAAAGTATCCTCCCTGGCAGAAGCGTCTGTGTTGGCAGACGAGTTTGTGTTGACGCACAAGAGTGTGTTTTCGGCTCAAACTGAGAGTAGAGCCACTGAGTTTCCTACCTTTAGCCCTAGTCGGCCAGCAGTAGTATATCAAGCACGCCAGAAGAATGAGCGTCCCTGTTTCTATTGTCATAAAGTAGGACATATGATTAATGATTGCTTCCTGCTTAAACGCAAACAAGGGATGCCTCTTCGTGCCAAGCCAGTGAGGTCTGCAACAAAACAGGTGCCTCAGGGTAACTGTAGTTTGAAAGTCTCAGTCCCCGACCGCAGTTATGAACCATTCATTTTCGAGGGGTTTGTGTCCCTAACGAATGACGAAGCGTCTCAGCGACCGGTTAAAATCCTTAGAGATACTGGTGCGGCGCAGTCGTTTATATTGTCTGATGTGTTGCCCTTATCTGACGATACATATTGTGGTTCCAGTGTGTTAGTGCAGGGTATTGAAATGGGTTTTGTCCCAGTGCCATTGCACTTTGTGAAAGTACACTCTGAGTTAATCAGTGGAATATTCAGAGTGGGGGTACGCCCTATGTTGCCAGTGAAAGGTGTGACCTTTATAATGGGTAACGATATTGCCGGAGGAAAGGTAGTACCCGTATTGGAAGTATTGGATAAAAGTGACCACTCTCTCTCGAATGAGCTGGCACAGAGTTATCCACATGTGTTCCCCGCTTGTGCTGTCACTCGTGCTCAGGCACGACAAGAGGGTGACGTGATAAATTTGTCAAACACTGTTCTGTTCAAAGAGGTTGATCAAGAAGATGGATTGTGTGATACCTCTGAGAAGCTGATCACCTCTGACAAACAGCCCAGGAAAGAAGCAAAGAACGTTGAACTTATTGCTGATGCAATACAGTTACCAGTCACTCGTGAGCAGCTGATTGCTAACCAAAAGGTTGACAACAAGCTTGCTAAATGTTTTTCTAGTGTTGTCTCATTGGAAGATGTGAAGAAGAAGAACGTGGCTTACTTCATTGATGGTAATCTCCTCATGCGTAAATGGAAATCCCATGTTGACGCGGATGGAGATTGGAATGCTGTTTACCAAATAGTGATTCCTACAGCCTTTCGACAAAATGTGTTATCCCTTGCTCATGATCACCAGTGGTCTGGTCATTTAGGAATCACAAAAACTTATGATCGGATCCTTCGACATTTCTTTTGGCCGGGTTTAAAACAAGATGTGGCTCAGTTCTGTCGGACATGCCACACATGTCAGATAACAGGAAAACCAAATCAGGTTATTCCTCCCGCTCCTCTTTGTCCCATACCTGTCATAGGTGAACCATTCGAGCATGTGGTGGTTGATTGTGTCGGACCGTTACCGAAGACAAAATCGGGTAACCAGTTTTTGTTAACGATAATGTGTATGGCTACAAGATACCCCGAGGCCATTCCTCTGAGAAGGATTACAGCCCCGGTAGTGAGTAAAGCCTTAATAAAATTATTCACGACATTCGGGTTACCTAGGGTGGTACAAAGCGATCAAGGAACCAATTTCCTATCCAAGCTCTTCAGGCAGGTGTTAAAATCCTTGTCAATTACGCACCGTGTGTCAGCGCCTATCACCCAGAGTCTCAGGGTGCACTTGAAAGATGGCATCAGACACTGAAGTCTATGCTACGTAAATATTGTTTGGAATCTGAGAAAGATTGGGATGAGGGAGTTCCTCTAGTTTTGTTTGCTGCTCGTGAAACTGTGCAGGAGTCCCTAGGTTTCAGCCCGGCTGAACTGGTGTTTGGTCACACAGTGAGAGGACCAATGAAAGTCCTTAAAGAACAGTTCTTGTCCCAAGAGTTGTGTACCAGAGATGAGAATGTGTTGGACTACGTTAGTCGCTTTCGTGAGCGCCTACACCAAGCTTGTGCTCTCGCAAAAGAAGCTCTGTCTTCCTCACAGAGGAGCATGAAAAGACACTATGATAAAGAGGCTGTTTCTCGTCCACTACAGCCAGGTGACCACGTACTGGTGTTATTACCTGTTCCAGGATCTTCACTGTCAGCTCGTTTCTCGGGTCCTTATTTAATTGAAAAGAAAATAAGTGAAACTGACTATGTGCTTCAAACTCCTGATAGACAACGCCAATCTCGTGTGTGTCACATTAACATGTTGAAAGCTTACCACACCCAACCCATCACACAGTTAGAGAGTTCAAAAACAGAGGAAGGTACTGCTGTCTCCTCTGCTACTACTGTTATAATAGTGGACTGTCATATTGATGATGTTGATGGCTTGGAGTTGCGCAATACTCAGCAGCAGTGTGTTAGATTGCCCAACTCAGAAATGCTGCTGTCTATCCAATCCGGTCTGGTTCATTTAACGGATGGACAGGCCAATGATATTGTGAGGCTACTACACAGTTTTCCATGTCTCTTTAATGACGTTCCTACTCGCACAAATGTGTTGGAACATGACATTAATGTTGGAAATGCTACACCTATCAAGCAACACCCATATCGTATCAACGCTTCCAAGAGGAAGATAATGAGGGATGAGGTGAGATATTTGTTGGAGAATGACCTGGCTAAGCCAAGTTCAAGCCCTTGGAGTTCTCCTTGCATTTTGTTGTCTACCTGATGGTACGTCCAGGTTATGTACGGATTATCGAAAGGTAAATTCTGTCACAATGCCAGATTCGTTCCCGTTACCCCGACTGGACGACTGTATCGACACTATTGGTGCTGCTAAGTATGTAACCAAGTTAGACCTCTTAAAAGGTTACTGGCAGTTTCCGTTAACTTCATGTGCTTCTGAGATTTCTGCCTTTGTGACCCCAGACAACTTCCTACAGTACTCAGTCATGGCTTTTGGGATGCGAAATGCACCAGCCACTTTCCAACGACTGGTTAACTCCGTATTAGCTGGCGTTCCTAATTGTAGTGCATACCTTGATGACCTAGTGATTTATTCGTCTGAGTGGACAGATCATGTTGACTCGCTAAGGGTAGTATGTGAACGGTTGGCAGGTGCTTCTCTAACCCTGAACTTGGCAAAGTGCGAGTTTGGGAAGGCTACTGTTACCTATCTCGGTAAAGAGGTTGGCCATGGACAGGTGCGCCCTGTTGATGCCAAGGTCTTGGCTATAACTGCATTCCCTGCACCTACCACCAGACGAGAGCTACGCCGCTTTTAGGGATGGTTGGCTACTACCGTAGCTTCTGTAAAAATTTCTCTGCGGTAGTTGCTCCATTGACCGATTTGCTTAGTCCGGCTAGATCATTTGTGTGGTCCCCTGATTGTAAGAGAGCTTTTGAATCAGCGAAAGCACTCTTATGTAGTACACCTGTACTTGCTGCTCCAGATTTTGAACAACCGTTCAAACTTGAGGTAGATGCTAGTGCCAGAGGTGCTGGTGCTGTTCTACTGCAGCAGGACAAGAGTGGAGTGGATCATCCCGTTTGTTATTTTTCACGTAAATTTAATAAATGTCAAACAAACTATGCGACAATAGAACAAGAAGCTCTTGCTTTGTTGTTGGCTCTGCAATACTTTGAAGTATATATTGGTTCCAGTGCCCTACCCGTGATTGTATATACTGACCATAACCCCTTAGTTTTTCTCCACCGAATGTTCAACCAGAACCAGCGCCGTATGCGTTGGGCGCTGATTGTACAAAATTATAATTTGGAGATCCGCCACAAAAAGGCTTCTGATAATGTGTTGGCAGATGCTTTGTCTCGTGTGTGAAAATGATTTCTGTATGTTTTGCAAGGTTGTGAGTATACTGTTGAAATACTGTAGTCGCAACCCCTAGGGTTGCTCTTTTAAGGGTGGGAGTGTTACGGATACAGTTATCCTGTGTGTGTGTGTATCCTGTGTGTGTTTCTTTTCTCTCCTTCTCCCCTCACAGGTAAATCATCACTCCCCAATCAGTCAACAATCAATCATCAATCAGAAGACACACCTCCTCCTATTTCCTACCCTATCACAGTTCCTTCCCCATGGTTTAAAAACCCCATCATTTGTTTGTTCTAGAGCTCAATCTCTAGCTCAATCTCTAGCTCAATCTCTCTGTAAAATGCCATGTCTGTAGGTCTCTGTGTTTCACTCTCGCTTTGTGTCTTCACCTCTCTTTTGTTTAAGCACCTCCATAGCACTTTGTCATCACCTGTGAGTATTGTTTTTGGTTATGGTGTTTGTTTGTTGCTGGTGGGAAAAGGGGGAAACCAAGACAAGTCGCCCATGGGCATACACTACCCGTAGGTGAACTTTGTTAAATACACTAGTTAGAACTGGGTGGACCACCCACTGTATTTTTGGTTAGTTAGTTAGCTGTTGTTAAAGTAGGCTAGTCTAGCTTAGGGGTGTTTTTGAATACTTATTGTTTCTTTCCTTGGGTCCAGCTCAGCCCCTTTTTCCTGCTCCCCCCATTACCGTGTGTTTATAAATAAACCTGGAGTTTGACGGTAGATTTCTGTTGTCGTGGTTATTTCGTTCACACTTTTACTTTGTCACAATAATAATTTGCATGAGTTATGTTACGGGTCTCATTACCATCCCCCCTAGACTGTCGGGCCAAAAGGGATTCGTAACAATGAGAAATCTATAAATTAGGGCCTAATGAATTTATTTGAATTTACTGATTTCCTTATATGAACTGTAACTCAGTAAAACCTTTGAAATGGTTGCATATTGCGTTCATATTTTTGTTCAGTATAGTTAAATTTCTCATGATTATAAAGCCAACAAAATGTTAATAAAAAAGTATATTATTGACTAATATTATTTTCATACTGTACCTACATTTTAAAGGTTGGATTTGCACTAACCAATGTTATTTGTCGGCACTTAAAACCCCCTAAGGTCGATGTCCACTCACCCACAGGAATATAATTAGCATAACAAAAATGCATCAGTTTAAGCTAGAGATATGTTTTTCTTTTTGCATTGGATGCATCTCAATCCATGGCATCCACCTACAGTGCATTTGGAAAGTATTCAGACCCCTTCCCTTCCTACACATTTTGTTATGTTACAAGAGTTGCCAAGAGTGTGCAAAGCTGTCATCAAGGCAAAGGGTGGCTACTTTGAAGAATCGCAAATATAAAATATATTTTGATTTGTTTAACACTTTTTTGGTTACTACATGATTCCATGTGTTATTTCATAGTTTTGATGTGTTCACTATTATTCTACAATGTAGAAAATAGTAAAAATAGTTTTAAAAATAAGAAAAATCCTGGAATGAGTAGGTGTGTCCAAACTTCTGACTGGTGCTGTATATCATTATTGTTGATACTTCAAGGGGTCTTAAAATTCAAAATCAAATTATCTTGCTATTCTAAATAGCTTAGTAGAACCTCCTCCCCAGCTTCGACAGGGCTTAGACTGTTTAGTGCCAAAAATAAGTGGCTAAATAAATGTAAAAATATATATATGTATATATTTCCTGATCTTTCTTATATCTCTCAGATATAGGACAGACACTTCATAACAAACTTACTTTTGTTGTTCCATGTAGTGAATCTGTTATTCAATGCACTTGTATGGGCTAACAGCAGTAAGGTCCAAACATTGTTTTCAACAAATATTTTTTTAATCATTTGATACTTCAAGGGGTCTTACAATTCAAAATCAAATAGCTAAATGATTCTTGGTATAACCATCTGAAAATAATTTGTTCAACTACTAGGCAAAAAGGAAATGTTCATTTGAGAATACAACACGGAAACAGACACAGAGACAGAAGCCCTTTCCCTCTTTATTGCAGGACTGTGATATGCGATTAATCAACATTGACACTAGTTCATTTGAATAAAATAGTTAAACAATTAAAACAAGCTAAAACACTTCCCTTGAAAGAATCAACCCTTCATCACTATAAAATGTACAAATAAGATAACTCGTATGTTAAGATTAGACATCTTAGTGAAAACAACAATAGATCATTGAGTAGACTATTGTTACTAAAGCATCATTTCAGGTGAACAAAAGAAAAAACACCATACCAGCGATAGCACAACCTTGTTCCACTGATCCCTGTTCTACTGGGTGACCAAACTTCTGTTACAGCCCAGAAATAGCACACTTGATTGTCAACTCCTTGTGTTTGATAAGTTGAATCAGGTGTGTTATTGCTGGGCTGAAACAGAATCTTGCACACCCAGCAGACCTCCAGCAGGGTTCGCCTGCCCCAATTGTAATAGGTTTATACATTGTGTGTGATGTTTAACTGTATATTTGTATACAACCTGTGCTAACATAAGTAGGCCTACACATATAACTCATGGCATATAGGTAGGCCTACCTATGTTATCAACATTTTGTATACAAAAATACAGCTGGTATACAAAGTTGGTTTGTGAGAAGGTGTTAGTTCACAATTAGCCTTTGTTATGTAAATTAAACTGCAAAGTACCAGTGGCTTGGCTTTGGCCCCAAGTGAGAGCAGGTCCACCAGAGACATGGCCCAGTGGTACAAGGGTGCTGGCCCGCGTAGATGGAAACCGAAAAGTCTGAGCCTTATGGGTAAAACACTGGTGTAAATCATGTGTGGAAATGCACCATTAGTCTTTTTGAACATTCATTGGGACACTTCTCTTCATTTGCAAACACAGGCTTTCTTTATCTGAGGACAGAAAACATCACAAAGAAACACGCTTCATTATACTCAAATTAGACCGCACTGAATATTATGTCGCTATTATCTCTCTGTCCTCAAGGTTTTTCTCTCTCGGGTCTGGAACTGGAGAATGTTTTCATAATGTTCCCCCACAAAGTTACCTGCGCTATCAAGTAGCCTACACTCTCCCTTTTCTGACAGTTGGAGCTGCAATTTCACCCTCTTCATTTCATGACTGCTTTCTACAAAAGCATTTGGAGACTGTTTTCATTTAAAATAATTACATCAAGATCGCTAGCTAATAGAAAGTTAGCTAGCTGATGACATTTAATTCACGTAGCTAAACAATGTGTAACATTAGCTAGCAGCTCAGTTGAGTTAGCCTACAAAATGTTTTTTTTAAACATTTACTTAATTTAAATAGGTTCTCCCACTCACTTTGTTTATTCGGGTCCATACTACAGCGAAATAATGGGCAATCTTCAAGATTTTACCTGTGGTAATAAAGCGCAGCCATGTGGACGAATAGAGTACCACTGCATGAGTCATAACACCCATAAAACCTAGCGGACAAACAGGGAAATAGTTCAGGTAGCTAGGATTACGGAAGGATGATTGCAAAAACTGAGGTTTTGTTTGAAACTGCTAGTGAGTCGAGTGAAGCTAATAGTACGGAGTGAGAATGAGTGGGTTACAGTGGCGAAGAAGATGGGAAACGAGAAGTAAAGCTGTGTTGGAAAATAGGAAACCACTAGACTTGTTTTTGGTCAGTGTCAGGGTTTTGGATGAATGCTACTTGAGACATCCGTTTAACGTATCCAGGAAAATCTGGAATGTGTTGGAAGAAAGTGTGGAGTCGGTGAGAGTCACAAGAAGTGGTCTTATTTAGATTTTTTGTGTGTCTGCGGAGCAGAAGACGCGAGTGTTAAGACTCAAAAAAGATATCGGAGTGGAATGTTTCCTGCGTGGGTTTTCGTAGCAAGGGGGTTACAGTGCCTTGCGAAAGTATTCGGCCCCCTTGAACTTTGCGACCTTTTGCCACAGGATACATTCCATGCTGCCTTCCTTCTGAGACTATGTCCCCTGGATCACATTTAACCCAATTTTGGGTTGAATACATGGTGTTTGTACTAGCTATACTTGTCCCAGGACTAGCAGGCTCACATGCCTCTCTCCTCCCCATCCAGATGAGGCTGCTGCCCCTGAGGCCACATTTCAGGCTTTAAACATAAAGATATAAAACTGTATTTTTTTGTGAAGAATCAACAACAAGTGGGACACAATCATGAAGTGGAACGACATTTATTGGATATTTCAAACTTTTGTAACAAATCAAAAACTGAAAAATTGGGCGTGCAAAATTATTCAGCCCCCTTAAGTTAATACTTTGTAGCGCCACCTTTTGCTGCGATTACAGCTGTAAGTCGCTTGGGGTATGTCTCTATCAGTTTTGCACATCGAGAGACTGACATTTTTTCCCATTCCTCCTTGCAAAACAGCTCGAGCTCAGTGAGGTTGGATGGAGAGCATTTGTGAACAGCAGTTTTCAGTTCTTTCCACAGATTCTCGATTGGATTCAGGTCTGGACTTTGACTTGGCCATTCTAACACCTGGATATGTTTATTTTTGAACCATTCCATTGTAGATTTTGCTTTATGTTTTGGATCATTGTCTTGTTGGAAGACAAATCTCCGTCCCAGTCTCAGGTCTTTTGCAGACTCCATCAGGCTTTCTTCCAGAATGGTCCTGTATTTGGCTCCATCCATCTTCCCATCAATTTTAACCATCTTCCCTGTCCCTGCTGAAGAAAAGCAGGCTCAAACCATGATGCTGCCACCACCATGTTTGACAGTGGGGATGGTGTGTTCAGGGTGATGAGATGTGTTGCTTTTACGCCAAACATAACGTTTTGCATTGTTGCCAAAAAGTTCAATTTTGGTTTCATCTGACCAGAGCACCTTCTTCCACATGTTTGGTGTGTCTCCCAGGTGGCTTGTGGCAAACTTTAAACGACACTTTTTATGGATATCTTTAAGAAATGGCTTTCTTCTTGCCACTCTTCCATAAAGGCCAGATTTGTGCAATATACGACTGATTGTTGTCCTATGGACAGAGTCTCCCACCTCAGCTGTAGATCTCTGCAGTTCATCCAGAGTGATCATGGGCCTCTTGGCTGCATCTCTGATCAGTCTTCTCCTTGTATGAGCTGAAAGTTTAGAGGGACGGCCAGGTCTTGGTAGATTTGCATTGGTCTGATACTCCTCCATTTCAATATTATCGCTTGCACAGTGCTCCTTGGGATGTTTAAAGCTTGGGAAATCTTTTTGTATCCAAATCTGGCTTTAAACTTCTTCACAACAGTATCTCGGACCTGCCTGGTGTGTTCCTTGTTCTTCATGATGCTCTCTGCGCTTTTAACGGACCTCTGAGACTATCACAGTGCAGGTGCATTTATACGGAGACTTGATTACACACAGGTGGATTGTATTTATCATCATTAGTCATTTAGGTCAACATTGGATCATTCAGAGATCCTCACTGAACTTCTGGAGAGAGTTTGCTGCACTGAAAGTAAAGGGGCTGAATAATTTTGCACACCCAATTTTTCAGTTTTTGATTTGTTAAAAAAGTTTGAAATATCCAATAAATGTCGTTCCACTTCATGATTGTGTCCCACTTGTTGTTGATTCTTCACAAAAAAATACAGTTTTATATCTTTATGTTTGAAGCCTGAAATGTGGCAAAAGGTCGCAAAGTTCAAGGGGGCCGAATACTTTCGCAAGGCGCTGTATTTCTGGGGTGACGCAAGAAATAAAGGTAGAGGATATTACTGAAGACATCGGAGGAGTGGTTGGTGCACGTTCATTGAACTGTACGATGGACGGAGAAAAGAAGTTCACTTCATCCATGCTACTGTTCTTTGATGAAGAGTCTCTCCCTTCTCATATAAAGTTAGGATTCATGAGATACCCTGTCAGAGCTTTTGTGCACAAGCCCCTTCAGTGTCATAAATCTAAAATATTTGGTCATGTGTCAAGTGTGTGCAGAAGGGAAGAGTATTGTATGCCATATGAAGGGAAATGCTGCAACTGTGGAGGTGAACATGCGCTTGAATTCTTGGAGTGCCCTGTTAGGGTGGAGGAGAATGAGGTGGCAAGGGTAAGGAGTGTCCAGCATGTCTCTTATCTGGAGGCGGTGAGAAAATTAGAAGGAACGAGTAGCGGGGAAGAAGCAATTGTAGTAGAGCCACCAAGACCGGTGAAGGTTTCTCATTAACCAATGGACAGTGAAATGCTACATGGTAAAAAGGTGGACTTTGTATTATTTATAAACTGTACAGCACAAGCGGAGAAAAAGTATACGAAAATTGGAATAATTTTGAATCCTGCTGAACATTTTTTGGGACTTCGTGATTTCACAGCCGAGGCGGTGCAAGAAATCCTGTCGGTGAATGTAGCCCCATCACAGGCTCCTGAGCCTGTGAAGGGATGTATTTTGGATTGGACTGTGATTGGAAAAAGTATGATTGCATTTTTTTTTTAAATGTTAGTTGACGTGTTTTATTTTGTATGATGTCATTTTCCCCCTTTCCCAGAATGTTTTTTTCTTATTCAATACCCCATCCAGACGGTGGCGGTAATGCACAATTAACAATGGATGCCAACCACCGTTAAACCTAAGAAGAAGGGAAACGGTTCCAAACGTTTTTCCACCATTCATTTTTCCCATAGGGGGTTTTAGAAACACTTAAAATAAGGGCTGTGTTTTGTGTAGGCTTATCCTACCACCAAATTTCTTTAAATGTACCTGTTAGCAAAGTTGCCATTGAGAGACAACGTGCAGAAGCTTGCGAGGATTTGTAGTCTTGCGTGATGTCTGATTTGTGCTAATTAGCATGTTTTAATCTGAGAGTAAATAGCGCCGAATATATTGATAAAAGTGTTTAAGTGTTTTTGAAATGAATGGTGAAAGAACGATTGGAACCATTTCCCAGTTTGACCGCTAGGTTTTATGGATATTATGACATATCCAGTGTGGGGCTCTATGGAGACAAGGCACAAAGTGTGTTTGTCACCAAAGCAGTTTGGAATGTTTTGGGGACTTTTGACTTTAACAGCATAACCCACATTCAATTTCAATAAATATAAATCGCAGACTGTCAGCCACACTTGAAACTAGCATATGCAACAACTCTACAAAATGTGTCCTACCCGGACAGAAAACAGTGATGCACATAACACACAGCACCCCTTCTATGGGCGTGTGGGGGGAGGGTTCTTAAAATGTAACATCCAATCAAAATCTTGCCACTGGGAGCCAGCGTATCGTTCAAACAGTTTTTGCAATACAAAATTCTAAAGACCGCCAAGGGAGGCGTGACCACGATGTGATTTTGGAGGTATGGCAACGTGAGACTAGGTGCTACCAACCAAATTATCAATACTCCAGCTAGCACAGCAGAAATATTTAGAGCATAGGACTATGCGACCAAAATGGTTGCCTTTTAGACCAAAGGCCAACTGTCCATTAATAACGATAATAAAATAGCAACAGTTGTAAGACATAGTATTGGTCCGAAAATTTGGAAGTCATGATAAGGAAAAATAATCACATCTGAAAGGATCCTACCAGCCCTTTTCCCGAAGCGGTCCCCACTTGACACCTCCATCTGCCAGTCCCAGCCCTCCCTCCCTTGCACACTCTCTCCTCTCTCACCAGCCTCTGTTATGAGTACCCCTGGACCTTAGCACACTCCTTACAGTCTCCCGACAGGCCTCCAGGACCCAGCCAGCATACTGCATTCTCCACAACCCCTCTGGACTCCCTACTCTCTGCACACTTACCCAGCCCCCACATCCAATCCCAGGTCCATGGGAAACCCTTTGGAAGCCTTGTTTATCTATGACTTCTGGTCTGTCCCCAACTTCAGTATATTTTTAAAAGCTGGTCCCCTCAACCTTAGCCCCAACAGCACACTCCCTACTTTCTCTACACTCCCTACTTTCTCTCCTGACAGCAGGCGCAGTATTCAGTTGTCCCTGACCACCACCCTCCCTAACAAACACTCTCTCCTCATCAGCCTCTGCAGCCCAGGGCAGGAAATGCTATCGAGGCTGTTCACGTCCGGCCGGCCCTTGGCTGTTCCTCACAGGGTGGGTCACACAGTTCTCTATCTCCCCTCTGCTCCTTTCCTCTCTTATATACCTTGATCCTGTATCACTCTACCTTCCCTCTCCTCTCTTATCCCTCGCTCCCTCTACAGAACATCCAGGCCATATAACACAGATATTTCTCTCCTCTGCTCCTCTCGCATCCTCTGCTTCTTGTATAACACTTACCCAGATGCACAATGGCACCTTGTCAGCCTTGCCTGGTTGCCAAATCTGTGTGCTTTGTGCTGTTATACATGCGAATGACAGAGGTTCTGGCTAAAGCAAAAATTGATCTGGCAAACAGGCTACAGTCTGTCTGTCTGTCTGCTGTGCGATTTACAGGCCGGGTGCATCCTCTTTCTCCACAGACAAAGGCCCTCAGTCAGATTTGCTGTTCCCCCTCGCCCTAGTGTTACAGCTCCCTACGGCCTGCCTTAGTGGAAATAAAGCCACTGCACCTGTACTGTGTATGTTCCTATCCCATAGCCTACCAGCAGGACCCAGTGGTCTCGGTCTTCAAAGCCTAGCTCTTAACCACATTGCGGGCCTCCAGAGCCTTCTGCTTCTGGTCCTTTCCTGATGCAGACAGCCAGGCCAGGGTGAATGAAGCGTCACAGAGATCCCCATGGGACGACGCTAGCTCTGGTTCCAATTACAGCTCTCTTTGTGGGAGGATGGGAAACCCACACACAGTGGGTCTCCTGCTTTGTCCCCTATCATAGGAATGGAGCATCTAGGGCTACCTGCCTTTATACTGTTAGCTGCTGCTAGTAGTAGTGTTTGTAGTACCCAGAGCAGAAAATGCTTTTATTTAACAGACAATTCCAACACATAACTACAATAGACAGAGACAGAGCACTATAGAGTGGGACTTTCCGCTTACCCCACTGACGTTATCATACTGTTGTTCATTTTCAGCTGCACCAGCTTGGGCAAGTAGGCACCTGCAAGATGATAAGATAAAGAGAGAGAGACGTTCCTCACACGTCACAGAGGGCCGATGACTTGATTCGATTGGGTCTTAAACAACTGGCTGGCTCCCTCCCAGCCACGCCTTAACAGACCTATAATCTCCATTCATTAGTGGAGAGAGAGAGACAGAGTCTGCTGCTAGTGATTCACCCCTGCGCAGACAAACTTCCGTCATGCCCGCACAAGTTGAGCAATTGGGCTTTTCTTAAGGACATAGGTGAGCATGATGGTGCGGTTCTTTCTGTCCTTATCTGTTAAAGCAGTGGGAAGAGCAGGAGGGAGTTGTGCTCAGTGAGAGAGCTATGTATGGTACAGTACAAACCGGAGTGTGAATTTGGCATGTTCTGTTTTGTGCATGGGGTTGGAACCTAAATTATTGCCATCGTTTCGTTCTGAACAGAACAATTCTTTTTTCGTTTCTACTGTTCCGACCAGCAAAATGAAGTTCTGAACCAGTTCGAACCCCCCAAAAAGTAATGGTTCCTTTATAAACTTCTGAAATCAACATTTTTTTTGCTCAACATTAAATGACATAGCTAATCGGATAGAGCAGCTTGCTATGGAGCGGGATAGCGAGGGTGGAGGTGGAGGAGGAGGCTTGACTTGAAGCGCTGGAACTCTTGCTGTTATGCATTATCGGAATTAGGCTCACAGAATTATACCTATGGAGGAGCAGCTTCTATGAAGGAACTTTGAATGTCTTTGAACGTCAGTGAGTTGGCTTAATGTTAGACCAGAGAAGCTAGCTAGATAGCTAGCTAACAAGCTTGTGTGTGCAGAGCGGCACCAGAATTCAAATAAAAACACGTCTTAGCTTTTTGTAGTTAATAAATACAATATGAAATGTGATAACTACAGTATCCTTAACTAGCATTGAAAAAGTTAATCCATTCTTCTCTAATTTCTGAATCACGGATGTAACGTCAGTAGGCTACAGTAGCCTATGTTTCGGAGGGGGGGGGAGTAGCCTACACACACACACGCAAAGATTTTCAGCTGGCAGGCAGACACTGGAATACATTTCTGAGTGACAGTGAGGGCTTTGCATAGGGCTTATGTTGCAATTTTTAGTGGGATAGGAAAAAATTCCCGGAATGTAAAATATCGTTATTAACCGATTCCCATTATTTAAAAATAATGTTTCTGTTCCGGAATAGATCACTTTCGTTCCCGGTTCTGATTCTGTTCCTTGAAAAACACATTTTTTCCTCAAATTTTCTGTGCAGTTCCCTGAACTGGTTCCAACCCCTGGTTGTGTGCATCACACAGCCACGGTATGTTTTTTTGTCTGGCCTTTATCTGTCTAACAGTAAACCATGTCTGTGTAGATTGTGATTGTCTTAATTTATCTATACTATGAGTCAATACACATAATATGAACACATAATGTGTGAGTCTGTCAACACTGTACATTTCACACATACAGTTGGTATTGCATAATGCCCACTTCATGTTTGATTAAAACAAGGATTCACATACAGTACTGTTCACATACACGTCATATACAGTAGAATATACAGTACACAGTCCCCTATAATTGCAAATACTGCAAAAATACAGCTCCAAAAGTATTGGGATAGCGACACATTTTTTGTTGTTTTGGCTATGTACTCCAGCACTGAAATCGTGGTTACATCCACATTAATATAGAAGTGTTTAGAAACATATTCTATTCTTATTTACAATAAAAGTGACTCCAAAATAACACAATACATTATTTACCATTAATTTCTATTGGGAACAAAATAATCTGAAAACAAACATCCAAAACAAACAGCAAATGCATCCAACAAAATATGTCACTGTCCCAATACTTTTGGAGCTCACTGTGTTACAAGTAACTGCCAAAATAAAGGAAATGGCAACATAAAGTGTCTTAACAGGGTGTTGGGTCACTATGAGCCAGAAGAGCTTCAATGTACCTTGGCATAGATTCTACAGGTGTCTGGAACTCTATTGGAGGGATGCGACACCATTCTTCCATGAGAAATTCCATCATTTGGTGTTTTGTTGATGGTGGTGGAAAAACACTGTCTGAGGCACCACTCCAGAAACTCCCATAAGTGTTCAATTGGGTTGAGATCTGGTGACTGAAAAGGACATGGCATATGGTTTACATCGTTTTCATGCTCATCAAACCATTAAAAACTACTCGAGCCCTGTGGATGGGTGCATTGTCATCATATGGGGGCAAAGCCATGGTAGCCAACATAATGGCCTGCCCAGCATTTTCATACATAACCCTAGCATGATAGATATTAATTGCTTAATTAACTCCGGAACCACACCTTCTTCTTTGGGATTGGGTTGGCGGATCGAATCAAACTTAAAGGTGCATACACCGCCCCCTACTGTACTAAAATGTGAACCCAGTCACGACCTACCAACATTAAATTATCTTCATTATTCCTGTTCCTAAAAGGAAAAACTTGCACCACCAACTAACCCTATACCTATATACCACTATTTCATATAAATAAAAATCAGCACCCCATTAACTCATACACCCAGGTACCTCTCTGCAGATGCCACCTACACTATTCCACCACTTTGATGGCCTGGGAGGACGGGCCACCACCCCTCAACACACCCTGTAACTCTTCTGAAGTCAAATCTCGTATACCCTTCTCTGCAGCTGCCACCACAACATCTATTTGCTGTGAGTTACATTGCATTTCTGCAGTACAGTTGATAACCATTGCTACAGTATGAACACTAAGAAGCCAACCTTACTGAAGCATAACTCACTTGTTACCCTATCCCTCTGTGCTGGCAAAAATCTACTACTCACTGGGATCCTCTCAGGATCCCTCACCCTTGACTCATCCCCCTCCACTTCCTTCACTGCCTCAGCATATGACACCCTCTGCACTACTCTGACTCTGGCCACTTCAACCTGCCTCTGTCGCCCAGGACACTTCAGATCCCCAGCAACAAGGGCACCCCTACAGTTGACACATACAACTTTATCCACCGAAATTACACAATACTCTGTCCCATGCACTACTGCACACATCCCACATCTTGGAATCTCCCTTCTACACACTGCTGAAACATGACCATTGCACCAGAAACAACGTGGTAGCGCCTGCTCCCTCTGATCAGAAAAAACACAAAAACATACAGTATCACAAGTCCGCTACAGGTTACTTCACTGATTCAACTGCCCACAACTCCTTTCTCACCCACCCTGAAACCACAAATGGATCTGCCAATAGGCAGGGGCCCACTTTCTCCCAAAATGTCACTCCTATTGGCCCAGATTCCTCCTTATCATGTCTGACGCCATTCTTCCTCAACACGCTTCTTCCCACTACACCTGGCTCTTCTCCTTATTCCTCGCTGTCCATTATCACATCTATCCGTTCACCATGCTCTTGCCGCGCCTTCATCCACTGCATTGCTTGCAGAGCACGCACTGATGACGTTTCTCCAAAACCAAACTTCTGTTCGTTAGCCTATTTTACAAGTCAGGCTAACTCTGACCTCTCTTAAAAAATAATAATAATTTAAATTTAAAAAATAATATATATATATATATATATATTTATTTTTTTACTCTTGACCTCTCCATGCTTCCTTCACCTTCTGGAACCACACCTGTGTGGAATCACCTCCTTTCAATGTACTTTGCATCCCTCAGTCAGATATAAATATGTAATGGTCTTTTTTTAACATTATTTCTCTAAGCCTACAGTATGTAACAGTGCTGGATAGGTCCCAACCTCGCAAAGGCCATAGGATACAGGTGGACAGAGGTGGTCTGCTTGTCACTGGGACGACAATCCAACCTGGGATGGGGGGAGGTTTTAGCAGGTGGAATAGTGGAGAACAATTGGAGGTTTACTCAGTAGTAGTGCAGCTATTTGGACAGTGGTACAGCTATTTGGACATTCAATCATTATGGCACTATTTAATGGCAAGTTTACAAACATATATATATGTATCTCATTGTGGTAAATGGTGAAGTAAGTATAGCCATTTATAATTATAATGGCTTGACCGATAATAAAAGACTATCAGTATTTACCTGGCTAAAAGAGAAGGAATATAACATCTATTGTTTACAGAAAACTCATTCAACAATTTTAGATGTAGTTGTATGGAAAAATGACTGGAGGGGCAGAATATACTTCTCCTATTGGCAAAGAAACTAAAAAAGCAGTGATGATATCAATAATTTTGACCCAAATGTGCATAGAAGGAATAGAAGTGGTCTGAACATGGTTTGGCTGCTGAATCAGATGTGTTCGTCCTCCCCAGTGCTGATACCTAAATCTCCTCCGTCTCTGTACTGTGTGTGTGTCAGAGTGTTGTACTTTCTGTTTCCCTCTCATTCAGCTGTAGTTAGTGTAGGTCATAAGGGAGACGCAACAATAAGCTACTGTATACCTGGGCTCTGAGGCCACTTCTCTACATGATAGACAAGCCCACTGCGTAGGATTAATCATCCCTATAAAGCTGTCATACAGGCCTTTCTATTGACTCTGAAAAACACCAAAAGAAAGATGACCAGGGTCCATGCTCATCTCCGTGAACGTGCCTTAGGCATGCTGCAAGGCGGCACAAGGACTGCAGATGTGGCCAGGGCAATAAATTGCAGCGCTACAGGGGGACAGGGAGGACAGCTGATCGTCCTCGCAGTGGCAGACCACGTGTAACAACAGCTGCACAGGATCGGTACATCACAACATCACACCTGCGGGACAGGTACAGGATGGCAACAGCTGCCCGAGTTACACCAAGAACGCACAATCCCTCCATCAGTGCTCAGACTGTCCGCAATAGGCTGAGAGAGGCTGGACTGAGGGCTTGTAGGCCTGTTGTAAGGCAGGTCCTCACCGGCAACAACGTCGCCTATGGGCACAAACCCACCATCGCTGGACCATACAGGACTGGCAAAAAGTGCTCTTCACTGACGAGTAGCGGTTTTGTCCCACCAGGGGTGATGGTCGGATTTGCGTTTATCGTCGAAGGAATGAGCGTTACACCGAGGCCTGTACTCTGGAGCGGGAGCGGTTTGGAGGTGCAGGGTCCGTCATAGTCTGGGGCGCTGTGTTACAGCATCATCGGACTGAGTTTGTTGTCATTGCAGGCAATCTCAAGATTGTGCGTTACAGGGAAGACATCCTCCTCCCTCATGTGGTACCCTTCCTGCAGGCTCATCCTGACATGACCCTCCAGTATGACAATGCCACCAGCCATACTGCTCGTTCTGTGCGTGATTTACTGCAAGACAGGAATATCAGTGTTCTGCCATGGCCAGCGAAGAGCCTGGATCTCAATCCCAATGAGCACCTCTGGGACCTGTTGGCTCGGAGGGTGAGGGCTAGAGCCATTCCCCCCAGAAATGTCCGGGAACTTGCAGGTGCCTTGGTGGAAGAGTGGGATAACATCTCACAGCAAGAACTGGCAAATCTGGTGCAGTCCATGAGGAGGAGACGCACTATAGTACTTAATGCAGCTGGTGACCTCACCAGATACTGACTGTTACTTTTGATTTTGACCTCTCCTTTGTTCAGGGACACATTATTCCATTTATATTAGTCACATGTCTGGAACTTGTTCAGTTTTTGTTTCAGTTGTAGAATCTTGTTATGTTCATACAAATATTTACACATGTTAAGTTTGCTGAAAATAAACGCAGTTGACAGTGAGCGCACGTTTCTTTTTATATTTATATATAGATAAACACACACACACACAGTGGGGAGAACAAGTATTTGATACACTGCCGATTTTGCAGGTTTTCCTACTTACAAAGCATGTAGAGGTCTGTAATTTTTTATCATAGGTACACTTCAACTGTGAGAGACGGAATCTAAAACAAAAATCCAGAAAATCACATTGTATGATTTTTAAGTAATTAATTTGCATTTTATTGCATGACAAACAGGCAATGAAAACTTTCAAAATTTGACTCATGAAAAAGTAATAAAGAGATCCAAGTGACTGTGACTATTGTCTGTCTGTTACTGGAGGAGGCAGTCAGGTTCTAGGTTAAAGGTCCAATGCAGATGGTTATATCTCAATATCAAATAATTGGTGGGTAACAACTATGTACCTTACCGTGATTGTTTTCAATTTTCTCAAGCAAGAATTTAGCTAAGAGTGTCTGAGTGGGGAGGGAAAAACAGAAAACTAGCTTGTATAGGCAGAGAGGTTTGGAACTATTTCTTATTGTTCTATTAACTAATTTGCCGCATGGTGATGTGACCATGGAATGACCAAATGCATATAAAAGAAAATCTCATTTTTGACTGCACACCACAGATGATTATAGATGGGAGTGTTTGCACTACATGCCTTTTGGCTTAGCATACTCACAAGGAAGCACAGACATCAGAGATAAATCCAAATCTCCCCAAAAGCTTTAATGGCCAGATTTCTCTAGTTGCACCCAGCTGTCTCCTCCTTTCCAGAGACCAATTTCACTGAAGAGGCTAATAGCGTTTCGCACCAGGCAACCACACCACAGCCTCATTTATAAACTAGCCCACCAAATAATTTCAACAGTGACACTGATGGAAAGGGCAATGAGTTTGTTTTGTCATTTTGATAAAAAACATTTAAAAAAACAGACACTGCAAGGAGAGAGTGCAATTTTTTTTTAAATCTTATTGATGTTAGCCTTAATGTTGATATCAGGGTATTAAATATGAAGACTTCTACGTACATAGACAGAGGGTGTGTGTCATTTATGTTCTCTAATGCTGTGCTTAGGCCTACATCCTGAGCGTCCAGTGTGCCATTCATCAACCTCTGATGCTTGTGACACTTTTGAATATCCCCCCCATATGTCCACTCAGCAATCAAGGTCATGGAGCATGTTAATGGTTTAAGAACATTAGCTAATTTGTGGAGTCACATGCTTGTCCTTTAAAAGCATACGAATATAGGAATGTATAAGTTTTGTGTAAACTACAATTATATAATTGTTTTAATGCCCTAAATGTAGTCAAGAAGCATGCTTCCATATCCTATAAAGGGCCACACATCCCTTCCCAATAAGAGCCTCACCAGCTTTTCTATAGAGAGGTAGAGCTCCACCAGCATGTCAGAGTCCTTGTAAGCAGCAGGGGTTGGGTTCATCTGACCAGACCCACTCAGCTATGTCACCAGTACCATCTCTGTGCCTGGCCACGCCAGAGGTACAGAGTCCTGGGAACAAATCATCACTCAGGGACACCTGGAAGCAATTAAATAAAGGTGAATAATAATAATAATAATAATAATATGTTAGTGGAAGCGTCAACATATTTATGTGTGTGAGATGGCTGTTATGTGTAAATGAGTGTGATGTGGCTACTGTAACTGCAATTGAAACCATTTAAGAATATATCTAAGATACTAAAAACAAAGCATATAAAAGTTGACATTGCTAGCTAGCGCCACTTCTACTGGCGCATCTAACATACTTGTTGCATAAATTCCTAAACAAGACATTCTATCTGAGGTATATTGTCAGAAGAAGTCGCTTATCTGGCTATTTGGTTAGTTAGCCTTGTTAGTCAGCTAACTGATACCTCAAACTTAGGGGTTGGCTCTGCTGGCTTGAGTATGAAAAGAAGCTGGCTAACATCTCAATATCATACAAATGTGTTGACGTGTTGATTGGCTGCAGATAACAAATGTATTTAAAAGTCCAAATGGAATCACAAATAACTTTTCATTTTGGTTATCCACCCAATACCCAATGTCGTATTTTATCTTACCTTAGATAGCTAGCTACATTCGTAAACGTGTGAAGTGCACATTCTTCAGAGTGCATTTGCAAAGACACGCACAAGTTTGCTTGACAACGGCAAATGACTTCCTGGATACGGTTATAAAAGGGGGCTTTGCCACTTGGGATATGTAGTCTAAAGTGTTGTTGTTTTTATTGCATGATCGATAACAACACTACGATGATAAGTTACCACACATTTTTGTCTACATATTCAGCCACACATTAATATTAAACATGTAATACTAAAGCTCCCAGGTTTACTTTATCTGACTGGGCTATGGTTCGAAAATGTGAAATGCATAAATCACGTTAAGATTGGCTACTACGGAATTTGTAGTTGTAATTCTATATGCCCACACTGCCCCTTTATATTTTGCAGTTATACGGAAACCGCCCAATGTGCTAACTAACGATGGTCAAAACAGCAACTGAACTGTTCTCGCCGGGGCGGTTCATACAGGGCTGGGCGTGGACTCTAACAGTCTCCTCTCCCTATTCGAAGCACATTGTTCGCGGTGAGCTAACCTCGCATACAACACTGAACGAATGCTTTGATACATTTCACTTAAAATTGCAGTGTCTGGAATAACATACATTTCTGTTGCGAAACTATTGAGACATTCGTTGAGGAAACACCATCTGGACTTCAACGCTTGGAACGCTCAGAAGCTACTGAGTAATAATACATTGTTTCCAGTAGACCACCTCGCCCTCTTGATAATTAGGGTAGAGCTCTGCTTATTGTAAGTATTCCGTGCATATTTTTCACCTCTTACACAAATGTATGATTCTTGAAATGTGTCGCTCAACGTTGTTTGTGCATTGACCGGGGAACCCATACAGGGGACCAAAATGTGCTACTACTGTTCGAGCTCGTTCACACCGCCAACCACTGCGGCGCACCTTTACATTTTGTGTTTTTACGACATCATTCACGCCTGCATCAGGCTGTCTCGTTGGCAAGCACAACATTGGGAAGTGTAGCCTAACGTTTTGCCAAACACGCTGATGTTTCCGTGATCATTGACTCAACATATTGCTATATAATTTGTTTACTACTATTTTCTCAAATATAGGCTATATTTAGTTCGCAGGCTAAATCCCGGCTCGCCGCCTGAACTTCACGGACAGTGGAGGATAATTTAATGCCGATATGTAAAACTAAACCATGGAAGCACATTTTCATTGTCAAGAAATTCAAGTGTTAAACTGTTGCCATTTAAAAAAATGTTATGGCCAGTCAATGAGGGCTCCACAACCGCCCTGCGTCTGTAGTTTGTAGACCACACAGACGCGGGTGACGCCCAGTCACAGTGAAAACCGAATTGGAGCACTGCGGAAGTTGCATTCCATTACTAGGCGTTTGATTAAGAACGCGATTCCATTCCGAAGTGCTTGGTCATGGTCCAGGAATAACTGATTTCTAGGCTAGAGACAGTAGGTTATGCCGCGTTCAAGACAACCGAGAACTCGGGGAAAAAACTAGCTCCGACTGGGAAAAACTATAGACATTAATGCAGCGTTCAAAACAACTGGGAACTCGGACATCTTAGACTTCTGTGAGTGTAAGACAACTGGGAACTCTTTTATATATATATATATATATATATATATATAATATATAACGATCTACGACTGAAAAATCATTTTATGCAGTCATCCATCTCGAAATTCCAAGTTGGAAACGAGGGCATCTTTCTAGAGCTCCGACATTCCGGCTTGAAAATATCAGATCTCGTGATTTAACCTTGTTTTTTTTCAGAGTTCCCAATTGTCTTGAAAGCACCGTAAAACCAGTAGATAGGGATAACGCTGACATCATCCACGTATTCCTATGGAAATCTCAAGGCGGGCATGAATAAGGAAGTATTTGAATTTGAAGTGAGCCATATTGCTGAATGGCACCCAAAAATTTCTAAAAGTGGCCGTAACTTGCAAAGGTGAAAGTGGCCGTAACTTGCAAAGGATCATGGTCGATGTAGTCGTTTTCATCCTGCCTGAGAGTTAAATGGCGTCTCCTCATAGCATGCCAGCCTGTGGGTTGTCTGTCAACATGTGGTCCAGTATGATGACAAATGTGGTAGTCAGAATGGATCACTATTTAATTAAATATATTGATTTGTAACAAACTTTAAAATAATTCACTGTGGGAATCGAACTTGATCATAAACAAATTTTAGATCCGAAAACACACGTCCAACATTTTTGGGGGACTTTCTGGTGATCGTAATTTACAAAGGCTTTCTTGGGCAGACCAGGGCTTTTGGCATTGGTTGCTACGCAGTAGCCGACCAGCAGCGCTCGTGACTCCACGCACCAGACGGGACACTGGGGGGCCTGCAACCAACCCGGAATTCCAAATCAGGAACTCTGGCTTCTTTCTAGAGCTCTGATTATTTACTTATTTTTTCAACCTGAAGATCACTGATATCATGATTGGCCCTTTTTTTAATTAATTTTTTACTATCAGTCCTACCAGACAAAAATGTCTGAAGTTTGTCTATGTTGCCTAGCTTATATTCAAAGTTTAGGCATTGACTACATGCAGAACAATATTTTTGAGTAGCCTGACGTTAAAACAAAAGAGAAGCATGGTATTGTGTGTAGTCTATATATAGCCCACACAAGGCTAAATATAACACTCATTCAACAACATTGCTACTCCCTATCTATGCCTGCCAAAGTGTAGCAACTCTCATCGGGTTTCCACTAGATACCACAGCCACAAAGTCAAAATTGGCTGTATAGTAGAAATTCCTAAAAACAGCTTGGTCTTAATTTAAGGTTAGGCATAAAGTAAGCTGTGTGGTTGAGGTTAGGTTTAAAGTCAACCCAAGTGGGCTGGGTTTATGACTCTGGCAGTAGTAACTAATGACGACCCTCTCACTGCCACTCAGTGGGGTATGACTTCATCCATGTAGGGTTGACCAAGAGATTTAAGGTAAATCCACACTACAGAGACGGAAGCTACGGAGCGTAGCGCAGTGCTGTAATGTCGTTTTTTGTCACAAAAGCGGCATCTCCTTGTAATACGCTCCGGCATTTGACACAGTTTTTTGCTAACTGGAAATTGAGAAGCGCCATATCATTCCTTGCAAAAACTTAAGGGGCAGTATTGAGTGAGGTTTGCAATGGAAGTCCCGCCTTGTATCTAAATCACATCCCTTCAGATATAAACACAGAAGAGATGGAAGTGCTGCTACTTCGCTGCAACTGCTATTCTACTTATTGTTCTACTTGCAAGCAACCTTTTTTGTGCTTTTATTTCAACATTTGCTACATGCAATTATGCCTGTCCAGTTTTAAGGAGCATCTGCAAGGAGGTGAGATGATATGATAACCTCAGTTGTTTTTGGACAAGAACGTAAAAGATAACCACTGGAGGGAGATATCACAAATTGGAACACGGATACTGATATCAAAGAAAAATGGAGTATGATTCGGGACCGGTATGTTCGCAATTAGAAAAAGGTGAAGGAGACAGAGTGTGGCTTCGTGTTTACGTGAAACATCATCGTCAGACATATGCCAATATGCCAGATATGGTATGTACTCTTGTCATGCAGCTGAGTACTTTTGAACAGTGTATGTTTTGATCTTATGTTTAGCAGACCTAGTTAGAACATGTGGAATCAGCTCGTTTCTGGATGGGAGAAATTGTAAGTTGGAAATATCCTGTTTCTGTTTTTGTTATCATAATGATTAGCAGGGCCAGTTCAAACATCTGAAAACAGACACTGTGTGTGCTAGTTAGATTGAGATGTTTATGAAATCAGTTATTTTGTGTGAGCAATTTAACTCAAAATGGGCCAATGGAGATGGCTGCTTATAGGCGTTGGGAGAGGGATTGCATTGTAGACAGGACTAGGGCCCATCTACAGGTGATTCATCGCCCATTGATTCATCATTTCCCCGGCCTAGTTCATCACGTCCCCGGACCCTCTCACTAACGCCTAATGCTCCGCCCAGGTGCACCCTTGCTCTCTTCCCTGGCACTCCATCAAACTTCACCCAGCTCCAGTGGCTGGATGAGGATGACAGCGGAGGATCCTTAGGACACTGACATTATGTCCTCTTGTGATCGTCACCTGGGGGAAAAAAAATTGTCAGACCTTTTGCTCTATAATATCTTTCTTTGTCTGGTTATTTGCACTTGTGACAGAAAACAATTCTGTTTTCTTAATTAGTCACGCAGTAAACTTGTACTGCTTTGCACATGAGCTATGTGAAGTAGATTAGGTTAATGTCTTGCGGGTCTGTCCTTATTGTATACTGCTGGACAGTCATTCTCACCTATTTACCATAGTAGGAAAGTGACTTTCATTATTGTACTCTTTATTGTGACTAGTAATGTGTGAATAAGATAAAGGCCAAAATCCAAACGGCGAAGCTAAGTGTGTCGCTCACAACATGACCTAGAAACAGACATCGCCCAGAGGAAGAGAACATATGTGCTCCCATGTTTTCCGTAAACTGCAGTCGGTACCATTGAGATAAAGCCCTTGTATTTGTGGTACTCGTTGCCTGAGTTTTCCGTCGACAGCTCCTGCACACAACTAATAATTCCAACGACCCCAAAACTCAGCCTGATTATGTCACAAAATCTTGATATTTTAGTTTATAACTTGCTGCGATACTTTGTGTGCTGCCACTCGCTAAAAACCAAAGGGTCATAGCCAGCCTTTCTGCAGCACTTAGCTATGGACAAGCTCATCCCTTCTTATAGTGTTCACTGGACGAACATACAATTTTCTTGCTTTTTTTTGTTTTTATTTCTCCCCCTGAGTATTAAGAGCTGTTCGGGGTCTTCCAATTCGTAGAGAGACATGTTTGCCTCTAACTTGTTAAATCCTTAAAAGTGTCTGGGCCTCCTGCCTGGCGGAGTGGTCTAAGGCACTGCATCCGGGTTCGATCCTAAGCTGTGTCGCAGCCGGCGGCGACCAGAAGACCCATGAGGCAGCGCACAATTGGCCCAGCGTCATCCGGGTTAGGGGAGGGTTTGGCTAGTTTGTCCTTGTCCCATCGCGCTCTAGCGTCGACTCCTTGTGGCCGCCAGGCGCATGCACGCTGACTTGAGGGCGCCAGCTGTATGGGTTTTCCTCTGACACTGATGCGGCTGGCTCCTGGGTTTTGCGAGAAGTGTGTCAAGAACTAGTACAGCTTGGCGGGTCGTGTTTCGGTGGATGCATGACTCTCTACCTTCACCTCTCTGAGTCCGTACAGGAGTTGCAGCTATGGGACAAGACTGTAACTACCAATTGGATATCATGAAATTTGGGGGGGATAGGTAAAAATGACAAAATAGAACACCATACTAGCTAGTATTTGTAAACAAAAGGCACATAACACCGGATCCGGAAGTTCAAATGTCATTACTAGCTACTGTCAGAGTGCCTTGGACCCTCTTGCTTGGTAAGCTACTCAGACATCCCAAGCCCCCTAGTAGATATACACTACAGAAGGCAGACTTCCTTTCTGGGTGGAATGCAGAAGTGCACGCTGCTCCAAAATGCACGCGCGGGCACATTGATCGCTGGAGTGATGTCTATAGAGACCTTTATGGATGATATATTTTCACACTGTATAATCATACATGCCATTCATTGCAGGTCAGATTCACACATTGTCAGTCATCGGGTGTTTTGATGATAACTTCCTATTTTTGTTTATGATGTCGATGCTTATTAGTAATACGGTAGCCTAGCGGTGCTTAGTAATACGGTAGCCTAGCGGTGCTTAGTAATACGGTAGCCTAGCGGTGCTTAGTAATACGGTAGCCTAGCGGTGCTTAGTAATACGGTGCTTAGTAGTACAGTACACTAAAATATGAGTGGATGACAAATCAGTGGTCTGATAAAGAATGATTCAAGAAGCATGACATCAATACCCCATGAGTAACAGGTTAATACAAAAAGCAATGATGCCAATGGAAGTTCTCTACTCATTTACACTCGAGCTAGACACACCATTGATATGGACATGGTCAGATTTAGAAAGGGTTCCATTCACATAACGGGCATTGAGGTGGTTTGTTGCACTTGATGAGGGGTAGCCGAAGCTACCCGAGGGACAAGGCCCCTCTAATGCTTGGGCATGTTGCTTTGTGTTAGGGATTGTTGACTAATGGATTGAATGGTTGGTCTTCCAGCTCTATTGTCATAGAGCTGAATAGAGAGCGACTCTGTCCACTGATGGTCCTGTCTCGTGTTTGTGTGTGAGATGATCCCTGGTTAACAACCTGAAAGGAGGACCCAGTGAGGAAAAAGGTCATATTTTGCTAAGAGGATGTCTATTTTGAGGCTAGGGCCCTCACTTCTATTCTCTTCTACACACAGCGTAATCACTAGCACGTAAAGCTTGATTGTTGATGAGACCTGTGTTAATTTTCTGTAAGCCAATACTCGCTACAAAAAGTTTGTCATTATTAGTGAATGTGCATTATGCGTAGTTCTAGTTAAATGTGTTGTTTTTTTAATCATATTCTCGTAGACTTGAAAGCCAGATCAGTGATTATTGCAAAATAAATTATTAGTGGGTCTTAAGTTTGTGGAAGGCTTATATTCAGCCTAGGTATAAGTTCACAAGCCCTGAATTCATTAGATTGTTGCTGACTGTTTTAACATCTGGTGTATTTGACCTTTTAATTGTACAACTCTTATTTTGGAATACATTTGTAAAAATCAAGGTATACAGTGCATTCTTAAAGTATTCGGATCCCTTGACTATTTCCACATTTTGTTACGTTACAACCTTATACCCCGACTACACCATGCATGAGCATTACAAAATAAATGTAGAAATGTATATTATTCAATTATTGCACCCACACTGCTCGTGCGCGCCAATGAGCATCTGCGTTGCCAAGGGCTAAAATATAAGTCAGTTCTATTTGTGATGCAGATCGCGCTGCAAGTTCTGCCTCTCCCATCTCCTCATTGGTTTATAGAAGCAGGTACCCATGTGCTATCTCCTCATTGGTTATACCCACGTGGGTGACTGAGACTAATGAGGTCAGTGGCGTTAATGCACCTAATTTATTACAATTACCAATCACAATATAAAGGTCAGAGAAGAAAAGGCCTGGAAGGAGGAGGGATGACTAGAAACGATTCGGTTGACCGTTTTATGTGTGGATTAATTGTCTGAGTAGAGGACCTTGTGCATTTCAGGTAAAATAACAACTCAATGTTTATATCCCAGGACAAATTAGCTAGCAACAGCAAGCTAGCTAACTAAATTGCCATAAATGTTTAATGCTTTTCGACCTGTCCCCAAATTAATATAATTGGTTCTGAGTATTTTTGATATTTTAACCTGGGTGTTGTGATCACATTTGGTGTGGGGGGGACAGAATACATTTATGCACGATGTTGCACGCACGCAACTGGTTTGAGTTCCGTGTTCTAAAATTGATGAGGAAAATGTTTTATTTAATCTACACACAATACCCCATAATGACAAAACAAAAACAGGTTTTTAGAAATGTTTGCTAATTTATTACAAATAAAAAAACAGCTACCTTATTTACATAAGTATTCAGACCCTTTGCTATGAGACTTAAAATTGAGCTCAGGTGCATCCTGTTTCCATTGATCATCCTTGATTGGACACGATTTGGCTGGCACACACCTGTCTATGTAAGGTCCCACAGTTGACAGTGCATGTCAGAGCAACATCTGCAGCATTGAAGGTCCCTAATAACAGTGGCTTCTATCATTCTTAAAAGGAAGAAGTTTGGAACCGACAAGGCTCTTCCTAGATAGAGCTGGCTGTCCGGCCAAACTGAGCAATTGGGGGAGAAGGGCCTTGGTCAGGGAGGTGACCAAGAACCTGATGGTCACTCTGACAGTGCTCCAGTTCCTCTGTGGAGATGGGAGAACCTTCCAGAAGGACAACCTTCCAGAAGGACGACCATCTCTGCAGCACTCCACCAATCAAGCCTTTTATGGTAGAGTGGACAGATGGACGCCACTATTCAGTTAAAGGCTAGAGGTCGACCGATAATGATTTTTCAACGCCGATACCGATTATTGGAGGACCAAAAAAGCTGATACCGATTTAATCGGACGATTTAACTTATTATTATTTTTAAATGTTTTATTTGTAATAATGATTACAGCAATACTGAATGAACACTTATTTTAACTTAATATAATACATCAATAAAATCAATTTAGCCTCAAATAAATAATGAAACTTATTCAATTTGGTTTAAATAGTGCAAAAACACAGTGTTGCAGAAGAAAGTAAAAGTGCAATATGTGCCATGTAAAAAAGCTAACGTTT
The DNA here is from genome assembly GCF_034236695.1 of Oncorhynchus nerka. NCBI lineage: Eukaryota > Metazoa > Chordata > Actinopteri > Salmoniformes > Salmonidae > Oncorhynchus > Oncorhynchus nerka. The sequence continues at coordinate 40,068,455 of NC_088420.1, read as the reverse complement.
AAGTTCCTTGCTCAGAACATGAGAACATATGAAAGCTTGTGGTTCCTCTTAACATGAGTCTTATATTCCCAGGTAAGAAGTTTTAGGTTGTAGTTATTATAGGATTATTTATCTCTATACCATTTGTATTTCATACACCTTTGACTATTGGATGTTCTTCTAGGCACTATAGTAATGCCAGTGTAACCGTATAGCTTCCGTCCCTCTCCTCGCCCCTACCAGGGCTCGAACCAGGAACACGTCGACAACAGCCACCCTCGAAGCATTGTTACCCATCGCTCCACAAAAGCCGCGGCTCTTGCAGAGCAAGGGGAACAGCTACAGTGCCTTGCGAAAGTATTCGCCCCCTTGAACTTTGCGACCTTTTGCCACATTTCAGGCTTCAAACATAAAGATATGAAACTGTATTTTTTTGTGAAGAATCAACAACAAGTGGGACACAATCATGAAGTGGAACGACATTTATTGGATATTTCAAACTGTTTTAACAAATCAAAAACTGAAAAATTGGGCGTGCAAAAGTATTATTATTATGAGATTTTCCCCACAAAATGGCGTTATTACAACAATAAAATATATCATGGTAAGTCCTCGAAAATTACAATTTAAGTGCTTGGAAAAAGTCCTTGACAGTCCTTGAATTTGACTTGCCGATGTCTGTATGAACCCAGTAGTTGCTCAGTTTGCAAATGGAAGATAGCAGATGATTTAGCAGATGAAGTTATGTGCGCATCATTCGCTTTCCTGTCAGATCTTGACCTGGGACAGATTTTTTTTCTTCATATGGGGCCAGTAGCTTTGGCCTGGTGTGCTACTGGCAAATTTACCGGAATATCAAGCCCTGCTATATGTTTACCACCATGTCTACCACTTGTGTGGTCGTTAGCGTAACCATTTTTGTTTTTTTGCAGTCAATTAAAAGGTAACTACAAAGTAGCCTATGCCAACCTTGCATAATCATGGTTATTTGCATCAATCCAGTGGCCATTTGCTTTGAAAACTCCACATGTGGCTAAAGACACGCCACTAGCCAAACACAGCTGTCTGGCTGGTGCACACCTGAATTAAAGGTTAACTACACAACAAAAATCTTAATGTCTCATTTTTCCTAGACCTCAAATGGTGCCCTGATGTGGTTTAAGCATTGTTGTGGACTTTTCTATAACAATAAGTGTGATTTTGAGAGTCAAAACCTGAAACATCAGACCTTGCCACTTTTCTTTTTTTGCTGTGGTATCGATTTTGCAGAAAAAAAACACAAAGCACTTAAAATAAAGTGCCATATTTATTTATTGCAGATTTTAAAGTCTTTACTTTGCTGTTACAGTAAATCAATGTAAGAACACTGGTTATATATGGAATGCGTGCACATTTATGGCACACAGGCCAGGTCATTGTGTATTTGTTTTTAAATTGTGCGACAATCACCAGTGGAAAAAGTTAGTGTAGAACCCTGAAAGGCCTGGATAGTTATATCTCCCTTTGTAAATGGATGGATTTTCTTAAGCTAAATTGTGTCAAGGCTCGGTTACATTGTGTTGTAGCATTGCAGCCAAGTCTCCTCCAGTGCCCCACTAAAGATGCCATTTACAGAGATGAAGTCATTTGTGTGTGGGTGGGGGGGGTTGGCTCCATGGTGGTCGCTGTGTTCGATTGTGATCCGTCCCTAGAGAGGTTTCCCTTACCATCATCTCTCCATTAAAAATCTATTATCCCTGCAGTGGGCTTTTGGCTCTGCCAATATGGATCCTTTAACCAATTTAAGTGCTTTTGTTGAGAGAGGGGGCTGCCTGTGTAGACGCAGAAGTCCGCTCTTAAGTTCTTTATCCTTGACATAGGATGGGTGGGACCGACAGCAGGACAATTCTTTGTTTTCAGGATGAAAGGTAGTCTCCCTCTCATCAGAAACTCGATTGAGTGGCAAAGAGTAGCCTTCTAGTATCAAATCAATGCTGAATACAATTTATTTTCTGCCCGCCCGTACTGTGTCTATGCATTAGAGGTCGACCGATTTATGATTTTTCAAAGCCGATAAGGATTATTGGAGGACCAAAAAAAGACGATACCAATTAACCGTCCATTTAAAAAAAATGTGATTTAATTTAGATTTATTTGTAATAATGACAATTACAACAACACTGAATGAACACTTATTTTAACTTAATATAATACATCAATACAATCAATTTAGCCTCAAATAAATAATGAAACATGTTCAATTTGATTTAAATAATGCAGAAACACAGTGTTGCAGAAGAAAGTAAAAGTGCAATATGTGCCATGTAAAAAAGCTAACGTTAAAGTTCCTTGCTCAGAACATGAGAACATGGTTCCTTTTAACATGCGTCTTCAATATTCCCAGGTAAGAAGTTTTAGGTTGTAGTTATTATAGGAATTATAGGACTATTTCTCTCTATACCATTTGTATTTCATATACCTTTGACTATTGGATGTTCTTATAGGTACTTTAGTATTGCCAGTGTAACGGTATAGCTTCCATCCATCTCCTCGCTCCTACCTGGGCTCGAAGCAGGAGCAAGGGGAACAACCACTCCAAGTCTCAGAGCGAGTGACATTTGAAACGCTATTAGCGCGCACCCCGCTAACTAGCTAGCCATTTCACATCGGTTACACCAGTCTAATTCCGGGAGTTGATAGGCTTGAAGTCATAAACAGCTGCTGGAAAACGCACGAAAGTGCTGTTTGAATGAATGCTTATGAGCCTGCTGGTGCCTACCATCGCTCAGTCAGACTGCTCTATGAAATCATAGACTTAGTTATAACATGATAACACACAGAAATACGAGCCTTAGGTCATTAATATGGTCAAATCCGGAAACTATCATCTCGCAAACAAGACGTTTATTCTTTCAGTGAAATACGGAACCATTCCGTATTTTATCTAACGGGTGGCATCCATAAGTCTAAATATTGCTGTTACTTTGCACAACCTTAATCTTATGTCATAATTATGTAAAATTCTGGCAAATTAGGGGACCCAAACTGTTGCATATACACTGACTCTGCGTGCAATGAATACAAGAGAAGTGACACAATTTCACCTGGTTAATATTGCCTGCTAACCTGGATTTCTTTTAGCTAAATATGCAGGTAAAACATATATACTTATGTGTATTGTTTTTAAGAAAAGCATTGATGTTTATGGTTAGGTACACGTTGGAGCAACGATACGTACTGCATTGATTATATGCAACGCAGGACACGCTAGATAAACTAGTAATATCATCAACCATGTGTAGTTAACTAGTGATTATGATTGATTGATTTTTTTTTATAAGATAAGTTTAATGCTAGCTAGCAACTTACCTTGGCTTATTGCATTCACGTAACAGGCAGTCTCTATGTGGAGTACAATGAGGCAGGTGGTTACAAGGTTGGACTAGTTAACTGTAAGGTTGCAAGATTGAATCCCTGAGCTGACAAGGTAAAAATCTGTTGTTCTGCCCCTGAACGAGGCAGTTAACCCACTGTTCCTAGGCCGTCATTGAAAATAAGAATGTGTTCTTAACTGACTTGCCTAGTTAAATAAAGATTAAATACAGGTGTAAAAAAAAAAATCTGCCAAATCGGTGTCCAAAAATACCGATTTCCGATTGCTGTGAAAACTTGAACTCGGCCCTAATTAATCGGCCATTCCGATGAATCGGTCGACCTCTACTATGCAGTGGGGTCTGAAATTATTGACACCCTTGTTGAAGATGAGCAGTAATAACTGTATAAAAATAACAAATTAAAATACTGAGCTATATTGTATGCTAAAAAGGGAAATTACATTTAATTTATACTAATACAATTGCTCAGAGAAAGAGATTTTGTTTAACAAGTAACCTCACCATTACCAATAACAGGAGAGGTTAGCATTTCTTGGGGATATGATCTTTGACCCTCTAACTTTCATTATTCTCAATTCATTCAGGATTATCCATAATTATGGTAGCGTCCACATTAATGTAGAAGTGTTTAGAAACTTACAGTATTCTATTCTTATTTACCATTCATTCCTATTGGGCACACAATCTGAAACGCAACCAAAAAGAACTGCAAATGCATCCAACAAGTTTGTAGTGAGACGAGCTTGATGTGACTCTACAGAGTCACATGACTTTCTAGGAACATTGAGACAAATACTACATTTTAAGTGTCAATTTTGACCTACCTCAAAAAAAAATGGTTCAAGTAATCTCTCTCTTGTATTTGTTTAAAATAATATAATTTCCCCCAAATGTTTGGAGCATACAATATAGCTCAGTATTTGTATTTGTTTTATACAGAAATTAGCAATAATCTTTATTGACGGTATCAATAATTTCAGACCCCACTGTATATAAACCCAATGAGTTGCTAAGGCAGTGCTACCTCCTAGGTCCAACATGTAGGCCCAACTCGTGGGGGGCAGTGCATACCCATAAGGTAAGTTGGATGTCTCTGACTGTTTCAGGTCGATGACTCCCAGCTCCCAGCCTGCGCCCTCAATAAACTGTCATGTAAGATTACCCTCATGGTCTGGGCAAAGCTCTAGGGTTTCAAAACAAACTGTTAATGTCCCCCAGCTCAAGATGGCCGTGGGCTATATATAACCCTACACATGTACTTCTCCTTGAGCAAAAGGGCACAGCCATGCAGAGATTTAGTGGGGTAGGCCATCAGACAGGGATGTGGCCGAAGACGGACAGAGTATGTAGACTATATTATCTGTCCCCACTGGAAAGTGCGTACATGATGTTTGCTTCTCCATTTTTGACCTCTGGAGCTGTGGAATTTAATGTAGCTGCTGATGCAAGGTCCAACGCAAATACTTTTGGAAGCTTCTAAATATATATATATGTATATGTATGTGGGGCAAAAAAGTATTTAGTCAGCCACCAATTGTGCAAGTTCTCCCACTTAAAAAGATGAGAGGCCTGTAATTTTCATCATAGGTACACTTCAACTATGACAGACAAAATGAGAAAAAAACAATCCAGAAAATCACATTGTAGGATTTTTAATGAATTTCTATGCAAATTATGGTGGAAAATAAGTATTTTGTCACCTACAAACAAGCAAGATTTCTGGCTCTCACAGACCTGTAACTTCTTCTTTAAGAGGCTCCTCTGTCCTCCACTCGTTACCTGTATTAATGGCACCTGTTTGAACTTGTTATCAGTATAAAAGACACCTGTCCACAACCTCAAACAGTCACACTCCAAACTCCACTATGGCCAAGACCAAAGAGCTGTCAAAGGACACCAGAAACAAAATTGTAGACCTGCACCAGGCTGGGAAGACTGAATCTGCAATAGGTAAGCAGCTTGGTTTGAAGAAATCGACTGTGGGCGCAATTATTAGGAAATGGAAGACATACAAGACCACTGATAATCTTCCTCAATCTGGGGCTCCACGCAAGATCTCACCCCGTGGGGTCAAAATGATCACAAGAACGGTGAGCAAAAATCCCAGAACCACAATGGGGGACCTAGTGAATGACCTGCAGAGAGCTGGGACCAAACTAACAAAGCCTACCATCAGTAACACACTACGCTGCCAGTGACTCTAATCCTGCAGTGCTAGAGAGCATTTGGATGATCCAGAAGAAGATTGGGAGAATGTCATATGGTCAGATGAAACCAAAAAGTAACTTTTTGGTAAAAACTCAACTCGCCGTGTTTGGAGGACAAAGAATGCTGACTTGCATCCAAAGAACACCATACCTACTGTGAAGCATGGGGGTGGAAACATCATGCTTTGGGGCTGTTTTTCTGCAAAGGGACCAGGAAGACTGATCCGTGAAAAGGAAAGAATGAATGGGGCCATGTATCGTGAGATTTTGAGTGAAAACCTCCTTCCATCAGCAAGGGCATTGAAGATGAAATGTGGCTGGGTCTTTCAGCATGACAATGATCCCAAACACACCGCCTGGGCAACGAAGGAGTGGCTTCATAAGAAGCATTTCAAGGTCCTGGAGTGGCCTAGCCAGATCTCAACCCCATAGAAAATCTTTGGAGGGAGCTGAAAGTCCGTGTTGCCCATCAACAGCCCCAAAATATCACTGCTCTAGAGGAAATCTGCATGGAGGAATGGGCCAAAATACCAGCAACAGTGTGTGAAAACCTTGTGAAGACTTACAGAAAACGTTTGACATCTGTCATTGCCAACAAAGGGTATATAACAAAGTATTGAGAAACTTTTGTTATTGACCAAATACTTATTTTCCACCATAATTTGCAAATCAATTCATTAAAAATCCCGCAATGTGATTTTCTGGATTTTTTTTTCTCATTTTGTCTGTCATAGTTGAAGTGTACCTATGATGAAAATGACAGGCCTCTCTCATCTTTTTAAGTGGGAGAACTTGCACAATTGGTGGCTGACTAAATCCTTTTTTTGCCCCACTATATATATATGTGTATATATATAATGCTGGTGATCGTTATATACACTGCTTAAAAAAATAAAGGGAACACTTAAACAACACAATGTAACTCCAAGTCAATCACACTTCTGTGAAATCAACCTGTACACTTAGGAAGCAACATTGATTGATCATAAATTTCACATGCTGTTGTGCAAATGGAATAGACAACAGGAGGAAATTATAGGCAATTAGCAAGACACCCCCAATAAAGGATTGGTTCTGCAGGTGGTGACCACAGACCACTTCTCAGTTCCTATGCTTCCTGGCTGATGTTTTGGTCACATGAATGCTGGCGGTGCGTTCACTCTAGTGGTAGCATGAGACGGAGTCTACAACCCACACAAGTGGCTCAGGTAGTGCAACTCATCCAGGATGGTACATCAATGCGAGCTGTGGCAAGAAGGTTTGCTGTGTCTGTCAGCGTAGTGTCCAGAGCATGGAGGCGCTACCAGGAGACAGGCCAGTACATCAGGAGACGTGGAAGAGGCCTTAGGAGGGCAACAAACCAGCAGCAGGACCGCTACCTCCGCCTTTGTGCAAGGAGGAGCAGGAGGAGCACTGCCAGAGCCCTGCAAAATGACCTCCAGTAGGCCACAAATGTGCATGTGTCTGCTCAAACGGTCAGAAACAGACTCCATGAGGGTGGTATGAGGGCCCGACGTCAGGACGTTTGGCATTTGCCAGAGAACACCAAGATTGGCAAATTTGTCACTGGCGCCATGTGCTCTTCACAGATGAAAGCAGGTTCAATCTAAGCACATGTGACAGAGTCTGGAGACACAGTGGAGAATGTTCTGCTGCCTGCAACATCCTCCAGCATGACCGGTTTGGCGGTGGGTCAGTCATGGTGTGAGGCAACATTTCTTTGGGGGGCCGCACAGCCCTCCATGTGCTCGCCAGAGGTAGCCTGACTGCCATTAGGTACCGAGATGAGATCCTCAGACCTCTTGTGAGACCATATGCTGGTGCGGTTGGCCCTGGGTTCCTCCTAATGCATGACAATGTGACTGGAGTGTGTCAGCAGTTCCTGCAAGAGGAAGGCATTGACGCTATGGACTGGCCCGGCCGTTCCCCAGACCTGAATCCAATTGAGCACATCTGGGACATCATGTCTCGCTCCATCCACCAACAGACTGTCCAACAGACATCAGGAGCATGCCCAGGCGTTGTAGGGAGGTCATACAGGCACGTGGAGGCCACACACACTACTGAGCCTCATTTTGACTTGTTTTAAGGACATTACATCAAAGTTGGATCAGCCTGTAGTGTGGTTTTCCACTTTAATTTTGAGGAAGACTCCAAATCCAGACCTCCATGGGTTGATAAATTTGATTTCCATTGATCATTTTTGTGTGGTTTTGTTGTCAGCACATTCAACTATGTAAAGAAAAAAGTATTTAATAAGAATATTTCATTGATTCAGATCTAGGTTGTGTTATTTTAGTGTTCCCTTTATTTTTTTGAGCAGTGTATATACAGTGGGGAAAACAAGTATTTGATACATTGCTGATTTTGCAGGTTTACCTACTTAAAGCATATAGAGGTCTGCCATTTTTATCATAGGTACACTTAAACTGTGAGAGATGGAATCTAAAACGAAAATCACATTGTATGATTTTTAAGTAATTAATTTGCATTTTATTGCATGACATAAGTATTTGATCACCTACCAACCAGTAAGAATTCCGGCTCTCACAGACCTGTTAGTTTTTCTTTAAGAAGCCCTCCTGTTCTCCACTCATTACCTGTATTAACTGCACCTGTTTGAACTCGTTACCTGTATAAAATACAGCTGTCCACACACTCAATCAGACAGACTCCAACCTCTCCACAATGGCCAAGACCAGAGAGCTGTGTAAGGACATCAGGGATACAATTGTAGACCTGCACAAGGCTGGGATGGGCTACAGGACAATAGACAAGCAGCTTGGTAAGAAGGCAACAACTGTTGGCACAATTAATAAATGGAAGAAGTTCAAGATGACGGTCAATCACCCTCGGTCCGGGGCTTCATGCAAGATCTCACCTCGTGGGGCATCAATGATCATGAGGAAGGTGAGGGATCAGCCCACAACTACACGGCAGGACCTTGTCAATGACCTGAAGAGAGCTGGGACCACAGTCTCAAAGATAACCATTATTAACACACTACGCCGTCATGGATTAAAATCCTGCAGTGCACGCAAGGTCCCCCTGCTCAAGCCAGCGCATGTCCAGGCCCGTCTGAAGTTTGCCAATGACCATCTGGATGATCCAGAGGAGGAATGGGAGAAGGTCATGTGGTCTGATGAGACAGAAAATAGAGTTTTTTGGTCTAAACTCCACTCGCCCTGTTTGGAGGAAGAAGGATGAGTACAGCCCCAAGAACACCATCCCAACCGTGAAGCATGGAGGTGGAAACATCATTCTTTGGGGATGCTTTTCTGCAAAGGGGACAGGACGACTGCACCGTATTGAGGGGAGGATGGATGGGGCCATGTATCGTGAGATCTTGGCCAACAACCTCCTTCCCTCAGTAAGAGCATTGAAGATGGGTCGTGACTGGGTCTTCCAGCATGACAATGACCCGAAACACACAGCCAGGGCAACTAAGGAGTGGTTCCGTAAGAAGCATCTCAAGGTCCTGGAGTGGCCTAGCCAGTCTCCAGACCTGAACCCAATAGAAAATCTTTGGAGGGAGCTGAAAGTCCGTATTGCCCAGCGACAGCCCCGAAATCTGAAGGATCTGGAGATGGTTTGTATGGAGGAGTGGGCCAAAATCCCTGATGCAGTGTGCAAACCTGGTCAAGAACTACAGGAAACGTATGATCTCTGTAATTGCAAACAAAGGTTTCTGTACCAAATATTAAGTTCTGCTTTTCTGATGTATCAAATAATTATGTCATGCAATAAAATGCAAATGAATGACTTAAAAATCATAATGTGATTTTCTGGATTTTTGTTTTAGATTCTGTCTCTCACAGTTGAAGTGTACCTATGATAAAAAATTACAGACCTCTACATGCTTTGTAAGTAGGAAACACTGCTGATTTTGCAGGTTATCAACTACTTGTTCTCCACACTGTATATAGATCACCAGCACTGTGCCCATACCAGACTGTATGTGTTTACTGTAGTGATCGGGTTGGACTGTGTGTGTGTGTGTGTGTGTGACTATATTTGTGGTCTGTGAACTGTAGCATTAGGGTACTGTAGTGTTGGGAGTATGTGTGTACTTTAGGGGCTAATTAAGACTGGTAGAGAGACCCAATGTGTTGTGGCACTAATTACCATACAGTCAGAGGAGCGAGAGAGCGAGGGTAGTGTTGGCACAGGGAACTCTGTGTGTGTGTGTGGGGGGACATCCCGTGGGGGGCATCCCGGGTAGTGTCCTCTCTCGTGGTAGTGTCCTCTCTCGTGGTAGTGTCCTCTCTCGTGGTAGTGTCCTCTCTCGTGGTAGTGTCCTCCCTCGTGGTAGTGTCCTCCCTCAGTAGTACCTAGACAAACACCACAGAAGAGCACAGATCCCTACAGACAAGGGGCGGCAGGGTAGCCTAGTGGTTAGAGCGTTGGACTAGTAACTGGAAGGTTGCAAGTTCAAACCCCCGAGCTGACAAGGTACAAATCTGTCGTTCTGCCCCTGAACAGGCAGTTAACCCACTGTTCCTAGACCATCATTGAAAATAAGAATTTGTTCTTAACTGACTTGCCAAGTAAAATAAAGGTAAAATAAAATAAAAAACAAGTGGTACTGGAGTCCGCAAGCAGGGCTGCAAAAAAAAAAAAATAATAATCTCCCTATTTATCTGGATTATTAATCTCTGACATGGCCTAGATCAGGTATGTCACAATTAATCCATGGAGGGCCTAGTGCCTGCTGGTTTCCCCCCCCCCTTTCAAGCCCTAGACAACCAGGTGTGGAGTTCCTTACTAATTAGTGACCTTAATTCATCAATTAAGTACAAGGGAGGAGGGAAAACCCACAGACACTCGGCCCTACATGGCATGACTGACATCTGTGGCCTAGATTGTCATTGAATTGCATGTCTTTGTCTCCCCTCACCCATAGAAGTGTGTAATAGACAGCTCCTCTTACCAACATCCACAATACAATTCAAATCTGCCTAGACTGCCGCTATTGGCTCTTCCCAATGTGGGCACACTTCAAAGTGATGTCATGATATGACTACATATGTCACATTACAGAGTTAAACTGTTATTCTCATTATAATGAGAATTAAATGATCCATGATCAATCCCTTATACGGCGTAGAAACAAGGTACTATTCGTGCTGAGCAATTCGTGCTTATTGAGGTCGGTTTCGGTAAAAGATAATCACTTTTAGATTTCTGTTTCGATTAATTGTTTTAGACATGAAATGCATTATGTGGGTTGAATGCTGTAACACAGAATAAAACTATTACAATTCCCATGATGGTAGCGACTGCCCATTACTGCTTATCACTTATTAACCATAATTTATTCACATTTACTTTAATAAAATGTTTTATTTTATTACAACGGAAGTGGAACAGGTGAGGGTCCCCCCAAGGGAGCACCAAGGGAGTGGAATGGTTAGGAGTTGGGTGAGGAGAATAATTGTCACTAATTTTCCACCGTCTCCCTGATTTGACCTACCTGCCCAGTCCATCCTGTTGATTGGTTGTGCCTCTCCTCTCCTGTGATGTCATCCTATCCCATCATCCCTGTAGTTGTGTCCACCTGCCTGTCAGGATTGACAGCCCAGTAAGATCGATCTGCCGCTATAAATCTCCATGTTGAAAAGGCAACAATGGCCTGTATGCAAGAAGCCATCTTCCCTATTGATTCAGAGGGATGGATGAAAGCAGCAGCTTCTCTCTCTGGACCAGACCTCTATCACAATAGAATGAATCACTGATTTGTATTCTGTTACAGCCTCCTGCTTCAGGAGATAACACTACGGTCGCCCAGGCCAGGCTCAGCCAAGAGACGCCTCAAAACATGTCCTCCACCTCTGCTGTAATAACCAGTTAAATGCCCAGTATCTGGCTATGTTAGTGCGTTGTGTGTGCATAGACAAGAATAGTGTGCGTGCATGTATGCACTTAGGTGGGTGTTCCGTGTATGTTTTTTACTGACTTTATTTACAGTATGGAAAGAAGGAAGCTAAATGTTTGCCCACACGATTGAGGTCGTGGTAATTCCCTTCCTGTTGCGTTAGCGAATTATAGCTGTGTGTGTATGTGTGTGTGAGAGAGAGCGAATTATAGCCATCAAGTTGTTTTCACAAGCCTGTGAGTGTTGACATTGGTGATGGTCTAGCCGATCTGGAGAGCTACCTGTTTCCATGAAACCCTGTGGCAGTCTGATATAGAGCCTGCTGGAGCTGCTGTGCAGGAGGAGCTGTTTTGAAGCAGAGCAGAGGGCAGTTGCCTGCCGTGATCCAACAGTCTGCTCATCAACAAGTCACCCTGGTCTGGACAACACACACACAAACACATAGGGGCTCAGAGAAGCGGAGTTACATGATCTATTAATACACCCAGAGACAAATATAGGAGTTACTTGGTGTGTGTCAGTTGCCTTTGACTCCCCGACACTGCATTATTAACCTTGTAAATGGGTTGTTTTGGGGGATTTTGTCGTGTATCCTGCTCTCGTCAAACTGTCCAGAGTCCAGGTTGATGTCACTCGTTACTCCTCTCCTCTGGGAACACTGCAGCTGCTGTGTGTAGGCAGATGTGTGTGTGTGTACAGTTTTATGAGCACATGAGGAGTAACAGGGCTTCATGGAGCTCAAACTGTAGAGGTAGGGTGGGGCAGACACACACACACACACACACACGTGCCCACGCACACACAGGTCAGGACAGGAGGTTAGTGTAGGATGGGGCTGTTGCGTAATAAAGATATTTCTGAGTGCAGTGAGGATGTACAGTGGCTGGTTGGTCAAGAAGCTTGTGGTGAGTGTAGTGTACTTACTACAGGAGTAGCATATGTGGGGTAGAAGATCCAGGGTTTGTTTGTTTGTACCTGATCTGTGTGGGTACAGTAGAAGATAAAGGTGGGGCAGATCCATACACTAGGTCACAGTGGTGGGAGGTAGGAGGGGTTGGCTGGCTCATTATACCCTGATGAAGACAGCTTGTCTGTCAACTGTTGGACATAAATATTTTTGCATCTGAGCTCCTAGAGTGTGCAGCTCTCTTTTATTTGTTTAAGTGTTCTATTCCGCTAGCCAGCACCTCGCCTAAATAGGTGTGCGTTTCTTTCGCCTCTAGATGGTTGGCTGGCTGGCCAGAGGATTGGGTGTCGTACTGGAACTGATTCCACCAGTGTGTTCGGTCTTGTCTGTGCTCATCTGCTTATTGCCCTTTTTGAGAGATATGTATATATCTCACACACACACACACACACACACACACACACACACACACCTGACTTGCAGTGAAATGTTTATACGTTTTCCCCAGTCTCTTCACAGATCTGACAACCGCTCTGATGATGCTATATCACTGATCTACGTCTTCTCTTACATTACTCTGCATTTGTGTAACCAAGGGAGGGGTTCTGCGGTTGCCAAGAAGCATCAGTGAAATTATCTTGTGGTTAGCTGAGGTCCTGGTTACATCCAGAAAATGTTGCAAAACATGATTCTACACATTTTGCTATGGCTTATGCCATGCTATGCCGAGTGAGTAAAAAAATTCTAACAAAATCAATGGGGGCCTTATGCCATGACATGTTTTGAATGTTTGATTCTCCCTAACTGTCTAGTTTTATTTTGGTGATTGTTAGTTCTCAATGATGATGATCTTATTTTCTATATATATATATATATATATATATATATATATATATATATAGCTCCATTATCTTAAACACTTTATCTGATTTTAGTCATTTAAGTTTACACGGAACTTTTTACATCCCAATGTTTTTTTTGTATTATTATATAAACAAAAAAATAAACATACTCTCACTGTCAACTGCGTTTATTTTCAGCAAACTTAACATGTGTTAATATTTGTATGAACATAAGATTCAACAACTGAGACATAAACTGAACAAGTTCCAGACATGTGACAAACAGAAATGGAATAATGTGTCCCTGAACAAAGGAGGGGTCAAAATCAAAAGTAACAGTCAGTATCTGGTGTGGCCACCAGCTGCATTAAGTACTATAGTGCATCTCCTCCTCATGGACTGCACCAGATTTGCCAGTTCTTGCTGTGAGATGTTACCCCACTCTTCCACCAAGGCACCTGCAAGTTCCCGGGCATTTCTGGGTGGGGATGGCCCTAGCCCTCACCCTCCGATCCAACAGGTCCCAGACGTGCTCAATGGGATTGAGATCCGGGCTCTTCGCTGGCCATGGCAGAACACTGACATTCCTGTCTTGCAGTAAATCACGCACAGAACGAGCAGTATGGCTGGTGGCATTGTCATGCTGGAGGGTCATGTCAGGATGAGCCTGCAGGAAGAGTACCACATGAGAGAGGAGGATGTCTTCCCTGTAACGCACAACGTTGAGATTGCCTGCAAAGACAACATGCTCAGTCCGATGATGCTGTGACACAGCGCCCCAGACCAGGACGGACCCTCCACCTCCAAATCGATCCAGCTCCAGAGTACAGGCCTCAGTGTAACGCTCATTCCTTCAACGATAAACGTGTATCCGACCATCACCGCTGGTGAGACAAAACAGCGACTCGTCAGAGAAGAGCACTTTTTGCAAGTCTTGTCTGTTCCAGCGACAGTGGGTTTGTGCCGGTAGGTGAAGTTGCCAGGGATGTAAGGCAGGTCCTCACCAGACAACAGGCCTACAAGCCCTCAGTCCAGCCTATTGAGAACAGACTGAGCACTGATGGAGGGTTTGTGTGTTCCTGGTGTAACTCGGGCAGTTGTTGTTGCCATCCTGTACCTGTCCTGCAGGTGTGATATTCGGATGTATCGATCCTGTGCAGCTGTTGTTACACGTGGTCTGCCACTGCAGTGTCTCCCTGTAGTGCTGTCTCACAGTACGGACATTGCAATTTATTGCCCCGGCCACATCTGCAGTCCTCATGCCTCCTTGCAGCGCAGGGACCCTGGGAACTTCCTTTTGGTGTTTTTCAGAGTCAGAAGAAAGGCCTCTTCAGTGTCCTAAGTTTTCATAACTGTGACCTTAGTTGCCTACCGTCTGTAAGCTGTTAGTGTCTTAAAGACCGTTCCACAGGTGCATGTTCATTAATTGTTTATGGTTCATTGAACAAGCATGGGAAACAGTGTTTAACTCCTTCACAATTAAGATCTGTGAAGTTATTTGGATTTTTACGAATTCTCTTTGAAAGACAGGGTCCTGAAAAAGGGGCGTTTCTTTTTTTGCTGAGTATATATAATTATATATAATATCTCAGTACTAGTCAAAAGTTTGGACACATTCTCATTCAAGGGTTTTTCTTTATTTTTGCTGCGTTCTACATTGTATTATAATAATAATGAAGACATCAACTATGAAATAACACATGGAATCATGTAGGAACCACAAAAGTGTTAAACAAATCTAAATATATTTGAGATTCTTCAAAGTAGCCACCCTTTGCTTTGATGACGGCTTTTCACACTCTTGGCATTCTCTAGACCAACTTCACGTGGAATAACTTTCCAACAGTCCTGAAGGAGTTTCCACATATGCTGTGCACTTGTTGACTGCTTTTCCTTCACTCTGCGGTCCAACTCATCCCAACCATATCAATTGGGTCTCTCACATACTACATGATCCCATATGTGTTATTTCATAGCTTTGATGTCTTCACTATTATTCTACAATGTAGAAAATAGTACAAATAAAGGAACTCTTGAATGAGTAGGTGTGTCCAAACTTTTGTGTGTGTGTGATATATTTTTTTTAATGTTATTTTAAGAATATTTGTTTAATCTTTTTTTGGGAAGGGGCAACAATTTATCAGTGTGGCTGTTTTAGCCACGCTACACTGCCACCCAGTTCACTGGCCTATTGGGTTTGACCCTGTCAGATCAGAGCTTTACTGGTTGGCTCGGTCTACTAAGGCTGGCATGGGATGCATGTGCTGAGATCTTATGGGACAATTACAAGTTGATAGCTTTCTGTTAGCGGTTTTTGTTCTACGCCATTGATGTCCTATAAGTAAGCCACTAGTCTGACATTGTGTTATATAGTTACATGTGACACACTGATTGGCGCTAGTGGGGCCAGTGTGTAGTGACACACATGGATCAAAACCATCACCAGTGCCATCTAGGCTACATTCATATCTTTTGATGCTGTGTGTAATCGCTGAATCCCTCTCACACACTCCATTCCGCCATCTGTTGCAGTGAGAGACTGGATATGTACAGACAGTTTACCGTTCCACCTGACAGTTCACTGTGTATTGGACAATACTCTTATGCCTCCCTTTCCTTGCCGCCTCTCCTTCATGATCAATGATGAGTGAATGGATTGGATATGGTAGATTTCCACCTTTTTATAGCTCTCACCTGTCAAAAGGATGCATTTCTAAAGACAGACATTTTTACATTTTGCAGACGCTTTTATCCACAGCGACACACAGGAAGGAGCAATTGGGGTTAAGTTGACTCAGGGATTTGAACCAGCAGCTTTTTGGTTACCGGCCGAACGCTCTTAACCACTCGCCTACCTGCCACAGCCTGTTGTTTTGAGTCTATCTCGCCAGTCATGTCCGATCAGTGATGAGATGAAGTTGCCTGGCTACCCAGACTCCTTGCTTCAGCCAAACGCTATGCCACGCCCATGGACGTACCTCCCCAATCTTTCACCGAATGTGAACACATTCCGGGCCGTCTGATTGGTCCAGAAACCGATTGGTAGAGCCAGAACACGTGCATAAAGTGCCGGTTTCAAAATTTGTCATTAGCTTTGATAATCTGATTGGTTAGAGACGATTCAATCGCTGATGTTTTGTACAATGCCCCTCATCACCACAAACGACTTCACTAAAGTATGTAGTGAACGACGGAGCAGCTGAAGAATTTAGTGTGAGTCGTCAGGCTAGAGATAAAGTGAGATGGCAATAGGAAAGGATGTGTTCTGGAAGAGAATAAGGCCTGGTCGTATTTACGATTAGCCATATGGAAGCAGACAGGACAAAAAAAGGACATTCCTGCCCAATAAGAAGCGCTTGCTTTCGTTTGCAAAACGTTTTGCACTAAGGAATACAACTCAAGTTGTTTAGTGAGAGCCAATGATTTATGGGCAGGGCAGCCGTCTGTAATGGCTGTGCCTGTTAACTGGACCCACATGGTAGTCCTAAAACCTTCTGACTGCAGGGCCTCCCCTTTCCTGTCCTCTCCTTCCCACTGCCCATCAATGCTGCAGTGCCACCATGTACTGTATATTCAACAGCTGCATGGGCTACACACAGGCTTTCAGAGAAACAGCACCTTTACGCTCTATAAAAAAACAACAACAAAAGGCTTCAGATTATGAGGTAGGCAATACTAGGCATCAATGAGGAGCACTCTACCAGTGTCAACCCCCCTCAGCTCTCTCCCTCCCCCTCATGTTGAGCGGGAGTGGATGGAAACATTGAGTACCTTCAGCACATTTTTCACATTCCCCTATGGGGGTCTCAGCCCCCTTACACACACACACACATCTCACCTGGTGGTAAACTCAGTAGCACGGTAGGGGTTCAGTGAAGCGAATGTTACTCAGAATATTGCCAATGAATATACAGTACCCCAAATGTATACTGTACATTTGAAGAAAAACACATCATAAAATGTATTAACCTTTCTCTTCACTCCCTGTTTTTCTGCTGCTCTGCTATTTCTTTCTCTCCTCTCACGCTCTCCCTCTCTCTCGCAGAAGTGTGTGTGTGTGTGGGGAGCAGTGAGGATGACGGAGTACAAGTTGGTGGTGGTGGGGGCAGGAGGTGTGGGGAAGAGTGCACTCACCATCCAGCTTATCCAGAACCACTTTGTGGATGAATACGACCCCACCATAGAGGTATGTGTACGTATGTGTCCAGAGCTTCTGTCCACATCTGCAGCTGATCACTGGGTGATGTCATGCGGATGTGGCCCCTCCCCTCTCCTGGTCTACAGTGAACGGATAGAGTAACCTAGTGTGACTCCGCTGGCTCGTTGGAGAGACCACTGTTCACTATGGCTGTGACGATCGCAGTATTTTAAAAAATTAAATAAAAACACGAAGCAGACTACTTTTTGGTATTTTTAAAATCTGCTGTATGTAAAATAGTGTGTGATAGCTTGGAAAATAAATAAACGTGACTCTGGATGACAACATGTTGTTTCTAACATTAGGGATGTTTTCCTAAAACCACTTTGTGTTTTGTTTCCTTGCCATGACACTAAGGGGTATTGCATTACTGGTATTGTCCCGTCCCTGCTGTTCACTACAAAAAAAACTCATGAACAAATATGCCACTCACTATCAATTCAATTCTCCATTTATTTCTTATTTCTTTACTACACCGCTACTCCTACTGTCATTCCCCTCTGTTCACTATAAGAGAGGGAGAGAGAGAGTCTGTCTGATTTCTCCACTACCCTCTCTCTCTCCCCCTTTCTCTCTCTCTCATTCTCACCACGCCTGCCTCTGGCCAGACAATGTCTTTTTTGTGTGTGTGCATTCCTGTCCCCTATGCACTAGCACACAAAGGCCCTGCACCACATGTTTGTGTCTGTGTGTTGGGACGCTAAGCATCTGCCCTGCTACTCTGCCCTTTTGATACCACTACCTCTTCCCTGGCCAGTCACACAGCATAGGGGTTTAGCGTATATATCAACCTGTGTGTGTGTGTGTGAAACTAGGTCCCAGGCTCATGCTTCAGGCATATTTGAGATACGTGTGTAAATTGTTAGTTATTATATTGAACACGCATATTTTCTATTATGTTAATTTATTCAATAATGGAATTTATTTGCAAATAATTTGCAAAACCAATCAGATTTTGACAGAAATATGGCTGAGACGCTAAGAAAATTTAAGGAGATGGGGTACAAAAATGGTCAGATTAATAACGCAATTGAGAAAATTCAAAACAAATCGAGACATGATCTTTTTCAATGACAGTCTCGCAAAAAGAAGTATTCTTGCATTCTATCTACCCACTATTCAAAGTGCTTTGAACAAATTAAAGGAATCGTTCAAACATTCTAAGATCTGATGACAGTATCGGTATTCTCGCGGGGCTCAGAGATCAATTCGGTGCAGGAACTTGACTCACCAAGTTGCGGCCCGCTTTTTTGGGAAGTGAACCAATCGATTTTGTCCCTACGTTATATCGGGATCGAACATGTCACCCTTCCTAGGAGAGGGGGTGATCTCGACAATTTATTGTTAAAACGAGAGGCTGCCTGGATCTTTAATTTAAAGACCCTTGCTCCTCAAGGTCTCAACGTAGACTTGAAGTGTGATCTGAAGCCCATGTTGTGATTATTGGAATTTTGTTATTTTTTTGTGTTTCCTATGTAGCTAAATTGTATCTGTGATCGTATGCTATCCATTCATGTGTTTTTTTAATGTTATTTTTATATCTGAGAATTAACCAATGATATCAGTCCACAACCGGCCATGATTACAGATACCTGTGTGTGTCCTGTGACACTATATAAACATGTGACCTGCAGTGTTTGTCTTTATACCATGATGAAGACAGGTTGTCTGTCAACGTTGGTTATTAAATTATTGCATCTGAGCTCCTAGAGTGTGCAGCTCTCCAGATTACAGCCATCTGAAACCTAACAAGGTGGCAGGTAGCCTAGCAGTTAATAAGAGCGTTGGGCCAGTAACTGAACGGTCGCTGGTTCAAATCACCGAGC
This sequence comes from Oncorhynchus nerka, assembly GCF_034236695.1. Taxonomy (NCBI): domain Eukaryota; kingdom Metazoa; phylum Chordata; class Actinopteri; order Salmoniformes; family Salmonidae; genus Oncorhynchus; species Oncorhynchus nerka. The sequence continues at coordinate 40,049,247 of NC_088420.1, read as the reverse complement.
CAACTAGATAAAAAATCTGTCTGTGCCCTTGAGCAAGGCACTTAACCCTAATTGCTCCTGTGCACACTTGGTTAAAGAATACGTAGGCAGCCTGTCTGTAGCAGTGTAACTGGAGGATGTCCCTCCCCCTGTTTTAGGACTCGTACAGGAAGCAGGTGGTGATTGACGGGGAGACGTGTCTGCTGGACATCCTGGACACTGCAGGTCAGGAGGAGTACAGCGCCATGAGGGACCAGTACATGAGGACAGGGGAGGGCTTCCTCTGTGTCTTCGCCATCAACAACACCAAGTCCTTCGAGGACATCCACCAGTACAGGTGTGTGTGTGAGTGTGTGAGTGTGTGTGTGTGTGTGTGTGTGTGTGTGTGTGGACAAAGGGTTATACAAAGCTATAAAAAAAAAAGCTTAGCCTGTGACTGAGGGGATTACAGCACGCTGTCAATTAAATCGATCCTGACTCAATTGGACCAGAGAGAGCAGTGTTAATTTCCTCAACAACCCTTTTCCTGACTAAAACTGACGATAGAGAGATGAGATGCCCTTGAAAAATGCGAACTATGACAATTTTAATTGATAAATGTGACAATTCCACTTGAGACTCGATTTCACATGAAGCTCCTTTTCATGTTTTTTTCCAATCTTAAGTGTTGCAGCAAATGCGAGTTGCGGTAGGTTTTTTCATCATTCATGCTATTTTTTAAATATTAGGAGTACAGTAATACCAGGTCCTCCCCTAATACTATCCCTGCACCATTGAGAGCATCCTGACTGGTTGCGTCATAGCCTGGTACGGGAATTGCTCCGTCCACGACCATCCAGTAGGTGATGAAGACTGGTCAGTACATCACTGTGACTGGGCTCCCACCCATCCAGGACATCTACTTGAAACGGTGCCCGAGGAAGGCATGCTGCATCATCAAGGACCCCACATACCCCAGCCACGAGCTGTTATCTTACCGTGGGGCAGACGATATCAGAGCATGAGGTCTGATACCAACAGGCTCAGACATTTTCTATCTACAAGCCAACAGACTGCTGAACAATTGAACTGGACTGACCACCTGTTCTGATTCTTTGCACCTTAGCACACATGCACACACTCACACAGATAGATATACACACACATCCATCTATCTATTCATCCATCTATACATACAGTTGAAGTCGGAAGTTGACATACACCTTAGCCAAGTACATTTCAACTCAGTTTTTCATAAATCCTGCCATTTTAATCGTAGTAAAAATTCCCTATCTTAGGTCAGTTAGGATCACCACTTTATTTTAAGACTGTGAAATGTCAGAATAATAGTAGAGAGAATGATTTACTTCAGCTTTTATTTCTTTCATCACATTCCCAGTGGGTCAGAAGTTTACATACACTCAATTCGTATTGAGTAGCATTGCCTTTGAAATATTTAACTTGGGTCAAACATTTTGGGTAGCCTTCCACAAGCTACCCACAATAAGTTGGGAGAATTTTGGCCCATTCCTCCTGACAGAGCTGGTGTAACTGAGTCAGGTGTGTAGGCCTCCTTGCTCGCACACGCTTTTTCAGTTCTGCTCATATATCTTCTGTAGGATTGAGGTCAGGGCTTTGTGATGGCCACTCCAATACCTTGACTTTGTTGTCCTTAAGCCATTTTGCCACAACTTTGGAAGTATGCTTGGGGTCATTGTCCATTTGGAAGACCTATTTGCGACCAAGCTTTAACTTCCTGACTGATGTCTTGAGATGTTGCTTCAATATATCCACTTAATTTTCCTACCTCATGAGGCCATCTATTTTGTGAAGTGCACCAGTCCCTACCGCAGCAAAGCACCCCCACAGCATGATGCTGCCACCCCCGTAATTCACGGTTGGGATTGTGTTCTTCGGCTTGCAAGCCTCCCCCTTTTCCCTCCAAACATAACAATGGTCAATTATGGCCAAACGGTTCTATTTTTGTTTCATCAGACCAGAGGACATTTCTCCAAAAATGACGATCTTTGTCCCCATGTGCAGTTGCAAACCATAGTCTGGCTTTTTTTATGGCGGTTTTGGAGCAGTGGCTTCTTGCTGAGCGCCCTTTCAAGTTATGTCGATATAGGACTCGTTTTACTGTGGATATAGATACGTTTGTACCTGTTTCCTCCAGCGTCTTCACAAGGTCCTTTGCTGTTTTTCTGGCGATTGATTTGCACTTTTCGCATAAAAAACGCGTCTCCTTCCTGAGCGGTATGACGGCTGCGTGGTCCTATGGTGTTTATACTTGCGTACTATTGTTTGTACAGATGAACGTGGTACCTTCAGGCATTTGGAAATTGCTCCCAAGGGTGAACTAGTCTTGTGGAGGTCTACAATTTTTTTCTGTGGTCTTGGCTGATTTCTTTTGATTTTCCCATGATGTCAAGCGAAGAGGCACTGAGTTTGAAGGTAGGCCTTGAAATACATCCACAGGTACACCTCCAATTGACTCAAATGATGTCAATTAGCCTATCAGAAGTTTCTAAAACCATGACATAATTTTCTGGAATTTTCCAAGCTGTTTAAATGCACAGTCAACTTAGTGTATGTGAACTTCTGACCCACTGGAATTATAAGTGAAATAATCTGTCTGTTAACAATTGTTGGAAATATTACTTGTGTCATGCATAAAGTAGATGTCCTAACCGACTTGCCAAAACGATAGTTTGTTAACCTTTCTAGCGCAGGCGTTCCGCTAGCGGAACCCCTCAACAACATTTAGCTGAAAAGGCAGCACACGACATTCAAAAATATTTTTTACAAATATGTAACTTTCACACATTAACAAGTCAAATACAGCAAATGAAAGAGAATTCTTGTTAATCTACCCATTGTGTACGATTTCAAAAAGGCTTTACAGCGAAAGCACAACATGATTATGTTAGGTCAGTCACAAAAACACACAGCCATTTTTCCAGCCAAAGATAGGAGTCACAAAAAGCAGAAATATAGATACAATTAATCACTAACCTTTGATCTTCATCAGATGACACTCCTAGGACATCATGTTACACAATACATGTATGTTTTGTTCGATAATTTGCATATTTGTATCCAAAAATCTCAGTTTACATTGGCGCTTTACATGCAATAATGTTTTGATTCCAAAACATCTGGTGATTTTGCAGATAGCCACATCAAATCCCAGAAATACTCATAATAAACATTGATACAAGTGTTATTCACAGAATTAATGATAGACTTCTCCTTAATGCAACCACTGTGTCAGATTTTTTTTTAAACAATCTGAGTACGGCGCTCAGAGCCCAATCCAGCCAAAAATATCCGCCATATTGGAGTCAACAGAAGTTAGAAATAACATTATAAATATTCACTTACCTTTGATCTTCATCAGAATGCACTCACAGGAATCCCAGTTCAACAATAAATGACTGATTTGTTCCAAATAGCCACTTGTTGTTAGCGTGTTCAGCCCAGTAATCCATCTTCATGAGGCGCGAGCACTACGTCCAGACAAAACTCAAAGTTCAGTTACAGGTTGTAGAAACATGTCAAACGATGTATGGAATCCATCTTCAGGATGTTTTTAACATAAAACTTAGAAACTGTAGAACTGTAGAAAAGCACTGGAGCAAGAGCTAACTCTGTCGGGACCGCGCGTCACGAGCCCGAGACACTCTGCCAGACACCTGACTCATTCAGCTCCCATTCCCCCATCCTTTATAGCAGAAGCCTGAAACAAGTTTCTAAAGATGGTTGACATCTAGTGGAAGCCTTAGGAAGTGCAACTTGACCCCATAGACACTGTGTATTCGGTAGGCCAAGCTTTGAAAAACTACAAACCTCAGATTTCCCACTTCCTGGTTGGATTGTTCTCAGGTTTTCGCCTGCCATATGAGTTTCAGGGTGGAATATTCTAATCATTCATATGAACATATAAATCTCATTAACAATCCACCCGTAATGACTAAATAATACACACTGATACCTCATATACAATCTGGAAACTTAAAGGGTATCTAAGATTAATTCAAACCAATACATGTATGTACTTTCGATATTCATCGGTTGAATAATGTTGAAGTTGGTGATCTAGAAAGAGACCCCAGTTCCCAACTTACAATTTAGTGTTGGGTGACCATTCAAAACTTAGTTTTCTAGTCGGAGCTCGTTTTTTCCCAAGTTCTCAGTTGTCTTGAACTAATTTCAGTCAGATTTCTCAGTTCCGAATTTTCCAGTTGTTTTGAGCGCGGCAGAAATCATGCTGGATTGACAGTTGTTTTTATAATTTTAAGTTTGGAAAAGAGACCCTCAAACCCAGAATTGGGACCACACACCCACTCCACTGAATAGCAGGCTAGTGATTGCTTTGCAATGCTTGCAGTTGGCTACTGATGACTTCCAAACAATTCATTGTCGAATTTGCGATTTACAACTTGTTGTGTAATGTTTATGGCGATGAGCACCGGGAACGTTTTATCTAGAATTTCTCTTCGTTATTTCACTTCATATGACAAGGATTAAAAGGATTTGCCAGTAGATTGTCGACTTGATTCATGATGACCACTAGCTAAGATTTTGAAAGTATGATGTTGACATAAGTCCAATCAAAGCTACTGTTCAAATAAAATGATTTGACATTTTATCTGCGGCCAGTGACCTCGAAACTTCTTGGATGGGAACTTCTAATGTAACTCTATGGCAGCACCAATGGAGCTTGAATTTTTGAGCTCTACCCTTTTGATTTGGCAGTGACGTAGTGTCCCCATGAGTGACAGAACACTGAGCCACTCACGGCACAACTAGAGAACATTACCAACCCCATACGCTCCGTATTTTCCGCTGGATGCCCCACCACCACAGAAAGCACTGAGAGGCTGAAACACCCGCATTTTAGAGCTGCCTTACACAAGAAAGCAAAAAAGAAACTGTTTGTGGCTTTATTAACTCTTTTTTTTACACACATTATTTGTAATCTGATATGTGACTTGTATTAATGCTAAAATAACATGCAAAACAGGCAACCCAAAACCCCAACTGCCCTGAATGACGGGTCGCCACTGCTAACAGCACATTTGTCTCCCCCCTGTTCTTTCTACTCCTGACAACCTGGTGTGCCAGGTGCCAAAGCTGTCAGTTAACACCACATCACTGTCTAAAGATGGACGGACACTCAATGCTGTAATAATGCTCCCCATCCTAGATCCCGGGCCAGAATGCAGGATGACTGCGGAGTTACACTGGTCAAGTTATTTAAAGATGTATTGTTCATGTGATAGCCAGAGAGAGGGTGCAGTTCGTTCAGCTATGGGATTGGTAAAGCGTGCCTGTTGCCCACCATTTGGCCTGCACTATATAGGGAATCGACAAGGCCAAAGCGCTATGCAGTCACTGATCTACAAATCACACCAAACGGACCATAGATCGGTGTTGGTGGGTTTGCATTGGCTATTGTGTGTACTACTAGGTGATGAAGGTAAATCAAGGGGGTAATTATATAGATCTGACCCATTACCCTCGGTCTCCTCACACGGTCACACAATCATCTGACTGGCTGTTTTAGTGGTGAGCTCATGTTCCCTGCCTTTCCCGTCCATCTCCATAGACATTGAGCATGCGCATCCCAGGTTGTCTTTATTTTCACAGCACGACCGTGGATAAAGACAGCCTGGAATGCCACCACAACTCCTCCACCTGGTGTTAGCTGTCCTGCCTGTGACTGTGCTGAGTTACGGACACAGAGAGGTGGATAGATCTGACCCACTCCGCTCACACTCCCTCCCCTGGCCTGCTAGCTGGATGGCTGCTGGAGAGATGAGGTCATACTGTTTGCTGCCCACCTGCCTGCTGTCCACCTCCCTCCAGTGCTGCACAGCCAGGCCTGCTCCTCTGGGTCATAGAGCCCCTTGTTTGTCTGACTGGTGATGTTTATGGAGGGAAGGAGAGGGAGGTAGGATCCTATACAGAAGGGTGAAAGGACCCACGAACACTGAGCTCCTTCATTGGGAATTGATTATGGCAACTTTACATAATGCATTAGTTGTGGAAATACTTTGCCAGTCGCATAGTGTTTGCCTAGAGGGCGGCAGGTAGCCTAGCGATTGAGCGTTAAGCCAGTAACCGAATGGTCGCTCGTTCGAATCCTACATGAAAAATCTATCAACGTGCCCTTATTCCTCCTGTAAGTCGCTCTGTATAAGAGGTTCTGCTAAATGACAAAAAAATGTACGTAAAATGTTTACAGTCACCATGACGAGGTTCTCCATGGCTGCAAGTGCATACCACTCTACTACAAGGTATTGCCATTACACCAGTAATTCTACTGGTAGTTCTTCTGGTATACGGTTTATGTAATGTGGAGTACTGTCCTAATTCCTGTAAACGAAGGTTAAAAGAGAAACCAATTAGACCAAGTAAGGAACTGACCAGTGTCTTTCTGTCCTCCTGTAGAGAACAGATCAAGCGTGTGAAGGACTCTGACGACGTACCGATGGTGCTGGTGGGTAATAAATGTGACCTCCCGGCTTGTACCGTGGACACGCGGCAAGCCCAGGAACTGGCCCGCAGCTATGGAATTCCCTACATTGAGACCTCGGCCAAGACACGACAGGTACACTTCCACACACATTGTCTCGTTTCGACCATTGCACATTTTCTATGTGATTGCCGTTTCCATGGTGATACCGATCCGACATTGAAAAGCTCAAGATTTGAGATTTAATTTATTTGAATTTATTTTCATAACTGCTCAAACAAATATAGAGAAAAGTCATGTTGATGGCCATGTTTACGAGCTTGGTAATATGTAATGCCCACTTTGAAGATTGATGTAGTTCTGAAGGTGTATGTGTGTTTGCAGGGGGTAGAGGATGCCTTCTACACACTAGTCAGAGAGATCAGGCAACACAAGCTGAGGAAGCTCAACCCTCCTGACGAGAGCGGGCAGGACTGCATGAGCTGCCGCTGTGTGGTGTCTTGATGGAGGTCGGTCATAGACTCAGCCCATTACCAACTTTATCGCAAGCAGGGATGGGCACAAATGACAAAATACAGTTACATTACAAAATACAAGTATTATGATTTGATTTTGTGTCTGATTTAAAATGCATGCATTTTAAAATAGTAAAATACATTTGCAAGTAGCCAGCCCGTACAGCAATAACATTCTCAGTAAAAGTTACAGAAATGTTTTACTCGCTATGACTGATATTTATTTTTATTTCACCTTTATTTAACCAGGTAGGCCAGTTGAGAACAAGTTCTCATTTACAACTGCGACCTTGCCAAGATAAAAGCAAAGCAGTGTGACACAAACAACAGAGTTACACATAAACAAGTGTACAGTCAATAACAGAGAAGATCTATGTACTGTGTGTGCAAATGTAGAAGAGTAGGGAGGTAGGCAATAAATAGGCCATAGAGGTGAAAATAATTACAATTTAGCATTAATACTGGAGTGATAGATGTGTAGATGATGATGTGCAAGTAGAGATACTGGGGTGCAAAGGAGCAAGCGGGTAAGTAATAATATGGCGATGAGGTAGCCGGGTGTGCTATTTACAGATTGGCTGTGTTCAAGTACAGTGATCTGTAAGCTGCTCAGACAGCTGATGCTTAAAGTTAGAGAGGGAGATATAAGACTCAAGCTTCAGAGATTTTTGCCATTTGTTTCAGTCATTAGCATTAGAGAACTGGAAGGAAAGGCGGCCAAAGGAAGTGTTGGCTTTGGGGATGACCAGTGCAATATACCTGCTGGAGTGCGTGCTACGGGTGGATGTTGCTATGGTGACCAGTGAGCTGAGATGTGGCTGAGCTTTACCTAGCAAAGATTTATAGATGACCTGGAGCCAGTGGGTTTGGCGATGGATATGTAGTGAGGGCCAGCCAACGAGAACATACAGATTGCAGTGGTGGGTAGTATATGGGGTTTTGGTGACAAATGGATGGCACTATGATAGACTGCATCCAATTTGCTGAGTAGAGTGTTGGGGTCTATTTTGTAAATGACGTCTCCGAAGTCAAGGATCGGTAGGATAGTCAGTTTTACGAGGGCATGTTTGGCGACATGAGTGAAGGAGGCTTAGTTGTGAAATAGGAAGCCGATTCTAGATTTAATTTTGGATTAGAGATGTGAGTCTGGAAGGAGAGTTTACAGTCTAACCAGACACCTAGGTATTTGTAGCTGTCCACATATTCTAGGTCAGTTGTTATTGTTTATCTACCTTAGTTGAACACACTTGACTGTAAGTCACTGTGGTTAAGAATTTCTGGTAAATATCCTAAATGTGTATGTGAAAAGGAACTGCAAAGCACACTGTATTATTATTTGGCCTTGTTTTGGGGTGGAGCTCATTAGAATAATACTCAGCATGCTTTGCAGTTGTTTGTTTTTACATTTATATTTCATTAATTTAGCAGACACTTTGATCACACCATAGTGCAATCAGACTTATTATACGAATGAAGGGTGAAAGGGGGCACGCACAATTGTGAACCACTGTAATAATATATATATATATATATATATAAAAATTATAGCTCTCGAATGCATCTGGTTACAAAATCATTGTAGTGTAGTTCAGCCCAGTGTAATACAAAATACTCAAAAGTAATTTAAATACTGCCCATATCTGATCTCAAGAATAATCAACAACAACAGTTTATCTGGCACAGCCAGAAGAGGACTGGCCCCCCTCAGAGCCTGGTTCCTCTCTAGGTTTCTTTCTAGGTTCCTGCCTTTCTAGGTTTTTCACAACCACTGTGTTTCTTCATTGCTTGCTCATTGGGGTTTTAGGCTGGGTATCTCTATAGTACTTTGTGACAACTGCCAATTTGTTCAAATTACTTTTAAAATACATTTGATTCATTTATTCACAGCAGAGACACTGAGTCCTTACACAATGTGTTAATAATTTATCCTTCTCTCCCACAGCTCACCACTTCGCGGTGAGGAGTGGACCTATGGCGCATAGTGGCAGCATGGACTTGAAGACTGACGGTGGAAGCTGAAACAACAACAACAAACTTTGAAACTAAAGAGGACGGTCAAAGAAAGGCAGAGCAAGCAGATGTATCACCAAGCTATCTGTGTACCATAGACGTTTGGGAGAGGAGTACCTTGCCCCTGCCAGGCTGTGCCATGCTAGTCTCGTCTAGACTAGGCTTTCTGTCCCCTCTTTTTGAGTCCATGTCTGCCAGAGCAACACCACTAATGACTGTTTTTCTCCAGTGTGATCATGCCGAGCATCTCCAATGAGTTCCTGCGAAGTTATTGTTTAACAGTCTCAACACTGGTCTTAAAGGGGGGGGGGGGTCACCAACCCCTGGTGAGCCGCCCCCCCACCACCTCCTCACACCTCAAAACACAGATTTTACATTTGACCCCGTGAAAAGGGTGGACAGTAGTTGCCTATATCCCCATGCCTAATTAACCTCCCCCAGCCTCCCTGTTCCACTCTAGAGGGGCTCTGCAGAAACCTTATTATTATGGATACAAGTCGGGGACATGAGAGCATGATACAAGACACACCACATAGGAATGGTGCCTTTTTTACGGTTAGTCCAGCCGTCAAACCTAACTTTCTTTTCTTCTTAAACACATTGTTTTTGCTATGTGATTTTTGTTGTGATTGAAGGTGGTCATGCTCAGCGCTGTAAAGTAAGTCAGGATGTTTATTTTTTGTGATGGGAGGTTGCCATTTTAAGACCTGTCTTGGGTGGAGAAGTGAGTGATACATGAGTGATGTTTTACTTTCTGTTGCCTTCAAGGTTGGGCTGAATGGTGGTTGGAGGCTGGGAGACTAAAGTCCGTGCTTGGTCCATGCAGTGCCATTTTATTTATCATGGAATGGTTATGCAGTGAAAGATTCTTGCACAGCTTTTCAAGGAAGTTGAACAAAATATGCTTTGAGCTTGATTACCGGTGGCATTAATTTCTTTCAAGTTCCTTTGCTTAAATGACTTCATGGTGTTTAGTATAGTTTGCCAGTTGTAGATGGCAGGTATCCGTCTTCCCTGGGTTTTTAATTAAGGCTCAGGAAATAGGAATTACTCACCTTTTTGATCCTGGAACATAAGATAGAATGACAGAATTTCAATTTCACAGATTGTAAATGCACAAGACCTGCCTTAAATTACTGCTAATATGCGGGACAAAACTGGTTGTTTAAGAGAGAAGGTTACTGTGGCCATTCTACTCACTATTACCGCCTCAGAAAGATATTTGGTTCCCCGAGAAGATCATTTGATTTAAGAGAGTCATGTCTGAGCCAACTTCTATTGAAAGAAAAGTCGGCGGGAAAAGATTCTTCATTTCAGGGGTTGTCGTAATATTTCTCAAATTTGAATGGCGTAGGAAGGACTACTAGCTTTTGTGCTCTCTACAACACTAACATCAGCATAGGGCTGACAATACAAATGAACACTGCTCGGTCCTGTTTAACTTGCCTTATTTGTTAGCTAGTACTTCATGCCTTGTACATGTTAGAGCAGTACGTTTGTCAGAAGCAAGTGTTTCTGTGGTGGTCTGTGTCTGCTTTCCTCTGTGGATAACTGTTGTTGTGAATGACTTCTGGCGATTGGAGAAGGTTTTCCTCATGGCTAGAGGGAAAGAAGGAGCACAAACCAACTCTGAAACACTCCAACCAGATGTGGTTTTGTACTGCATGCCCTGTCTGAATAGTTAGATTGTTTGTGTTTTAGTCTAAACTAAGTATGTTAAATGACTCCAATCTTAATTCATTAAGTGTTCTGGGTTTTTTTTTACTGTAAAGGGGCCACTTTATTTCGATTTCCTCCTCTTGTTTTTGAAGGTACTTATCCCCACAGTTCAGCCACAGTGACCCAGTAGAACATTGTGATGCCTCGTTAGACTTCTGTCAAAGCCAAGTCAACACCCCTTGACCTCTTGTATAGAAGACAGACCTAAATGTTGGAAAATAATCATTTTATTTTGTTTCTAGAAATGCTTAAGTTCACTGACTTTTTGCTGCTATCATACATGTGAGTGGTGTTCCTTAGTATACGTACAGTACGTGCTCTTGTATGTGGTTTTCCAGGAGCTCCCCCCCTCCAACAAACACTCTGCTGAGTTACCCCCTATCTTGCCTGAACACAATAACTCCTGTTGGCATATAAGGGCTTTTTAACCTGCACCCTCTACCATGAGAGGGCCCTGCAGTCAGGCAAGACTCTCCCAGATCCTGTCACCTTTCCTGGTTTGCTACCCTTCATATGACCCCTTGGATCCAGGAAATGGACAAACTGTCATGGAGGTGGGCTGTGGTCGAAGGATGAAGACACTGCGCACAGGCTTGGTACCGTAACCTCAGATGACAGCCACTACACTTATTCTGGCTCTGTCTGGATATAACCTCTCCACTGCATTGTGTGGACCACAGATTATATTCTGGATCTCTGAGGGATTCCAAGACAGGGACGATGTTGACCTTTGTATAGGTTGATTCTCAAAAAAAAATGAGGTGGGGGGAGTCAAACTGATCAAACTGTGAAAAAAGATGCATTTTTAACAGAAAATATTGTTCTATTAATATATGGCACTCCATAACCGTATAAAGTAAATCTGTTCTGTACTTTGAAAAAGAAATAACCAATCTTAAATCTTTGTCCACATAGTGATCTACTGGGTAACGTTAAACAAATCAGACATGCTATGAAACTTGTGTATCAGGTGGACCTCTGGTGATAGAAGACATGTACTGTACAGTTGTCTGAACTATAGTTGCCAGTAATATGCCAGTTAATTATTTTCTACCATTTCCCTTGTCTGTCTGTACTATATTGTACACTGACTGACAGGCAGTGATGGACACACATCTAAAGGTAAATTCTTACGAACTGGACATCAGTTGTCATCAAGAGGAATACAAGACTAGCAGGCCACTGGTAATCATGTCTGAAAGGAGGGGAGAGTTTTGGGGACAAAAACATGGACATTGGGGGGGTTTGCCCAAGTCCTGAAATCACATAAAGGGCTTGCTTCTCCCTGTAAAACTGTAGTTTGAACAAGCGAGAGAGGACGTGGGTTTGGAAGTTTGATTGTGAAAATATCAACTGTTTGAACTATTTAAGATGTATTTACTCTAACAAAATAGCAAATGTACAGCAGGGCAAGAATAAAGATGTCAAGATAAACTCATTCACCTGACTGACTGTAGTTATTTTAGCTACCATCTCTCATCTCAGTCCTTCCCTCTCTCCAGGATCAAATATTCATGGAAATCCTATAAACACATTTGTTTTTAGTGCAAAAACAAGGAACTATTTATCCACGTAATTTAAGTGTGCAAATCACAGTAACAAACTGAATTGGTAGCACAGGTTACAGAGTTAAGAATATGTCAAATACACAAAAATGCAATACACTGTCACAAAATCTCTCTTAATCTGGATAAAGGTGATGTAATTTATCCCCGGTGATTCAAATTCTAGTCTAGCCTACACCCTTTCCAGTGAGTGAAATGGTGGTTTTTATTTCTCCACAAGAGGGCACAAAAGCTCTTTGAGATGGAATGTGATGATCATAATTGTGTTTTTCAGTTCAAATAATAACCAAGGCTGTGTTTACACTGCTACCCTAAGGACCCAAATCAGATTTTTTTTCTCCCCTGGTTGTCCACACAAAATTTTACATGTGACCCATATTTACATTTATATTTTAGTCAGTCACAGGGCGTGTTCCTCTGCCCAGTCGTTGCTGACTCCTGACAGATCTTACAACGCCTGGATAGCTAATACATAAAATACCTAACTATATAGGGCTCCGGAGTTGCACAGCGGTCTAATGCACTGCACCTCAGTGCTAGAGGTGTCACTACAGACCCTGGTTTGAAACCAGGCTGTATCACAACCAGCTGTGATTGGGAGTCCAATAAGGCGGCGCACAATTGGCCCAACGTTGTCTGTGTTAGGGTTTGGCCGGGGTAGGCCGTCATTGTAAATAAGAATTTGTTCTTAACTGACTTGCCTATTAAATAAAGGATAAATAAATATGTGCTAGAAATCTGTCAGTCGATGAGCAGGGGAACACGACCACACTGATGCGGCCTCTGAATCCTTAGGAAACTATGCAGTATTTTATGTATTATTTCAGGAAATCTTGTCTCATTACTTACAGCCGGGAAGAGCTATTGGATAAAAGAGCAAAGTCAACTTACCAACATTACGACCAGGAATATGACTTTCCAGAAGTGGATCCTCTGTTGGACCCCCACCCAGGACAATGGAACTTATCCCAGAAGCCGACCCAAAACAACGGCGCCGCAGAAGGGGCAGACGGAGCGGCCTCCTGGTGAGGCTCCGTAGACGTGCACATCTCCCACCGCTCCCGAGTATACTACTCGCCAATGTCCAGTCTTGACAACAAGGTAGACGAAATTCGAGAAAGGGTTGCCTTTCAAAGAGACATCAGAGATTGTAATGTTCTCTGTTTCACGGAAACATAGCTTTCTCGGGATATGTTGTCTGAATCGGATCAGCCACCGGGCTTCTCCATGCATCACGTCAACAGAGATAAACACCTCTCTGGGAAGAGGAAGGGTGGGGGTGTATGCTTCATGATTAATGACTCAAGGTGTAATCATAACAGCATACAGGAACTCAAGTCCTTCTGCTCACCGGACTTAGAATTCCTTACAAACAAATGCCTGTCTTATTACCTCCCAGGAGAATTCTCGTCAGTTATCGCTACAGCTGTGTACATTCCCCCTCACGCAGACACCACGACGGCCCTCAAGAAATGTCTATGTAAACTGGAAACCATATATCCTGAGGCTGCATTTATTGTAGCTGGGAATTTTAACAAAGCAAATATGAGAATAAGGCTACCTAAATTTATGAGCATATTGATTGCAGTACTTGCGTTGGTAATACACTCAATCACTGCAACTCTAACTTCCGCGATGCATACAAAGCCCTCCCCCGACCTCCCTTCGGCAAATCCAACCACGACGCCATCTTGCCTTTACCGTCTTATAGGTAGAAACTTAAACAGGATATACCAGTGACTAGAACCATTCAACGCTGGTCTGACCAATCGGAATCTACGCTTTTGATCACGTGGACTGGGATATGATCCGGTCGGATATGTTCCGGTCGCACAAAACTAAAAGCTCGAACCACCGCATTTAACCATGGAAAGAGGTCTGGGAATGTGGCTGAATATAAACAGTGTAGTTATTCCCTCCGCAAGGCAATCAAACAAGTGAAATCCCAGTACAGGGACAAAGTGGAGTCAATTCAATGGCTTAGACATGAGACGTATATGGTCGGGTCCACAGGAAATCACGGACTACAAAAAGAAAACCAGGCACGTCACGCACACCGACGTCACACTTGCAGACAAACTAAACACCTTCTTTGCCCGCTTTGAGGATAATACAGTGCCACCGTCACGGCCCACTAACAAGAACTGCGCCCCTCCCTCTCCTCCTCCGTGGCCGACGTGAGTAAAACATTTAAATGCCTTCTGCGTCCTCAGAGAATGTGCAGACCAGCTGGCTGGTGTGTTTACGAACATATTCAATCACTCCCTATCTCATTCTGCTGTCCTCACATGCTTCAAGATGGCCGCCATTGTTCCTGTATCCAAGAAGACAAAGTTAACTGAACTAAATGACTATCGCACCATAGCACTCACTTCTGTCATCATGAATTGCTTTGAGAGACCAGTCAAGAATCATATCACCTCCACCTTACCGGCCACCCTAGACCCACTTTAGTTTGCATACTGCCCCAACAGGTCCACAGACGATGCAATCACCATCACACTGCCCTATCCCATCTGGACAAGAGGATTACCTATGTAAGAATGCTGTTCATTGACTACAGCTCAGCATTCAACACCAGAGTACCCTCCAAGCTCATCATCAAGCTGGAGTCCCTGGGTCTCAACCCTTCCCTGTGCAATTGGGTCCTGGACTTTCTGACGGGCTGCCCCCAGGTGGTGAAGGAATTAAACAACATCTCCACTTCGTTGACCCTCAACACTGGGGCCCAACAAGGGTGTGTGCTCAGCCCCCTCCTGTACTCCTTGTTCACCCACGACTGTGTGGCCATGCACGCCTCCAACTCAATCATCAAGTTAGCAGACGACACAACAGTAGTGTGCGTGATCACCAACAATGACAAGACAGCCTACAGGGAGGAGGTGAGTGCACTCAGAGTGTGGTGTCAGGAAAACAACCTCTCACTCAACGTCAACAAAACAAAGGAGATGATTGTGGACTTCAGGAAACAGCAGAGGGAGCACCCCCCTATCAAAGGGCCAGCAGTGGAGAAGGTGGAAAGTTTTAAGTTCCTCGGCATACACATCACAAACTGAAATGGTCCATCCACAGACGGTGTGGTGAAGAAGGCGCAACAGCCCCTCTTCAACCTCAGGAGGCTGTATAAATTTTGCTTGTCACCCAAAACCCTGAAACTTTTACAGATGCATAATCGAGAGCATTCTGTTGGACTGTATCACAGCCTGGTATGGCTACTGCAAGGCTCTCAACTGAAGAACACCATCCCAACCGTGAAGTACGGGGGTGGCAACATCATGCTGTGGTAGTGCTTTGCTTACAGGAGGGACTGGTGCATCATGAGGCAGGAAAATTACATGGATATATTGAAGCAACATCTCAAGACATCAGTCAGGAAGTTAAAGCTTGGTCGCAAATGGGTCTTCCAAATGGACAATGACCCCAAGCATACTTCCAAAGTTGTGGCAAAATGGCTTAAGGACAACAAAGTCAAGGTATTGGAGTGGCCATCACAAAGCCCTGACCTCAATCCTACAGAAGATATGTGGGCAGAACTGAAAAAGCGTGTGCGAGCAAGGAGGCCTACAAACCTGACTCAGTTACACCAGCTCTGTCAGGAGGAATGGACCAAAATTCACCCAACTTATTGTGGAAAGCTACCCGAAACGTTTTACCCAAGTTAAACTATTTAAAGGCAATACGATCAAATACTAATTGAGTGTGTGTCAACTTCTGACCCACTGGGTATGTGATGAAAGAAATAAAAGCTGAAATAAATCATTCTCTCTAATATTATTCTGATATTTCACATTCTTAAAATAAAGTGGTGATCCTAACTGACCTCAGACAGGGAATTTGTACTTGGATTAAATGTCAGGAATTGTGAAAAACTGAGTTATTTGGCTAAGGTGTATGTAAACTTCCGACTTCAACTGTATATACTGTACTTTATACCATCTATTGCACCTTGCCTATGCCGCTCGGCTGTCGCTCATCCATATATTTATATGTGCATATTCTCATTCACCCCTTTAGATTTATGTGTATTAGGTCATTTTTTTTACGTCTGCTAACCATGTGTATGTGACCAATAAGATTTGATTTAAAGTAGTACACATATGTAATGCTCATGTGAAAAAGAAGGAAAAAAGCACTTCAGAGCAAATATATCTGATCTGAGCATCCACGTTAAGGTCACATGGAGGATTAGGTTTGTTACAGGATTCAGATCCACATATGGAGGTGTTATAAATCGGAAGTCAAAGATCAGGTTCCATGTGTTTTTTTTCTGTTTACCCATTAGGTAAAAGAGCAGATGGGTATCAGATATGCAAATAATTGGCAAAATATTTGAATTGGGCTGCCTGTATAAACTCAGGCAAAGTTTATTACTTTTATTAGGAGCCCAGACACAAGAGTTGATGCAGGAACTGAGCTGTTCGCATCTCAACTGGTCTTTATCGACAAAGCTCAGAAACAGTTTCACTTTCCCTTTCTTCCTCACACACAGAGGGCCTTTTTACCAAGACTCACAAAGAAAATGTATATTTCCATTTTGTTCAGCATAGTTTTACAAATAAAGACTTTATTAAATGTTCATTGTGACCGAAATTAAAAGACAACAAAATAAACATAATTCCACAAGATAGTCTTGAATTCTTGACCTAAACGTGAATTGTGCCACCATGTTTTATTGAACATTATTATAGTATATTCCAGTTTTGCAAATAACTGGTTCTCCAATTTTGAGTGAAAGGTAAGCAATTAAAGTTAACAGTGCTCCATCTCAAATACAGTGTCTTAAGAAAATATTCATATCCCTTGACTTATTCCACTTTGTTACAGCCTGAATTCAAAATGGATGAAATGTTATTTTTCTCCATCTACACACAAAACCCCATAATGACAAAGTGAAAACATGATTTTAGAAATGTTTGAAAATGTATTGAAAAATGAAATACAGAAATATCTCATTTACATAAGTATTCACACCCCTGAGTCAATTATTTGTAGAAGCACTTTTGGCAGCGATTACAGCTATGAGTCTTTCTGGGTAAGTCACTAAGAGCTTTCCACACCTGGATTGTGCAAAATGTGCCCATTATTCTTTTCAAAATTCTTCAAGTTCTGTCAAATTTGTGGTTGATCATTGCAAGACAACCATTTTCAAGTCAAGCCGTAGATTTAAGTCAACTGTAACTCGGCCACTCAGGAACATTCACAGTGTTCTTGGTAAGCAACTCCATTTGGCCTTGTGTTTTAGGTTATTGTCCTGCTGAAAAGTTCATTCCCAGTGTCTGGTTGATAGCAGGTTGAACCAGGCTTTCCTCTAGGATTTTGCCTGTGCTTAGCTCCATTCTGTTTCTTTTTCATCCTGAAAAACTCTCTAGTCCATAACAATTACAAGCTTACCCAAAACATGATGCAGCCACCACTATGCTTGAAGATATGGAGAGTGTTACACAGTAATGCGATGTATTGGATTTTCCCCAATCAAAACATTTTCTATTCAGGACGCAAAGTGAATTGCTTTGCCACATTTTTTGCAGTATTAGTTTAGTGCGTTGTTGCAAACAGGATGTACGTTTTGGAATATGTGTATTCTGTACAGGCTTCCTTCTTTTCACTAGCTAGGTTTCCATCCAATTGTCGACAGATTTTCATGTGAATATTCAAAAATATGCATAAAACCAATATGCACATTTTCCCACCAGAGAGGTTTCCATCAAATTGACTTGTTGCAAGAGCAGTAGGCTACAACCGCAACAGAGCATCCAAGTGTATTAATTATTCCGCCTAATTCTAGCTACTGCCTGGGAAATTCTTGTTTACATAACTTTAAGTGATGTAGTGCAGGCTAAAGAAGTAGCCTATTACACAACAACCTTCACCGAACATCTGTCAATCAACATCACATGTCTGTCTTCTGGGAGGGCGCTAGCTTCTTCTTACATTTTTATTTGCAGATTGTGACCGTGTCGTACCTACACTGCCACCTACTGTACCGGAGTGTGAGGCCATCCACAGCCTCCCTATTAATCTATTCCTCTCATCTAGCTCTATGTTTCTACCTACTGTTCTGGAATGTGCGTTCATTAAACTTGCCTTGCCAACTAACCCTACACCCATTAAAAAACTTCACCACTATTCCACTACTTGGCCCTATCTGCTCCAACACCGGGCCGGCAGCCTGGGAGGATGGCACACTCTTGCTCAACAAAGCTTGTAACTCTTCTGCAGTTAAATCTCATACACCCAAGTACTTCTCTGCTGCCACCACAACATCTATTTTCTGTGATTTACGTACCATTTCTGCAGCACAGTTCATAACCATGGCTATGAACACTTAGAATTCAATCTTACTGAACTACGTGTTATTCCTATCACTCTCTATTGGCCTCGGCCTACTCACAGGGATCCTCTTAGGATCCCTCACCCTGGACCCATATGCCACTATTACTGTCTTCACTGCCTCAGCATACGATACCTTCTGTAGCAACCTCAACCTGCTTTTCTCTCACCGGACACTTCTGATCTCCAGCACCATGCATTTTACATTTAACACACACAACCTCCTTCCACCAGTACTACACAATGATTTGTCTCATGCCCTCCTGCACACTTCTCACATCGAGGAATTTCCCTCCTACACACTGATGCAACATGACCATAAGCTTGGCACCTAAAACACTGTAATGGGTTCAGGACAAAAGTTCTCACGGTGTAACTGACACATTGTAACTTAACTTTTTCAGGGAAAGACTCCGCATCAAAACATAGCAGAACAGACAATGTTTTCTCTGTTTCAACACACTCTCCACCAGAGATGTGTTGAATGGCAGACGTCACAGACACCGGGAATCTTCCATTTCAATTGTTCCTCCCCAACTTAACAGCACCCCAGTTATCACTATTTTAACATTTACATTTAACATTTAAGTCATTTAGCAGACGCTCTTATCCAGAGCGACTTACAAATTGGTGCGTTCACCTTAAGACATCCAGTGGAACAGCCACTTTACAATAGTGCATCTAAATCTTTTAAGGGGGGTGAGAAGGATTACTTTATCCTATCCTAGGTATTCCTGAAAGAGGTGAGGTTTCAGGTGTCTCCGGAAGGTGGTGATTGACTCCGCTGTCCTGGCGTCGTGAGGGAGTTTGTTCCACCATTGGGGGGCCAGAGCAGCGAACAGTTTTGACTGGGCTGCGCGGGAACTGTACTTCCTCAGTGGTAGGGAGGCGAGCAGGCCAGAGGTGGATGAACGCAGTGCCCTTGTTTGGGTGTAGGGCCTGATCAGAGCCTGGAGGTACTGAGGTGCCGTTCCCCTCACAGCTCCGTAGGCAAGCACCATGGTCTTGTAGCGGATGCGAGCTTCAACTGGAAGCCAGTGGAGAGAGCGGAGGAGCGGGGTGACGTTAGAGAACTTGGGAAGGTTGAACACCAGACGGGCTGCGGCGTTCTGGATGAGTTGTAGGGGTTTAATGGCACAGGCAGGGAGCCCAGCCAACAGCGAGTTGCAGTAATCCAGACGGGAGATGACAAGTGCCTGGATTAGGACCTGCGCTGCTTCCTGTGTGAGGCAGGGTCGTACTCTGCGGATGTTGTAGAGCATGAACCTACAAGAACGGGCCACCGCCTTGATGTTAGTTGAGAACGACAGGGTGTTGTCCAGGATCACGCCAAGGTTCTTAGCGCTCTGGGAGGAGGACACAATGGAGTTGTCAACCGTGATGGCGAGATCATGGAACGGGCAGTCCTTCCCCGGGAGGAAGAGCAGCTCCGTCTTGCCGAGGTTCAGCTTGAGGTGGTGATCCGTCATCCACACTGATATGTCTGCCAGACATGCAGAGATGCGATTCGCCACCTGGTCATCAGAAGGGGGAAAGGAGAAGATTCATTGTGTGTCGTCTGCATAGCAATGATAGGAGAGACCATGTGAGGTTATGACAGAGCCAAGTGACTTGGTGTATAGCGAGAATAGGAGAGGGCCTAGAACAGAGCCCTGGGGGACGCCAGTGGTGAGAGCGCGTGGTGAGGAGACAGATTCTCGCCACGCCACCTGGTAGGAGCGACCTGTCAGGTAGGACGCAATCCAAGCGTGGGCCGCGCCGGAGATGCCCAACTCGGAGAGGGTGGAGAGGAGGATCTGATGGTTCACAGTATCGAAGGCAGCCGATAGGTCTAGAAGGATGAGAGCAGAGGAGAGAGAGTTAGCTTTAGCAGTGCGGAGGGCCTCCGTGATACAGAGAAGAGCAGTCTCAGTTGAATGACTAGTCTTGAAACCTGACTGATTTGGATCAAGAAGGTCATTCTGAGAGAGATAGCGGGAGAGCTGGCCAAGGACGGCACGTTCAAGAGTTTTGGAGAGAAAAGAAAGAAGGGATACTGGTCTGTAGTTGTTGACATCGGAGGGATCGAGTGTAGGTTTTTTCAGAAGGGGTGCAACTCTCGCTCTCTTGAAGACAGAAGGGACGTAGCCAGCGGTCAGGGATGAGTTGATGAGCGAGGTGAGGTAAGGGAGAAGGTCTCCGGAAATGGTCTGCTAGGACCCATTTTCAATGGCACCCTGCTCCAGAGAACAAAGCAAGTCACAGTACTTGTCCCTAGGCATTTAGTATGAAGCGCTCGCTCCCTCTAGATGGTAGAAAAACAAAAAATCATCACGAGTCAACTTCGAGTTACTTTCACCAACTCAGCAGTACCCCAACTCTTCTCCACTCAACCTAACACCACATATGGAACCACCATTCTCTCCCCAAAAAAACTCACACCCAATGTGCCAGAATTATCTTTATCATCATCAGGGCGAGGCTCAATCTTGGGGGTATTCACCGCACCTACCACCAGGTGTAATGGTAGATGTTGCCTTCTTCCACCTTTTTCTGTTTTCCTGCCATGCTGGATTCCCTTCCTTCGTCGTGTCTTCTTCCCACCCATCCTCACTCTCCTCAGGTGTAGTGGTAGATGTTGCCTTCTTCCATCTTTTCATTTTCTGTTTTCCTGCCATGCTCAACATACTTTCATTGACCTCCACGATCTGTCGTCGCATGCTGTCTATTTTCCCCACCATCTTCCTTTAGTCCGTCATTTACCTTCGCGGGCGCTAGCTACATTACGATTTCCTTTTTCTTTCAGCAAACGGCGGGAAATTCATGGAAGTAAGTTTCACCGGGCTGGCAGGTGCAGCATTGTGGGCAACCTGGAGACTGGATTATTTATTTTTTTCATAATCTAATTTGTTCTTTTTTTTTGGACCAAATTGAAGACAACTGTTGGTCTCCCAGGTAAGAACTATCCCGAGCTAGCGTTTATGGCTACTAAACCACAAGCAGTATTACGTGGATAGAGGGGCTTATTCAGCAGGTTTAAATATTTAGAATAGAAATAGGCTATTTGCTGATAGAAAAAATTTCACTTGACATAGAATATTGTATGCTTCTACAATATTTATCTGAAAGTTCTGAATGTTATTTATTTGTGAATGATCTGAAACCACGATATCCTCAAAATAAAATGTTAAATCATATCAGCAGCCAGGCACAGTTGCGCATACAATTGCTATTCATTATCACTTCAGAAATCAAGACTTGCAGTTTCATCAAACTCTCAAAGCAAAGTGGTTCTTCATGACCAGTGACTTGACTGACTGTCTGTTTCTCATTAAGTTGATCTCAGATAGAAAACCACCAGTCGTGATCTGTCCAGGAAAAGGCTTTGGATTGAGGCCCATCGTTCAAACCCAGTGTCCTGATCTCGAGCCCAGCCCTCATACACAAGGATCCAGCACCGGACACAGCCACCGGCCCAGGGTCCAGTTCCCCATTCCACCAGTGCACGATTCTCAACCCGAAGATCCTCTAAAGCCCCTGCTTGAATCTGCTGCACCTCTCCACACCCTCCTGCTCCTCCGCTCCAAGCTGCCCCATCCAGCTGGGCCTAAACACACCAGGCAAACTGCAACACCTGCTGCCCTGCCTAAACACCTTCCCTGGAGTCCTGAACCCACCTCCCTCACACCACACCTCTCTACCCTCAGCTCTAGCACAGCTTCTGAATCTAGAACAGCCCACCATGACACCACCGATATTCGTAACCCCAGTTACCCCACCTCTAAACACCACGCTTATCCCCAACCCCACACCCTTCACCACCCCTACCCCTACCCAAATCTTACAACCCCTGTCCCTGCCACCGTGCCCCGCTCCAAGGTCCCTCGCAGCTTGACATGGACACTGCAGAGAGTGTTGTGATCTGGAGGGTTTAGTCGTTTTTTTATCTAGTCCAGGGGAGGGTAATGTAATTGATGAAATGTCAATATTTCTCAGTGTTTTATAATTAGTTGCTTATAAGGAGGTCTGTTTTTAGCCACCTTGTGCGTTTCCGTCGGTAGGATTAGTGGGGTTCCGTGTGGTAGAGGGGATCAATCCAATTCGCAAAAAATATATATATATAGTTATAGAGGCCCAATAATTTTTTTATAGATATTGTCCGATAGGTCTATTCAGATAGCAGCTGATAAGACAGCTAACGATAAGCGGGCCGCAGATGGGCGTTCAGGTAACGTCGCGACGGAGGAGCCAGCTGGATAACTTCCCCGGGCAGATAACGTTGGTAGTCCAATTGTGAAGGCCCGATGGGGCTCCGCGTTGGCAGTAAAACGGATCCGGATAGGTGATTGTAGCCCAGGAGTGACTGATGGAACTCTTCAGCTGGCTAGCTCCGGAATAATTGATGTTTGCTCCGGAATCGACGTAAGCAGATAGTCACACAGATAGCAGCTAATACATCAGCTGCGAGATCCAGGTATAAAATCCAGAGTTAGCGGTTGAAAAATAGGTCCGGTATGTTCCGGTCCGAGCCGCGCCTTACAAAACTGGCGATAGATTTTCGAGCTAAAGGATAGCCGATGACCACAAACCGTGGTTAGCTGAATACTAACAATTAGCCAGTAAAGAAGCTAACTAGCTTCTGGCTAGCTTCTTATTAGCTTCAGGCTAGCTTCTGGTTAGCTTCTGGCTAGCTTCTGGCTAGCTTCTGGTTAGCTTCTGGCTAGGTTCTGGTTAGCTTCTATGGAGGATTACAGATTTAACCTCTTAGGGAGGCTGCGAATTTTCGCAGCTTTTTGTTAAAAATCGCACAACATTTCAGCGCCCTGCTACTCATGCCAGGAATATAGTATATGCATATGATTAGTATGTGTTGATAGAAAACACTCAGACGTTTCTAAAACTGGTTAAATCACGGGGTTGCAATACATACAGCTTCCACACGATGTCAACAGTCTTGTCATTTGTCTCGGATTTGTTTCTTGGTCAAACGAACAAGAGACAGCCCATTTCTTACGGTCTCCGACCGGATATTTTGGTTGAGATTTACCCGGACATTATTTCCAGACGTATAGCTATAGAATATACATCGCCTCGTGATCAATTTGATCGCTTATTAACGTTTACTAATACCTAAAGTTGCATTACAAAAGTATTTCGAAGTGTTTTGTGAAAGTTTATCGTCAACTTTTTTAATTTAAAAAAATGACGTTGCGTTATCAAACTCAGCTTTTTCCTTGATTACACAGTCTTCATAGATCGATATCTAGGCTATATATGGACCGATTTAATCGAAAAAAAGACCCAATAGTGATGTTTATGGGACATCTAGGAGTGCCAAGAAAGAAGCTCGTCAAAGGTAATGAATGTTTTATATTTTATTTCTGCGTTTTGGGTAGCGCCGGCTACTGCAAAATCTGTCGTGTTAGGTGACGTTGCAGTATTTTGGGGGTACATGCTATCAGATAATAGCTTCTCATGCTTTCGCCGAAAAGCATTTTACAAATCTGACTTGGTGGATAGATTCACAACGAGTGTAGCTTTAATTCACTACCTTGAATGTGTATTTTAATGAAAGTGTAATGAAAGTTTGAGTTTTATCAAAAACTATAGGTGGCGCTCTGAAATTCCGCTGAGTGATGTTCCTGCATGGGAACTGTATTCTGCGTCATCCTTAAGCAGTTTTAAGGTAAATAATACTTTCTTTAAAAATATATATATAAATTGGTGAGGCGAGTTGCAGGAGAGTGTTTTGAAGATGAGTTTATGGAAAAGAAAAAGAAAAAGAAATATAAAAAGGTATGCGAAGAAAGTTGTAAATATATACCGTATATATATACGAGACACGACAAGACGAGGACAAAAGACGTCTGACTGCTATGCCATCTTGATGGTCTCTTAAGACTTGCCCCCACTAACATTGAGCACTCAAAATACATTCAAAATGCACATATTTTCTGTGTGTGAGTAAATCTTTGACAGTGTGTGTGTTCCCTTGGCAGAAGCAACACATGCAGGTGGACCCTGGCACAGTCCTGCAGAGACACCTGTTCCATGGAACCTCAGAGTGCCGTCGAGGATATCTCCCAACAGAACTTCAACCCGCGTGTGGCTTGACCCACTAGCCATCACAGCCATAGCATTTACTTTGTAGTTTTGCCCAGCAAGCTCACCGCTACTCCGCCAGAGGGCCGAGACACTGGGTTCATGTGGGTAAAACCTGATTAGGAACGATAGACTACGTCCGTCCCCCCTCGATTCCCCAACCAAACAAGCTCTGGACGGGATCACTATGACTCCTGTGTGAATCGGATGGAGAATCCTACTGTTTTTGTTGTGTTTGACAGCAGTCAGTGCTACCTCTACTACCCCATCAAGTACAAGGTCCTGGAAAACAATGGCACTACTGTGTGAAGGGCCCAGGAACAGAACCAGGACTGTTCAGAAAATAATGAATCAATGCCTTGAGTAAGAGCAAAGTTCCTTGTTTCTGTAAAAGGCGCTCTGTTTGTGAGGAATAAAGAGATAAAGAAGGCAAGCTGTTCCTGAGACTCGTCTATGAAGACGGGTTGAGATGCTAACACCTGATTTCCTTCAATCGACTGTTAAGTTGTGTCTGTGTTCAATGAGAAGTAATACACTTCTGAGCCTTTCAGTTGTATTTGTGCTCTTTTTCAGCAAATACACTATGGCTCTTCGGCACAGCATACTAATTATGTAGGGTGTTATGATCTGAGATTGTATTTAATTACCCCGGACATATTGCTAATACAAACCATGGCCAGTAGAAATGTATAGGTTATACATGTAATTGAATATGAATTTAAGTTGTCGTAGGAAGATGGATAGAAAGATTGTTGTCAATTCAATGTAGTCCCACTTACCGTTTTGGAGAGTGAATCATGTATTGCACTCGTCTGCCTCCGCACATGCCTCCAGCGATAAGGGAATTGGCTAACAGGAAAACAAACCATCAGCATATCAGTCCAAAATGTTTTAATAATAGCTCAAAATAGAATTTAATACATCTAAATCATCTTTGAAAGAGAAGTGGTATACTGGGTAGGAAAACTAGTTAATGGTATGTACAGGCAGTTGGATATGTACAGGCAGGTATGTACAGGCAGTTGGATATGTACAGGCAGGTATGTACAGGCAGTTGGATAGAAGAATAGAAGTAATGTGATAGAAAGCCAAGGGAAAGGATGGAGTGAGAAAGGGCTACTCACATTAAACACTTTGATTTACAAAACCTCAAAGAAAGCAAGGATAGGCTACCATAAAATGGCACTGTTTAGAAAATGCCTGCGCCCTAGTGTAAGTAAAGAGGGTGAGAGTCCTCTCCTGAAGTTCAATCGCTGGGTTAGGGTTAGGTGGATAGGTTCTGGGGATAGAAAGCAGTACTGCAATTTGATTGTCCTCTTTATACAAACACAAACAATGTCAATGTGTATGCATATATACTGTAATATAAATACACATCTGATTGTACTCCACTGCCCTGTCATATGTTCTATTTACAGGCCCCATTGCTCCCAAACCATTCCCGCAAGCAGCTCCAGATTCAGAACCAACATGTCCCAACTGCGGCAGGACATGTGGTTCCCGGATCGGGCTTCACAACCACCTACAATGGTACCGCCGCCAAGAGCGGTAGCCGTATCTATCCTATAACCCGTTATCTTTGGAAACGTTGGACTGCAAGGAAGTGTGTGTGTTGTTATATCATCAATTATTTATATAGCTAGGCTTTATTTGTGTGTGTACTTCTCATCATGCTTGCTGTCTTAACCCTTGCCCTGACCTCCCTCAAAACCCTCTCCTTCAACTCCTATCCTCTCTCCTCCAACATCCGGCGCCTCAAACCCCCCCTCCCTTGCCCCTGCACCCCAACAGTCACACTGTGAGTGTCGGCCCCCAGTGTATTCTCAGCCACACAGGTGTACAGACCCGCCTCCCGGGCCGTCACCATGACAATCTCCAATGTCCCCTCTGGCAGTAACCGGTAGGCAGTGGAGGAGGGAGAGGAAGGGGTGAGGACTGAGGCATTACCAGATGCTCGGCTGGGTGAGGGGGAATGGTAAGATGATGTCTGGCTGGATGCAAGCTTGGTGCTGTGGGTGTGGTCGGATGGTCCTAGTCTCATTCCAGAAGGAGTGACCCAATAGATTGTGGGCTGAGGCTCTGCCAGCGCGCGACAGTGCAGAGTCAGCCTCTCCCCCTCTCTCACCCCCATGTAGTGAGGAAGGATACTAGGGGGGATGAGGGGTAGGCAGGAGGCTGACATCTCGGTGATTGACACCTCCCTCACACTACGAGCCCTCAGCTCTAGAGGCTCAGAACACAACGTGGCCTGAGGCTGGATAAATCTCACCGCCTGCGGCATCTGTGTATCTGTGTGAGGTTGCTCCTTAGCCACCCAACGGAACAGGCAGTCACAGCGGAGGGGGTTGGAGTACAGGCTGACCTCCCTCAGGCTGGGCAGAGACAGGACAGTGTGTTGGTGCAGAGCGCTCAGAGCGTTGGAGTTGAGCATCAGACTTTCTAGCCGGCCCAGCCGAAGGAAGGCCTGGGGGTGGATGTAGGACAGCCGGGGGTTGTTGGTGATCTCCAGCTTGGTGAGCTCAGGCAGGTTCTCCATGGCTGCCCTCTCGATGGCCACCAGCTCCTCCATGTTGTTCAGACCCAGCTCTGTCAGGTGGACCAGGTCCCTGAAGTCCCCTGTCTGAACCACACTCAGAGGGTTCTTGTTCAGGTCCAGGAACTTGAGGCCCGGGATCCTCCTCAGAGCCTGTGTGGGGACGGTGGTGAGGAGGTTGTCATAGAAGGACAGGCTCTCCAGACTGTCCAGCCCCTCCAGGGCGCTCTCAGTCAGCCCCTTCAGCCCCATGCCCCCCAGCACCAGGCTGTGTAGAGACCCCAGGTCCTGGAAGCCCCGGTCAGGGAGGACCTCCACTGGGTTTCCCCCCAGCATCAGCACCTGGAGGCGGGGCAGGGCAGTGAACCAGCGGGGCTCAATTGAGGTCAGGTGGTTGTTGTTGAGGTGCAGGCGCAGCAGTAAGCCCAGGCCGGAGAATGCTCCAGGAGCCAGGTAGAACAGCCGGTTGTGGCTGAGGAAAAGCTCCTGTAGGGCGGGCAGGGAGGAAAAGGAGGCTGGGGGCAGGAACCAGAGCTGGTTCTCCTCCAGGTGCAAGGAGAGTAGGGAGGGCAGGGAGGCAGCCTGGGGCTGGGTTAAGGTTAGGGTTCTAACACAGCTGAAGCGGTTCTGAGACAGGTCCAACTCGGTGAGGTTGGGGAGTGTGTGTAAGAGCGGTATCTCCAGGGCAGACAGCAGGTTACTCTGCAGACGGAGGGTGTGTGTGTCTGGGGGCAGAGGAGAGGGGAGTTGGGTTAGGAACAGGTTGTTACAGTCCACAGTAGAAGCCTCGCAGGACACTGACTGGGGGGAGAACCAGGGCTTCATCTGACACACACACCCTGTCGGACAGGAGACCCGCCATGGCAGGGAATAGACTACTAGAGCACTGGACACCCACACCCACAGGATCAGCTGCCTCTTCAGTAGGACCATTGACACCCTCAGCATCCTCACAGCAGAGAGGAGTTGATTCAAAGGAGTCGATCTATAGGAGTTGATTCAGAGACGTTGATTCAGCGGCAGCAATTCAATGGTGATTGACTCAGTGTTGTTACAACGTTACAGCGCTGTAGGAATCTACTGTTGTCAGGTTACAGTGCTGTAGGAATGTATAGTGTCTAGGTGGCGGTCTCTGTGGTCAGACAGTTGCTGTCACATTGTGGCGACATGTGTATTGGGGGTGGCTCTGTACACACTCAGGCGATTACCTGTGAGAGAGAGAGACAGGGGAGATAATGGGTCAAGGTCAGGTTTATAACACATTTAGAAAGCCAGTGTGAGAGGGAGGGGTTTAAAAGGAGAATACCTCCTGTGTTTTCAACTCTCCATCAACAATTGACTTCCTCTTTTCATCTGCATCCCTGCTAAGTAATGGATTCTATTTAATTTGATGTAGTTTTGATCTCCCTCTTCTTTACTCTCATCGTGTATTCAATTAATTAAAATGTGTGTGTGTGTGTGTGTGTGTGTGTGTGTGTGTGTGTGTGTACTGATGACCATCAGTATCACCTAGTGGCAGTGGTCACCAGTAATGACAACAGAGGAAGTTTGAAATAACACACACACACACACACACACACACACACACTGGAGAGAAAAGGGGAGAAGAGGAAAGGAGGGGGGAAATATCAGAAGGGGAAAAGGGAATAGAAAGGAGAGGAGGTTGTCTTGCTGTAGCTGAGACTGCAGTAGGAGGGATGTAGCTGAACTAGCTATACGTACTGACAGAGATTGAGAGACATGGAGGAATGGGAGAGAAAAGAGAGGGGATAGAGGAGAGGAAGAGGGAAAGGAAGGCAGTGAGGGAAAGGAAGGCAGTGAGGGAAAGGAAGGGAGTGAGGGAAAGGAAGGCAGTGAGGGAAAGGAAGGGAGTGAGGGAAAGGAAGGCAGTGAGGGAAAGGAAGGGAGTGAAAGGAAAGTGAGGGAAGGGAGTGAGGGAAAGGAAGGTCTGGGAAAGGAAGGCAGTGAGGGAAAGGAAGGGTCTGGGAAAGGAAGGCAGTGAGGGAAATGAAGGCAGAAAAGGAAGGAAGGGGAAGGCAGTGAGGGAAAGGAAGGCAGTGAGGGAAAGGAAGGGAGTCTGGGAAAGGAAGGCAGTGAGGGAAAGAAAGGGAGTCTGGGAAAGGAAGGCAGTGAGGGAAAGGAAGCCAGTGAGAAAAAGGAAGGCAGTGAGGGAAAGGAAGGGAGTCTGGGAAAGGAAGGCAGTGAGGGAAATGAAGGCAGTGAGGGAAAGGAAGGCAGTGAGGAAAAGGAAGGCAGTGAGGGAAAGGAAGGCAGTGAGGAAAAGGAAGGCAGTGAGGAAAAGGAAGGCAGTGAGGGAAAGGAAGGGAGTGAGGGAAAGGAAGGCAGTGAGGGAAAGGAAGGCAGTGAGGGAAAGGAAGGCAGTGAGGGAAAGGAAGGCAGTGAGGGAAAGGAAGGGAGTGAGGGAAAGGAAGGCAGTGAGGGAAAGGAAGGGAGTCTGGGAAAGGAAGGGAGTGAGGGAAAGCGAGGGTGCTGATCAATACAAATAGAGATGTATCCCCCTGCTGCCAAGCAAACACACACGCACACGCACACACGCACACACACACACACACACAAACACGCACACACACACAAACATAAAAACACACAAGCAAACACACACACACACCACAAACACAAAAACACACAAGCAAACACATACACACACACGCCAGAGTCTCAGCACACGTATGAGCTGACAACACTGTGACACACCACAGATGCCACTCTTCTCACTCTACTGCTCTGTGTGTCTGTCTGTGTCTAACCCAGACATGTCCTAGCAAACAAACTCAAGCAATTATGTCCAAACATTTGCAGCTCACAAAGAAATAGTCCTTACCATCAGATGAGTATCATTGACTGCATGAATCTCTCGATCTTTCCTCACTCTCCTGCTGTGCCTCTTTACCTCTCCTTGATCTTTTTACGGTGTTGTTTTTATCTGGGAATGTTCTGTCAGCTTTTCTTCTATGTGTTCAGGGCAAGCTCTACCATAAATAATCATTCTTCCGATCTCTCTCTCTCCTTAAAACATCTGTATGTCCTTCTCTGTATTTCTCTCTTTTTAAAATATCCCTGCTTTTCTCTCTGAGGCTGAGGAGAGATCTCTACAGGAGGAATCTGCCTACTACCTCTGCTCTCCCCAACCCCTCTGTATCTTTGACAGTGTATATGTGGTTTCTCTCTCTCTCTCTCTCTCTCTCTCTCTCTCTCTCTCAAAACAAATATGAATTAATAGGAGATTCTGTCCCTCTCTACTCTCCAATGCCTCATAATTGCAGGCTCAGTGAGCTTTACATTTGAGTGATTTGGTAGATGCTCTTATCCAGAGCAAATTACAGTTAGTGCGTTAATCTTAAAATTGCTAGGCGGGACAACCACATGTCAAAGTAAGTACATTTTTCCTCAATAAAGTAGCTATCAGCCTAAATAAATAGCTACAGTTGGGGGGGGGCTGTGGGATTATTTAAGATGATATTCTTTTAAGAGGTACTCCTAGCTTTTGGAATAGCGCACTGGTTTGCTTTTAAAAAGTGGTGTATTGGAGCGTAGCTGCTGGCCACATAGAGAATGAACTATATGAGCTTCAGTGCACTGAGTTTTCCCGCGTGTGTGTGTGCAGTAAAGCAGAAGATTCTATCTTCTCTTTCTCTCTCTCCAGCAGTTGCACCTCTCCCCCCTCCTCTTCCTTCTCTCTGTGTGTAAAAGAGAATGACTATATATCTTTGTGTTTGTGTGTTTATGCCCTCAGACATTCCTGTGCCATTAGTGACAATTGAGGGGAAGAAACAAAAGGATTGCACAAAAGTTTACGTTCTCTCCCAACAAACACTGACAAGTCACCTAACCTACACAGCTCAACACAAGGCTTTTCTGCTCAAACTCAGGCTTGAATGTGTGTGTTTATTGTGTGATCGATCAGCAAATCTATAAATAAAGATATATAAATATATCTTCATTATCAACCTAACCCATCTAACCATAATGGAAGTCAGGATGGAATGTCATGTTTAGTGTTGACCTTTTTTTACCTTTCCTAATCACATAACAACACAGAATATGAACATCAGAGAGAGAGGATATATGGATGGATGGATGGATGGATGGATGGATGGATGATGGATGGATGGATGACGGATGGAAGAATGGAGGGATGGAAGGATTCCTGTTGTGCAGACAGAAGGGGATTATGGGAGCTGAGTGACAGAGATTCAGAAAAGTATGTCACCGAGACACACACAAACACACACACACGTATTCACCCTGCAGGCTGAAAAGCAGTGGGGATGAGGGATGAGAGGGAGCAGCATGAAAAGGAATCAAGAGGAGAGGTCGTCATAGCAACAATCAGAGAGCATTGCTTTTATTTGAGAGAAAACAAGCACTGCTTCCTCTGTTCTCTCTTGAATTTTTCTCCTGTGTCTTTCCTCTATTCACCTCTTCTCTCCTCCAGCTTTCCTTTATTCTCTTCTCATTTCCTCTCTCTGTGTGTGTGTGTGTGTGTGGTCTACTCACACTGAGTCATGGTTGTAAATCATATGCTCCATTATGATGACCCTTAGTTAGGGCTGAGGTGAAGCATGTTGCAGTGTCAGATCCAGGGAATGATTCATATATCAGAGTAAAGCACTAAAGCATACACACACACACAGACAAACACTTCTGCCTCTCTAGTATTTGATTTCAGTGTAAGCAAACTGTACATCAGCAGCAGCCTCAAGAAAGTGCATCTCATATGAATGAATATGATACAATACAGTATGATACCATGTGAGACTTTTGAATCCTTATGGTTCTTTCTCCCTCTTTTACCTCCCTGTTCCTCTCGCTCTCTCTCTGCATTGGAATTCTGTCCACAACAGGTGTGCTGGACTGGGTAAGTCCTCAAGGACTTATGACACACCCTCCACAGCACAACACAGCTAAATGGTGTGGTGTGTGTGTTGTAACACTGCAGAGAGAATGAGGGAGAATCTGCTGCCATGGTGACAGGCCCAGCAGTATCTAATAGCAACCAGTTGCTAGGGAGCCTGCATTGGGAGAGGAGTTGGTGTGTGTGTGTGTGTGTGTGTGTGTGTGTGTGTGTGTGTGTGTGTGTGTGTGTGTGTGTGTGTGTGTGTGTGTGTGTGTGTGTGTGTGTGTGTGTGTGTGTGTGTGTGTGTGTGTGTGTGTGTGAGAGAGAGAGAGAGGGTTTTGTAATGCATGGTTGAGTTTAGAGAAGAAAATCAAATGCAAGTTAGACCGAGTTCTCTTTGGCCTTGTTTATGATGGCTGTTTGGTCACGTTGGCGCTATTTGACACTAAATCCAGTACGGTTTTAAAGAGTGACTGCTCTTAAAATGCTAGAAAGTGGCCAATGTGGCATTGATATGAGTCGGAAACATTTATTATAGTGTCAAAATTGACTACAAATGAAATAGGATATTTGTGGTCATAGTCACTTCACAATCGAAGAAGGAGGAGACAGCGTGAAGGATGTCTGGCGAGACTATGTCAGAGTGGATAAATTGCCTATACCCTCCATTCTATTGGCAAATGTGCAATCACTGGAGAATAAACTGTATGAGTTCCGTTTGAAACTATCCGATCAATGTGATCTAAAGAACTGTAATATCCTATCTTTCTCCAAGTCATTGCTGAACAAGGACATGGTCAAATGAAATCAAGCTGGTTTTCTATACAATCAGCAGGACAGAACAGCGGAATCAGGGCGGCTCGACAGCTGGCGTGTGATCTCTAATATTAAGGAAGTCTCAAGGTTCTGCTCACCTGAGTTAGAATACCTCATGATATGCTGTAGACCACAGCATTTACCAAGAGAGTGTTCATCAATATTTTTGGTAGCTGTCTATTTACCACCACAAACCGATGTGGTTGGCACTAAGACCGCACTCAATGAGCTGTCTTCTGCCATAAGCAAACAGGAAAACGCACATCCAGACGTGGCGCTCCTGCATTAAAGCCATGGACTTAAATGCAGGGAAACTTAGACCAAATGCAGGGAAACTCTGGACCACCTTTACTCCACACACAAAGATGCGTACAAAGCTCTCCCTCGCCCTCCATTTTGCAAATCTGACCATAATTATATCCTCCTGATTCCTGCTTACAAGCAAATATTAAAGCAGTAAGGGAGCACCCCCCTGAAATGGACAACAATGAATGGGAACATATTGGCACCGTACGAAACATATACACGATTTACAATACCACTCAATTGGATGTTGTTTCATTCAAAGTTGAGTGCAAATGCCAAGTGTAACATTGCAAAAATCCAATAGATGGCGAGTGCGCTAGAATGCGAGTGCGCTCCACCGTAATTTTTCATATTGCAAATGTAACACAAGTCAAGACCCAAGAGTAAAATTTTGAACATTTTTTCAAAAATGTATCACCCCCTTAATGCCACACGGTCAAGGTTGGGCTTGCACAGATCCGGAGGACCTCAGGAATGTTCCTGAGGTCAAATTGTGCTTCTAACATTAACGGTTCACTCTCTGTCTCCCAAAAGCACTTGAAATTTAGGTCCAGGCTTAATTTTGGGCCTTCTTTTTTTAACGGTCGCTGCACTCAGACCGAGCGAGCTACGGTCAAGCGGGGAATCTCGTTGAACTCGGCACAGCCTAGAAATTATGGTAATGCCATTGCAGGCTCTGTGTGTCTTTAAGCACTGCACTTTGTCACTCCATCCTTGCTGTGTGCATGTATGTATGTGTGTGTGTGAGAGCTTTTCTTTGACATCTGTTGGGAGAAATTACTGATTT
Organism: Oncorhynchus nerka; assembly: GCF_034236695.1. Classification (NCBI taxonomy): domain Eukaryota; kingdom Metazoa; phylum Chordata; class Actinopteri; order Salmoniformes; family Salmonidae; genus Oncorhynchus; species Oncorhynchus nerka. The sequence goes on along the minus strand of NC_088420.1, from coordinate 40,015,288 downwards.
ACAGTTCATGAGGATTGCCTAACCATACATATGAAGTTCTGAAAAGATATGACCTTTTTAACCCTCCGAAACAGCACCTATGACACAATTTTAAGGCACTTCCGGTTGGCACAGGAAGCTGAACGTGAACACATATCCTCCTTGGGGTAGGCTCTTACAGAATCCTGAGTTTTAAGTTTTTATGTTAAGAATAGACTGATCTACACAGGGTTGAATGCAGTGATTTTCACAATTGCAGGTTATGTACATCAAAACACCTTTTGGGTGAATTTAAACAATTCCGGTTGCTCCAGGAAGCTTAGAATCAACACAGGTAGACCTCATAGTGCCCTGATGGATTGTTATCGAAGACAGGTTCATAAGGCATTCATAACCCACATAGGCTTCAGGTTGAATTTAGGGTTGCAGGCAATGTTTTCATATGGGGAGAGAAGTCAGTGAAACCTGTTTGATGTAAACACCTTCTTTTAACTGTTAAGGGTTAATGCTACAAGGTCAAAGTTAGGCTTGCACAGATCGGGAGGACCTTAGGAACATTCCCGTGGTTGAATTTTCCTTCTAAACCTAACGGTTCCGCCGCTGTCCCCCAAAAGCACCTGAAATTTATGGCCAGGCTTCATTTTGGGCCTGCTTTTTTCACAGTTGCTGCACTCAGAGCGAGCTACGGTCAAGCGGGGCGTCTCGTTGAACTTGGCATGGTCTGGAGACTATGGTGAAGCCATTTTTAGTGTTGATTTCAGAATGTAATTTTGGTGATGGTCCCTTACTGTTTAAACATATTGCAAATTTACAAAAGTCAACTAGCAAGTCAGTGTCCATCAGTAAATTAGATGTCATTCGGACACCAAACTGATACCATCTGACACCAAACCCACTTTTTCCAACTCGTTTAGAAGCCAACTATTACATATTTCAGAGCAGGCCCATAATTCACAGCACCTTCAGTTTAAAACATAATAAAAACATTAAAAACACATAGTTACGTTCTAGCTGCGAGTCCAGTTCTGACATTATGTGTAGACCTATTTGAGGCGACCCCGAATCCCGAGTTTCAGCTCGATAGGTCATTCGGTACCCGAGCAATGACCTTAATTGGTGCTGAAAATCCACTTTTCCCATGCCTTGCTACGGGGTCCTTGAATGAGCTATCGGACAGAAATGTTGGGGTCCGTCTCTATGGGCCGAGACGGTTTCAATGTACCTAGTCTTGCGACTCTGGGACTTTTCTAAATGTCGTCATTTTCATAATGGTCTAAATGAATTGAAGTTATTGCAAATGTACGAGGCTGTTTCTCGGTCTGAGAACCTTCTAGAGCCACATAACTCACCACGCGTTATCGACCTGAGCTCTAGAACAGGTTTCTAAAGTTTCAGAACTATAGGTCTGACGGTTCTTTTTTAGTTCAAACAAAGGTTACAAACTATTGCATTTTCTGTCTGTCTCTACGCACCACACTGTGTCCCTCTGTCCTAGCTGTGTGTGTGTGAGTTTTTCTTGGAAATTTTATGGGAGACATGACTGATTTACAGTTCATGGGGGTTGCCTAATCAAAAAAAGATCTGACCTTTTTAACCCTTCGAAACAGCCCCTATGACACCCTTTTAAGGCACTTCCGGTTTGCAAAATCCTGAATTTTAAGTGTTTATGTTAAGAACTGACCGATTTACACAGGGTTGAATGCACTATTTATCACAAACTGCTTGTTGGGTATGGAAAAACACTTTTAGGGTGTAAACACCTTCTTTTAACTGTTAAGGGTTAATTCTTTCTGGGTGATTTAAATATTGACTGGCTTTCATCAGGCTGCCCACTCAAGAGAAAGCTTCAAAACTGTAGCCAGTGCCTGCAACCTGGTTCAGGTTATCAATCAACCTACCAGGGTAGTTACAAACAGTACAGGAATGAAATCATCAACATGTATTGATCATATCTTTATTAATGCTGCAGACATTTGTTTGAAAGCAGTATCCAAACCTATCGGATGTAGTGATCACAATATAGTAGCCATATCTAGGAAAACCAAAGTTCCAAATGCTGGGCCTAATATAGTGTATAAGAGGTCATACAATATGTTTTGTAGTGATTCATATGTTGTTGATGTGAAGAATATTTGTTGGTCTGTGAGGAATTTAAAAATGTTATTGTCTTTGGATCACATTAAATGAAATTTTGGGCAAATAAGACAAATGCTGCTCCATCATTCATTGAATCAGATGGCTCATTCATCACAAAACCAACTGACATTGCCAACTACTTTAATAATTTTTTAATTGGCAAGATTAGCAAACTTAGGCATTACATGCTAGCAACAAACGCTGACATTACACATCCAAGTATATCTGACCAAATTATGAAAGACAAGCATTGTGATTTTGAATTCCAGAAAGTATGTGTGGAAGAGGTGAAAAAATTATTATTGTCGATCAACAATGACAATCCACCGGGGTCTGACAACATGGAAGGAAAATTTCTGAGGATAATAGTGGACAATATTGCCACTCATATTTACCACATCTTCAATTAAACCTACTAGAAATTGTGTGCTCTCAGGCCTGGAGGGAAGCAAAAGTCATTCCACTACCTAAGAATAATAAAGCCCCCTCAACTGGCTCAAATAGCTAACCAATCAACCTGTTTCAAACATTGAGAAAAAATGTTTGACCAGATAAAATGCTATTTTACAGTAAACAAATTGACAACAGACTTTCAACACGCTTATAGGGAAGGACATTCAACAAGCACAGTACTTACACAAATGACTGATGATTGGCTGAGAGTAATTGATGATAAAAAGATTGTGGGGGCTGTTTTGTTAGACTTCGTTGTGTCTTTTGACAGTATCAATCGTAGTCTGTTGCTGGAAAAATGTATGTGTTTTGGCTTTACACCCCCTGCTATATTATGGATAAAGAGTTACCTGTCTAATAGAACACAGAAGGTGTTCTTTAATGGAAGTCTCTCCAACAAAATCCAGGTAGAATCAAGAATTCCCCAGGGCAGCTGTCTAGGCCCCTTACTATTTCAAGCATTACTAACGACATGCCACTGGCTTTGAGTAATGCCAGTGTGTCTATGTATGCAGAAGACTTAACACTATACACGTTTGCTACTTACGGCAACTGAAATGACACTTAACAAAGACCTGCAGTTAGTTTCAGAATGGGTGGCAAGGAATAAGTTAGTCCTAAATATAAAAAATAAAAAACTTAAAGCATTGTATTTGGGTCAAATCACTCACTAAACCTCAACTAAATCTTGTAATGAATAATCTGGAAATGTTGCAAGTGCGCTTAGGTCAACTGACTTTTGGCAGGGATTTGACGACAAGAAAAATATTAAGTTCTCATGCGTATAAAGTGATTTATATTAATAGAAAAAAAAGGTTTGTACCCATAGAAAGTGATTTCTATAAATCGCTGGCAGCCTCTCGTTCGGCCATGTTGATGCCTGCCTTTCAAGGCTGCAGAAATTATAGAATAGTAACCATAATATGTTAACCATGTGTGTAGCCATAGTATGTCCAACATAAATACATCGAAACCCTAGCCCTAGATTACTCTATATTGGCAACACTATTGCGGTGTACACCCCGTTCATCACCCAAATAGTTGAATTAGCTGGCCAGTGTGACAGCATCACTAAATCTGAAGGATATGTCATACATTGTAAATTATTATAATCCATCCGCTGTCTCATGATGCACAGACGATGAGGCCTCTAACCATTCCTGAGGCCTCGAACCATTTTCCCAGGAGATGCATGCAAAGGATAGAGGGGAGGTGTAGGATATGGGATATGGTGGAGATTACAAGATTATGTTATAATGCTGTTACTGCATCAAATTGTTGTTTTATGCAACAGAATAAGGGGTTGTTAGAATGCTCATCTGTGTGTGTTCTACTGAGGATGGGCTTCTGGAAGATTTACGATGTCTTTGGGGATTCCGCATTCCAGAGCATGAGTTAATGTTTCTGTTCTATAAGGTACCAGGGAGAGATGGCTCCAGTATGGAGTTGCGGTGCCAGACACTGGTCTTTACACAATGAGTTAACAATAATTCTCACGTGAATTATAATTATCTTTCATACAAATCTTAACCTTGTGACCCATTCCATACATCTGTTGTGTGTCATGTAGAATGAAGGAGGATGGACTTTGCTATAAAATGCTGTGGCTCAAACCAGCTGGTTGAGTTCTCAGTGATCACCTCCAGGGGTGATTACCGACCAGCTCCATTACTGCACTAATTAAATAATAAAGTTTGATTGTTTGGAAGAAATCTTAAAAGTCTCTCCTTTGATTCTACACCTGCTTCTACACCTGCATTGCTTGCTGTTTGGGGTTTTAGGCTGGGTTTCTGTACAGCACTTTGAGATATCAGCTGATGTACGAAGGGCTATATAAATTCATTTGATTTGATTTGATTTGATTACAATAATTCCACCACAGAGATCAGACTTTGTAACAGTATTGCTTCCGTCCTTCTCCTCGCCCCAGCCTGGGCTTGAACCAGGAACCCTCTGCACACAACAGTCACAAAAGCCATGGCCCTTGCAGAGCAAGGGAAACAACTACTTAAGGTCTCAGAGCGAGTGATGTCACCGATTGAAACGCTATTAGCGCACACCGCTAACTAGCTAGCCATTTCACACCGGTTGCACTCACTCGCTTTCACTGCGTCCTTTCCGCAGCAACCAGTGATCCGGGTCAAAAGCATCAATGGGATCAATGTTTATGGGAACTTTTTTTCTACCATGGAGAACTTTGTCTTCATGGCAGTAATTTTACTTAATGGGATATTATCTGTATTACCTGTATATCTGCAGTTATAAAAAATTATAATGCAATATATTGATTTACAAATACAAATCAAAAGGTGTTTGTTAGTGGAGAGTGAATTGCATTTGTGGATAGCGCTTTACATTAGTGGAAAGTGATTTACATTTGTCAAAAGTGATTTACATTTGTGGATTGCTGATTTACATTTGTCGAAAGTGATTTACATTTGTGGATTGCTGATTTACATTTGTGGAAAGTGATTTACATTTTTGAAAAGGTGATTTACATTTGTGAATACATTTGGCATGATATTGATCACATTTGGTAGGCTGTTGCTATTGTAATGAAGCTAACTTTAGCTTGCAAAGCTACAAATCACATTGCCATTTAGCAGCTAGCTAATTACATTGATTTGTTTTGGAATGTCTAGCCAGCTTATTAAGAAAGCTAGCTAGACAGAGTTTGGTTTAGATAAATAAATGTAGTTTGCCAGCTAGTTATCTCTGCTCGACTTCATAGTAAGGTAACCAATGAACTGTTACCCCAGCAGCCTGTGCTTGCTTGTAGTTTGCACATGCAGATACTGAGCACAGTGACGATTTTAGCATGTAAATCTTGATGGGGCAAAACAAAAAAGTGGGATGCATGCCAGCAAAGTCACTACAGTCATTAATTGCACTATAACGGTGACAAACTGTGCCCCCAAACTGTTAGGGCCTACATAAATCTGTCCCAACAGCAGTCCCAACATCCTAACACTGCTACACCTGGCTATCAGCAGAGTCTTGTCTGGCAGCGAAACAGTTCATTCAGCCTCATTTACTGACTTTAAAAAAAACATAGCTGATATGGCTTACTTGCTTAAACAAATGTGTTTCTAATGACAATTGAGATGTACAAGCTATGGTAGAAGGGGATGACAAGTGGATAAGAGGCCATCCGTAATTTGGATGAAGACATTAACGAGTGAGCTAGGACGGACATAGTTAATAACTATTTGTTTAGCACTTTTGAAATGTACAGCAACAGAATTCAGAACATGGTCTGTTCTTACAGAGTTCTCATCCAAGTCAGAACCGTATGATAAATGAAGGGGGCATATAAGCAGACAATGAAAGCTCTTACAACATTTTATGATTACATTTCTCTGTTCTTCAGGTCGTAGCTCTAGAAAGATGCCTCAGTTCCCGATTTACAATTCGGAGTTGGATGACATTTCAAAACATATTCCCCAGTCAGAGCTCGTTTTTTTCGGAATTCCCAGTTGTAAACTCACTGAAGTCAAGTTTTCGCAGTTTCGAGTTAACATTTGTTTTGAGGGCAGCACAAATCATGCTTCATTGACAGCATGGCCAATGTTGAATGTTTATCATTTTAAACTTGGACATGAGCCCCTTAATCCCAGATTTGGGACCACACAGCTACTGTCACTGATTCCTTCCAAACCACTCATTGTGAATTTGCGATTTCCAACTCGTTGTGTGTTGTTTCTGCCCAATGGCCAATGAGCATCCATAGGTTTTATCTATAATTTCACTTCTTCATTTCACTTCATATGATAATATTAAAAAGGATTTGCCAGTAGATTGTCGACTTGATTCATGATGATGACTGCTAGCTAAGATTTTGAAAGTATGATGTTGACATGATCAGTCCAATCAAAGTTACTGTATATATGTGATTTGACGTAATTTTATCTGTGGCCAATGACCTTGAGCCTTCTTGGATGGGCACTTCTAATGTAACTATGGCAGCACCAGAGGAGCTAGAATTTTCTAAGTCTGCCCTTAAACTTGGCTTGCCCCACCACCACAGAAAGCACTGAGCTAGGCTGAAACACCTGCATTTTGGAGCTACCTTACTCAAGAAAGCAAAAAAAGAGAATGTTTTGTATGCGGCTTTATTAATGCAATGATTTTTTTTTTTTTACATTGATTGCAAATTGATATGTGACACGTATTAATGCCAAAATAACATGCAAAAAAATGTGGGTTTCAAAACAGGTGGGGCTCTGCCCTGAATGACGGGTCGCCACTGACTGAGCACCACACCATGACAAAACTTTACAGTTGTTGTCGACACAAAATAAATGGTTCTTTGCCAGCAAATATTTCATGAATGAGTGGCTGGTCTAGTGAGTAACGTTGGCAACTGTTAACACACATTCTCAACTGGATCCACCTCGACAGGGGCGGTACTACGTCCTGAAATCGCTATGAATGCTAGATATTATGGTTTGTTTTAAACCAGGAAATGTAGATGCCTCATGTCTACCGGTGAGATGCAAAAACGCTCATATTTGCGCATAGTGAGGAAATTCTCGATGTTTATGACATATTATATGTTAATAACATATATGGACATATACAGAGAAAGAGCAGTGGTAAGTAATTGTAGAGTAGACAGATTGTCTTTCCATATGTGCGTGCATGTAAGGGTCTGTATGTGTGTGTGCTTGTGTGTTGACGGCGTGGACAAAATGGGCCGCAAGCAGAGGGCCCTCAGACTTCAGAAAATACCACCCCTCCACCACCCAGAGCCTCGTCTGGGTCGTCACTAGTTACCACAGCCACAAAGTCATGTGGCCCTCCTACCCAACCAATCAGATGAGGTAGTGTGATGACGCCTATTCCGGTTTGAGGACCAAATAACTAAATACATTAGGGAACAAGAATTGGCAACTCACTCAAATTCATAACATTAACTAGGTTTCCATCCAACCAGCGTGTAATGGGTCCTAGGTGGAGCTGGTATAGACAGTCAGGTGCCAGTCAGCAGATATGAGTAATCAACATACTTGTACTCAAAATGTCAAAAATACAAAGTAACAAATATATGCACACCATGACAGACCGAAAATACAAATAAACAATCACTCACAAAATACCACATGGGGAACAGTGGGTTAAATAATAAACAAGTAATTAGTTGAGTGAAACCAGCTGTGAAAATGCAGACAGAACAAATGGAAAATTAAAAGTGGATCGGCGGTGGCTAGAAAGCCGGCGACGTCGACCGACGAACGAACAAGGAGGGGGACCGTCATCGGCAGAAGTCGTGACACAGCGATAGATTTTCATGTGGATATAAATCAGTGTGTGATGACATAGTGCACACAAAATGTACCTTTTTCATGTACCGAATAAAAATCTAAGTTCAATGTGTTTCCATTGCATTTTCAAATCCATCGATAGTTTTCTCACAACAAATGTTGCGTTAAAGAGCAAATTTACGTACTCTGGTCTTGGGACGTACGCTCTAGCAAACAACTGGCAGATATAGGTAGTTAACATGATGAGATTATTATGGATAAGAGCGAGAATACTTTTATTTGTCAAATGGCAGTCAAGCATTGATCATCATGTCACCAGAATCAGACCCTCATTATTGGAAAGGAGCATCAAGATCACTGTGCATTTTCACCAAGCTGTGAAGTTCATCATAAATTATTTCATCTGTAGCCTAATAAACTGTATGGTGGTCGTAGTGGGAGGACCACACACCTTATCATCGCGTGACTCCAATTTGGATTCATTTTACAGACAAAAAAAGATCCCACCATGTCGAACAAAGGAATTACAGTTGAAGTCGGACGTTTACATAAACCTTAGTCAAATGCATTTAAACTCAGTTTTTCACAATTCCTGACATTTAATCCCAGTAAAAGTTCCCTGTTTTAGGTCAGTTACGATCACCACTATTTGTAGAACGTGATTTTTTATTTTTTTTTTCACCTTTATTTAACCAGGTAGGCTAGTTGAGAACAGGTTCTCATTTGCAACTGCGACCTGGCCAAGATAAAGCATAGCAGAGTGAACAGACAACACAGAGTTACACATGGAGTAAACAATTAACAAGTCAATAACACAGTAGAGAAAAAAAGGGGAGTCTATATACAATGTGTGCAAAAGGCATGAGGAGGTAGGCGAATAATTACAATATTGCAGATTAACACTGGAGTGATAAATGATCAGATGATCATGTACAGGTAGAGATATTTGTGTGCAAAAGAGCAGAAAGGTAAATAAATAAAAACTGTGGGGATGAGGTAGGTGAAAATGGGTGGGCTATTTACCAATAGATTATGTACAGCTGGTACCTTCAGGCGTTTGGAAATAGCTCCCAAGGATGAACCAGACTTGTGGAGGTCTACATTTTTTTTCTGAGGTCTTGGCTGAATAATAGTAGAGAGAATGGTTTATTTCAGCTTTTATTTATTTCATCACATTCCCAGTGGGTAAGAAGTTTACATACACTCAATTAGTATTTGGTAGCATTGCCCTTAAATTGTTTAACTTGGGTCAAACATTTTGAGTAGCCTTCCACAAGCTTCCCACAATAAGTTGGATGAATTTTGGCCCATTCCTCCTGACAGAGTTGGTGTAACTGAGTCAGGTTGGTAGGCCTCCTTGCTCGCACACACTTTTTCAGTTCTGCCCACAAACTTTCTACATGATGAGGTCAATGATTTGTGATGGCCACTCCAATACCTTGACTTAATTGTCTTAAAGCCATTTTCCACAACTTTGGAAGTATGCTTAGGGTCATTGTCCATTTGGAAGACCCATTTGCGACCAAGCTTTAACTTCCTGACTGATGTCTTGAGATGTTGCTTCAATATATCCACATAATTTTCCGTCCTCATGATGCCATCTATTTTGTGAAGTGCACCAGTCCCTCCTGCAGCAAAGCACCCCCACAACATGATGCTGCCACCCTCGTGCTTCACGGTTGGGATGGTGTTCTTCAGCTTGCAAGCCTCCCCCTTTTTCCTCCAAACATAATGATGGTCATTATGGCCAAACAGTTCTATTTTTGTTTCATAAGACCAGAGGACATTTCTCCAAAAAGTACGATCTTTGCCCGCATGTGCAGTTGCAAACGGTAGTCTGGCTTTTTTATGGCGGTTTTGGAGCAGTGGCTTCTTCCTTGCTGAGCGGCCTTTCAGGTTTTGTTGATATTGGACTTGTTTAACTGTGGATATAGATACTTTTGTATCTGTTTCCTCCAGCATCTTCACAAGGTCCTTTGCTGTTGTTCTGGGATTGATTTGCACTTTTCGCACCAAAATAAGTTCATCTCTAGGAAACAGAACGCGTCTCCTTCCTGAGTGGTATGACGGCTGCGTGGTCCCATGGTGTTTATACTTGCGTACTATTGTTTGTACAGATGAACGTGGTACCTTCAGGCGTTTGGAAATAGCTCCCAAGGATGAACCAGACTTGTGGAGGTCTACATTTTTTTTCTGAGGTCTTGGCTGATTTATTTTGATTTTCCCATCATGTCAAGCAAGGAGGCACTGAGTTTGAAGGTAGGCCTTGAAATACATCTACAGGTACATCTCCAATTGACTCAAATTATGTCAATTAGCCTATCAGAAGCTTCTAAAGCCATGACATTATTTTCTGGAATTTTCCATGCTGTTTAAAGACACAGTCAACTTAGTGTATGTAAACTTCTGACCCACTGGAATTGTGATACAGTGAATTATAAGTGAAATAATCTGTCTGTAAACAATTGTTGGAAGAATTAGATGTCCTAACCGAATTGCCAAAACTATAGTTTGTTAACAAGAAATTTATGGAGTGGTTGAAAAACAAATTTTAATGATTCCAACCTAGGTGTATGTAAACTTGTATTTTTTTATTTTACCTTTATTTAACTAGGCAAGTCAGTTAAGAACAAAATCTTAACCTTAACAATGGCGGCCTAGGAACAATGGTTTAACTGCCTGTTCAATGACAGATTTGTACATTGTCAGCTCGTGGATTTGAACTTACAATCTTTCGATTACTAGTCCAACGCTCTAACCACTAGGCAACCCTGCCACCCCAACTGTATTCCGATTTCAACTGTATCTGTCGGCATGTATTAAATTGTACCGGATCTTCCTGTTTCCAACGCAGCTGTTTTATACGGTATGATTTACTCACATAAAAACTGTGGATGGAAACGTGGTTAGTTTGAAAAGACAAAAGGTTTTGGGCAAAAGGGTAAGTTGTCATTTCCTTTTTAGAAAACTACTAGCTAACTTCTGATACTATCATCTAAAATGAGCTTGCTAGCTAGCCAACATATGGGATTCCATTCCAAGCACAGAGGAGTTATTCTATTTGATAGAGCAACGTTGTTAGTTTCCCAAGCCTTTAATTCTAATAGTAATGTATCATATTCTTGACCTTCAACAGATGCAAAAAAAACTCAGTTGGGAGAGTAAAAGTCTCCCATCCAATGTTCTGTTTCAAGTTGTGGGCACAAAGACGTATGAATGCCACCAGGGGAAAGACACACAAACAAAATCTAAAGAGAAATGTGTTGCTGAAATGAACATGAAGGCAGTAAGTTCAAAGACAAATCACTGTAATGTATACCATACACTGGGATTTTCCTCAATAAAATTGAAGAAGGGGCTTTAAATGCGTGTCCTTACTCTGTGGTCACTAAAGATCCCATGGCACTTATTGCAAGAGTATTTAATGATGAGTACCATTTTTATGTGTAAATCAAACTGTAATCCTATCATGTAACTGTGTATAAAAGTACAATGTATATATATAAAAGTGTATAAATAATGATTCTGCAACTAAGGGCACTTTCATGCTCGGGTCAATTTTGGGGATTTTATAAAAAACAACAAAAATAAAAATATTTGTATTGTAAAGTAGTGTGTAACTGACTGCAGAGAAGTCAGGCGCAGGAGAGCAGAAATGGGTAGCAAACAGAGCCCTTTATTGAGGCGAACAAAACACGGCACTCAGAAAACTAAACACACACGGGTTACAATAACCCGGCACAAACCAGCCTGGAGTACACATACATTTACACGTAACAATTCCACACACAGACATGGGGGGAAACATATGCAAGACGTGTAATGAGGGAATGCAAATCAGGTGTGTGGGAAAACAGGACAAAACAGATGGAAAATTAAAGGCTAGAAGACCGGTGACGTCGACCGCCGAACGCCACTCGAACAAGGAGAGGGACCGACCTCGGCTGAAGTCATGACATGTATGTTAACTTCACACTGGAATCACCACATACTTTTTAAACACCTCTGTCAAGTATTTTAGCTACTTTTCAGATGCATTTTATACCTCAATTTCACCATTTTGCCCTTGTCCCTAACCCAGACTTCTAAGCTTCTACTATGTTTTTCTATGAGAAAACATTAATAATTACACATTATATCATGTTATATACTACAGAAAGAGTCAATTAAATAAAATCTATATAAATATTTATTGTGAATACATTATTTATACACTTTTATATAAATGCATTGTACTTTTATACACTATCAATTTGTTTGTCTTCGTGCTATTTAAAAAAAAATGCAGATATTGGAGTAAACCTATTTTGGGTTAAGGCAAGTAACCATGAGGTAAGGGCAAACATCATGATAAGTTTATAAGCTGAGTTTGAATAAGACATCCGATTACCACTTTGCATTTAGAACAGTTGATTTAACTATATTTAATAAATACTCATATCATTGATGGATTACTAGATAAAATAAATGCATGTCTCTTGTCTGCCCCTGCATGCCAGTCGGCATACGCATCATCACACTCCCTCATCTGATTGGTCGTTTACCACCAAACGTAAGCCGGCATACGCATCATCCTCACTCTCATCTGATTGGTCAAGTAGGCGGGCCTTCTGACTTTGTGGCTGTGGTAACTAGGGACGACCCTCCCTCTACCGCCCTTCCTCATGCTCCGCAGAGTAGACACACCCTCTGCATCCAGTTACCACAGAAACAACCCTGGAGCACCTGAGTCATCTCATTAAGGTTGGAGCAAAGACTTCCTGAACCCTCACCCTGAAAGTAAAGACTACTGGCTCTTTCTTCATCATTGTCTGTGTTGCAACCTTCTTTGTTTTTAATAGATGGCAGTTCAGTGAACCATTTCCTTTTCTGGGGGTTGTTCAATCGAAGTTTCAATGGAATTTCAATTAAAGTTTGCAAAATAAAAATGTTGGTTGTGGGCCTAAATACTTAATGTGATCTGCCGCTTTCTGTGACCATCATTGCCATAAGGGTTTACTGTAAACAAATGCCACTGTGTGTAATGTGGTCCTGTGTTATCACGGACAACACAATGGCATGGAGGCACTGCAGGCAAAAAGTCTATATAAATCTGTTTTACCCTGTCCAACCAATGACCCCATGGGAAATTAATGGGAAGTCTTAGAGACTTTTCCTTAGAATTTACAATAAACCTGAATTTATTATATATTTATAATGCCAACATTGCAACCCTGATGTTTGAAAAGGATCATATGCTGGAGGCTGGCTGGGCTGCAACATGATATCACAGGAAAAGGTCATTCTGTCACATTTTGCAAGTGTTGTATCAACAAATTTAAGCTTATGTCAATTGGCCATGCTCCCAACAGGCTTTACGGTGCCAGTGGGAAAAGATGGGCTGCAAGATGGGCTGCAACTATTTGACGCTTATGTCAATATATCGCAGTCAATGGGAAAAGATAAGTGTAAACCAATTGATGCTAATGTTAAGACATTTTCCCATTCAATGGGAAGAGAAGAGACTCACAAGGTTGACGCTTATGTCAGTACATTTCCAGTCAATGGGTGATTTGTAATAGATCCGGGACCACTGTTGGGGTTTGGATGCTGGAATTATTTTGTGAGTGTACGAATGTGTGTTGATGACCTACAGGACCACCTTTGTTAAGTGATTGTTTGACATTCAGATGAAAACGTCACGACTGTTTGTGTTTATGCCACGTTAAAAAGGAATAGGTGGCGTGTCCATCAGGCTAGAGGAAGTTAAGATTTCCCTAAAGTAAATGTATTTAAATTGCCACAATTATATAGCTTAATTAGATTACTCATATCTATACAGAAATAAATAAAATCATTCAAAGTAGGCTACTACACCAGAAAGCATCATTTGGCCAACAGAGGATCATTAGCTTTTTCTTTAAAAAACAACTGGATTGTTTTAAATCACATAGCCTACAGTCGGAAGGGCCCGCAATTTGAGCAGCATGCTCTGCAAATATCAAATAGATGATAGTTTAGTTGCGATTGCAGATAGACCCAGTCAGACATTTCCCAATATTTAAAAATACAGTTGCGGAAAAAACGTTTGGAAAGCAAATGGCTATTGCTGTAAAGAGACGACAATGAAAATACTCCAATCCCTCTTTTAGTTAAATCAAATCAAATTTTATTTGTCACATACACATGGTTAGCAGATGTTAATGCGAGTGTAGCGAAATGCTTGTGCTTCTAGTTCCGACAATGCAGTGATAACCAACAAGTAATCTAACTAACAATTCCAAAACTACTCTCTTATACACAGTGTAAGGGGATAAAGAATATGTACATAAGGATATATGAATGAGTGATGGTACAGAGCAGCATACAGTAGATGGTATCGAGTACAGTATATACATATGAGATGAGTATGTAGACAAAGTAAACAAAGTGGCATAGTTAAAGTGGCTAGTGATACATGTATTACATAAGGATGCAGTCGATGATGTAGAGTACAGTATATACGTATGCATATGAGATGAATAATGTAGGGTAAGTAACATTATATAAGGTAGCATTGTTTAAAGTGGCTAGTGATATATTTACATCATTTCCCATCAATTCCCATTATTAAAGTGGCTGGAGTTGGGTCAGTGTCAATGACAGTGTGTTGGCAACAGCCACTCAATGTTAGTGGTGGCTGTTTAACAGTCTGATGGCCTTGAGATAGAAGCTGTTTTTCAGTCTCTCTGTCCCAGCTTTGATGCACCTGTACTGACCTCGCCTTCTGGATGATAGCGGGGTGAACAGGCAGTGGTTCGGGTGGTTGATGTCCTTGATGATCTTTATGGCCTTCCTGTAACATCGGGTGGTGTAGTTGTCCTGGAGGGCAGGTAGTTTGCCCCCGGTGATGCGTTGTGCAGACCTCACTACCCTCTGGAGAGCCTTACGGTTGAGGGCGGAGCAGTTGCCGTACCAGGCGGTGATACAGCCCGCCAGGATGCTCTCGATTGTGCATCTGTAGAAGTTTGTGAGTGCTTTTGGTGACAAGCCGAATTTCTTCAGCCTCCTGAGGTTGAAGAGGCGCTGCTGCGCCTTCTTCACGACGCTGTCAGTGTGAGTGGACCAATTCAGTTTGTCTGTGATGTGTATGCCGAGGAACTTAAAACTTGCTACCCTCTCCACTACTGTTCCATCGATGTGGATAGGGGGTGTTCCCTCTGCTGTTTCCTGAAGTCCACAATCATCTCCTTAGTTTTGTTGACGTTGAGTGTGAGGTTATTTTCCTGACACCACACTCCGAGGGCCCTCACCTCCTCCCTGTAGGCCGTCTCGTCGTTGTTGGTAATCAAGCCTACCACTGTTGTGTCGTCCGCAAACTTGATGATTGAGTTGGAGGCGTGCGTGGCCACGCAGTCGTGGGTGAACAGGGAGTACAGGAGAGGGCTCAGAACGCACCCTTGTGGGGCCCCGTGTTGAGGATCAGCGGGGAGGAGATGTTGTTGCCTACCCTCACCACCTGGGGGCGGCCCGTCAGGAAGTCCAGTACCCAGTTGCACAGGGCGGGGTCGAGACCCAGGGTCTCGAGCTTGATGACGAGCTTGGAGGGTACTATGGTGTTGAATGCCGAGCTGTAGTCGATGAACAGCATTCTCACATAGGTATTCCTCTTGTCCAGGTGGGTTAGGGCAGTGTGCAGTGTGGTTGAGATTGCATCGTCTGTGGACCTATTTGGGCGGTAAGCAAATTGGAGTGGGTCTAGGGTGTCAGGTAGGGTGGAGGTGATATGGTCCTTGACTAGTCTCTCAAAGCACTTCATGATGACGGAAGTGAGTGCTACGGGGCGGTAGTCGTTTAGCTCAGTTACCTTAGCTTTCTTGGGAACAGGAACAATGGTGGCCCTCTTGAAGCATGTGGGAACAGCAGACTGGTATAGGGATTGATTGAATATAAACACACCGGCCAGCTGGTCTGCGCATGCTCTGAGGGCGCGGCTGGGGATGCCGTCTGGGCCTGCAGCCTTGCGAGGGTTAACACGTTTAAATGTCTTACTCACCTCGGCTGCAGTGAAGGAGAGACCGCATGTTTTCGTTGCAGGCCGTGTCAGTGGCACTGTATTGTCCTCAAAGCGGGCAAAAAAGTTATTTAGTCTGCCTGGGAGCAAGACATCCTGGTCCGTGACTGGGCTGGGTTTCTTCTTGTAGTCCGTGATTGACTGTAGACCCTGCCACATGCCTCTTGTGTCTGAGCCGTTGAATTGAGATTCTACTTTGTCTCTGTACTGATGCTTAGCTTGTTTAATAGCCTTGCGGAGGGAATAGCTGCACTGTTTGTATTCGGTCATGTTGCCAGACACCTTGCCCTGATTAAAAGCAGTGGTTCGCGCTTTCAGTTTCACGCGAATGCTGCCATCAATCCACGGTTTCTGGTTAGGGAATGTTTTTATCGTTGCTATGGGAACGACATCTTCAACGCACGTTCTAATGAACTCGCACACCGAATCAGCGTATTCGTTAATATTTTTATCTGATGCAATACGAAACATGTCCCAGTCCACGTGATGGAAGCAGTCTTGGAGTGTGGAGTCAGCTTGGTCTGACCAGCGTTGGACAGACCTCAGCGTGGGAGCCTCTTGTTTCAGTTTCTGCCTGTAGGCAGGGATCAACAAAATGGAGTCGTGGTCAGCTTTTCCGAAAGGGGGGGGCGGGGCAGGGCCTTATATGCGTCGCGGAAGTTAGAGTAACAGTGATCCAAGGTTTTACCACCCCTGGTTGCGCAATCGATATGCTGATAAAATTTAGGGAGTCTTGTTTTCAGATTAGCTTTGTTAAAATCCCCAGCTACAATGAATGCAGCCTCCGGATAAATGGTTTCCAGTTTGCAAAGAGTTAAATAAAGTTCGTTCAGAGCCATCGACGTGTCTGCTTGGGGGGGATATATACGGCTGTGATTATAATCGAAGAGAATTCTCTTGGAAGATAATGCGGTCTACATTTGATTGTGAGGAATTCTAAATCAGGTGAACAGAAGGATTTGAGTTCCTGTATGTTTCCTTCATCACACCATGTCTCGTTAGTCATGAGGCATACGCCCCCGCCACTCTTCTTACCAGAAAGATGTTTGTTTCTGTCGGCGCGATGCGTGGAGAAACCCGTTGGCTGCACCGCATCGGATAGCGTCTTCCCAGTAAGCCATGTTTCCGTGAAGCAGAGAACGTTGCAGTCTCTGATGTCCCTCTGGAATGCTACCCTTGCTCGGATTTCATCAACCTTGTTGTCAAGAGACTGGACATTGGCAAGAAGAATGCTGGGGAGTGGTGCGCGATGTGCCCTTTTTCGGAGTCTGACCAGAAGACCGCTACATTTCCCTCTTTTTCGGAGTCGTTTCCTTGGGTCACTGCATGCGATCCATTCCGTTGTCCTGTTTGTAAGGCAGAACACAGGATCCGCGTCGCGGAAAACATATTCTTGGTCGTACTGATGGTGAGTTGACGCTGATCTTATATTCAGTAGTTCTTCTCGACTGTATGTAATGAAACCTAAGATGACCTGGGGTACTAATGTAAGAAATAACACGTAAAAAAACAAAAAACTGCATAGTTTCCTAGGAACGCAAAGCGAGGCGGCCACATCTCTGTCGGCGCCGGAAGTGGAGATCCAAAATCTCAACTTTATTTAGCAAACAGTAGCCTATCTTATCCCCAGTGAGTGTACATATTCACTGTCTTTATCATTGGGTCAGTGACACTGGTTTGTTTTTGGACAATAATTTCCTCCTCCAGGTTAGATATTGTATTTTTGTCTCCCCTTTTCGTAGGCCAATTATATGGATCTGGCAATGTCATTTTTATTGATTTGTTTGTCAGTGTCAGTATTAAAAAAGATTATGCTAATGTCTCCATTCATATAAAGTGTAGTAGAATGGCATGAAATGTGTTTATAAAAGGACAACAAGAAATGCATCGGATAGGCCTGTATGACCTATAGCCTAGTCTACAAGAAACAAGGGGGTCCCTCAGGGGTGAGTACTTAGTCCAGTCCTGTACTCCCTGTTCACCCACGACTGCGTAGCAGCACACGACTTCAACACCATCATTAAGTTTGCTGATGACACGACAGTCGTAGGCCTGATCACCAACGACGATGAGAGCCTATTGGGATGAGGTTAGAGAAATTACAGTGTGGTGCAAGGACAACAACCTCTCCCTCAACGTCGTCAAGACAAAGGAGCTGGTCCTGGACTACCAGAAATGGAGGGCCGAGCACGCCCCCATTCACATCGACGGGGCGGATCGAGAGCTTCAAGTTCTTTGGTGTCCACATCACTAAGGACCTATCATGGTCCAAACACACCAACACAGTCGTGAAGAAGGCACGAAAATGCCTCTGCCCCCTCAGGAGACTGAAAAGATTTAGCATCGGCCCTCAGATCCTCAAAAGGTCCTACAGCTGCACCATTCTTATGGCTGCATCACCGCTTGGTATGGCAACTGTTTGGCATTCGACCGTAAAGAGGCTACAGCCCAGCACATCACTGAGGCTAAGCTCCCTGCCACCCAGGACCTCTATACCAGGCGGTGTCAGAGGAAGACACTAAAAATTGTCAAAGACTCCAGCTACCCTAGTCATAGACTGTTCTCTATGCTTCCGCACGGCAAGCGGTACCGGAACGCCAAGTCTGGAACCAAAAGGCAGCTGAACAGTTAATCAAATGGCTACCCGGACTATTTTCATTGACCCCCTTTTTAAACACTGACTCTATGCACACTCACTGGACTCTACCCACACATACTACATGTACAGTGACACTACAACACACACTTTCACATACGCTGCTGCTACTCTGTTTATTGTCTATCCTGATTGACTAGTCAGTTTTACCCCTACAAACATGTACATATTACCTGAATTACACCTTGCACCCTTGCACATGGACTTGGTACCGGTACTCCTTGTTATTTTAGTGCACAATGTAATCATGTATGTGAAATATGTAAGTTGAAAACACTATGTTAAATGTACTGTGTGTGTGCGTATCCCTAACATTGCCAACAGACAAATGGCTATGAATGGATCAGTGGTTAAAGGGATACTTTGAGATTTTATCTACTTCCCCAGAGTCAGATGAGCTCGTGGGTATCATTTTTAAGTCTCTGTGTCCTGTATGAAGGAAGTTAGAGGTAGTTTTATGAGCCAATGCTAACTAGCGTTAGCGCAATGACTGGAAGTCTATGGGTATCTGCTAGCATGCTAACCCTCAGAAAACTGGAATGTTCTTGCTACGTTCTCATAAAACGTGTTTTGAACATCAATACATTATATTCTAAGAACATGTCAGCCATGGTCTGTGTATGTTTGGTGGGACATCCTATCCCACAGAAAACTAGACACAAGTGTTATTGCAAATGTCTTATGGAACTTGTCTAGAACAATAATATGGTAAGTTCTGATTACATGGCATCCACTTTGTGGGTAAGTTTTGTTTGACATTAAGGTAATGGTCTCATGGAAATATTCCTAACATTCCTATGAAAATGTTAGTTAATGACCTAATGAGACCCTTAAGGGAATGTTTGTTGTTAGCAGGGCTTATGAAGGTTGTTTAAAAGTTGTGAACCCGTACTAGGTCAGTTTGGTGACATTCAGGGTGTGCCAGAATGACACACTTCATGAGGTAAACACACCACACACACACACTTCATTAGGTAAGCTATACTAAGAGTGCGGTCCTTTAGAAGAACAGGTTCACTCTCAAGCCTTTAAAGGTCACTGTGCAGCTATCGTCACCTGTACCTCATTTATATGGGCTTTATTTGTGTTTGCATGTGTGTGTTCAGGACAGTTTGAGTTTCTACTAAGCTCTACTTAAGTCAAATGTGCTGAATGTAACACTGAAATTTGTTTCTCAATACGAGTACGTTCTCTTCAGGCTCACTCCCACTCAGGTAGCAGGCGTGCATCTGCATATCCTTATTTTGTTAATCATCGTATTGTCCGTGGCCGGCCATATGAATGTTTTACACACATGACAGAGAGTACATAGTACAGATATTTAGCCCCCCTTCTACCATTAATAAGTGTAGTTATTGTGTAAAAACAATGAGTCAATGACTAGGACTCTACTCCCTCATGTTCCTGACCTCAACAAAGACAAGTCAGCCTTTGTTATAAATTAATACTGTGTCAACTTACCAGGACAAGTCAGCTCTCACAGTGGTTGTGTGTGTGTACACACTTGTCCGTGGTTCTTGTGTTTGTACATGCATGTGTTTTTCCACTCTTCTTCTCTGGATACACACAATTCTCACAGACTCACAAACATCTGTGTTTGTATGGTTTACCCTTGGGAATAAGAGAGCACTCCAAACGTCATTCATATTCATTAGAGGCCTCAAGTGGTTCTTTATGTACTCCTGCCCTCCATCCCTCCCCTCTTTCGCTCCCTCCTTTCCCAATTGTTCATCCTGGAAACTGCTCCTCTCGTCTTCTCTCAGCTCACAAAGGCTCACTTCTACTTTGGCCCACTCCCCTCTCCTCCTGTCTCTGGCTCCTCATCTTTTTCTCTCTTCTGTCTCCCCTCTCACCTGGAACCTGGGCTTGAGAGCTGAAGGTGTGGCTCCTCTCACTGTGTTAGCTTAGCCAGCCTTTAATACCTGAACCTTCTCATCAAACACGGTCAGGTCACGGTCACGGTTAAATACAGTCTTTCTGCGTGTGGTGGAAGGTGTTCACATAGTGAGGTGAACCTGACAGCATGAAGAAAGTGTACAGCATGTTCAACCTGAACAAAACCAAGGAAGAGGAGGCAGTTCAGGCCATCTGTATCAAGGTATCTCTGTTCTAGTTTCTCTTTGCTATCTCTAGTTCAGTCCATCTGTATCATGTTCTCGTCTCTCTCTGAAATTTCTAATTAAGTCCATCTGTATCCTCCCCTGGTCTCTCTTTTTCTGCCTTTCTGTGGGATAGTGGTGCTCTTTGGAACACTTAAGGTCTTGCTTATGCCAAAATGACAGGATCACATTGGCTAAAATACATGATTAAGGGAGTTCAGGTGTGTTATATTTTTAAGGGAGTGCTGTACACAACATTTGAACATGTTTAACAGTCCAGTGTTTCCAAATTTCTTTTAAATATTTCCTATAATTAATTACAATATGTGTGAAATTATTGTCATGTTTTGGAAGGAAAACTAAGTGTTAAAAAAAAATGTGTTGGAATGGTGCAGGCGTATAACGTTCTTTAAAAGTATTCATGTGAGTAGACCGCTGATTGGCCCATTTTCCCTAAAGCATCTTAAGGCTAAGTTCATCGTTAGAACCTTCATAGGGGCATCGTTAAATCTCCAAGATGTTTCCAAAAACAATCATTATTAAAAGGTAAATGTACATTTTTCTACTTCATATTCATCATCTCAGTTGTAAAGAAAAACATTGACAACTTTGTATTTGTAATCAACTTTGAAGTTATTGGTGGTCACAGAGAGATAGAACCACATGGTTTATCCATGTTTACCTAGAATCCTTGGGATGTCCCTGCCCCATTGAAATTGACATTTAAAATGGTTAAGGGTTAAGGTTAGGTAAAGGTTAGGGTTAAAGTTAGGGTTTTGTGTAAGGACGTCCCAAAGATTCCGGATGGCACTGACCAATGTGGTGCGTTGGGATGCTATTGTAAACTTTAAAATGTGTAACAAGAACAAGCATTCGTTGTTCCATAAAATGGAAAAAAAGACAGCCAAAAAATAAATCATGAGGAATGAAGTTTGGAAATGTCTGTCCTATATCTAGGAGATATAAGAAAGCTTAGGAAATATGAGTTTTTTTGGACACATTTAGCCCTTTATTTTTGATGACACAAAACTACCTGCACACCTCCATTAGTTTGTATGGGTTACCTTCAGATGAGTTCCATGCCACTTGTGGGGGTTGTAGAGCAGAACGGAGAATATCATCGTGTTTGTGAGAGTCTCCATTTGTATATTAGTTTGTAGCTCAAACGGTTCGGACGCTTCAGACAGAAGTTGGCACATCAGTGTTACCGACTTCAGATGAGTCCCGTGACACTTATGGGGGTCGTATTCATTTACATTTACATTACATTTAAGTCATTTAGCAGACGCTCTTATCCAGAGCGACTTACAAATTGGTGCGTTCACCTTAAGACATCCAGTGGAACAGCCACTTTACAATAGT
The DNA here is from genome assembly GCF_034236695.1 of Oncorhynchus nerka. Lineage (NCBI taxonomy): Eukaryota > Metazoa > Chordata > Actinopteri > Salmoniformes > Salmonidae > Oncorhynchus > Oncorhynchus nerka. Next base: position 39,993,307 of record NC_088420.1, on the reverse strand, counting down.
GCATCTAAATCTTTTAAGGGGGGTGAGAAGGATTACTTTATCCTATCCTAGGTATTCCTGAAAGAGGTGGGGTTTCAGGTGTCTCCGGAAGGTGGTGATTGACTCCGCTGTCCTGGCGTCGTGAGGGAGTTTGTTCCACCATTGGGGGGCCAGAGCAGCGAACAGTTTTGACTGGGCTGCGCGGGAACTGTACTTCCTCAGTGGTAGGGAGGCGAGCAGGCCAGAGGTGGATGAACGCAGTGCCCTTGTTTGGGTGTAGGGCCTGATCAGAGCCTGGAGGTACTGAGGTGCCGTTCCCCTCACAGCTCCGTAGGCAAGCACCATGGTCTTGTAGCGGATGCGAGCTTCAACTGGAAGCCAGTGGAGAGAGCGGAGGAGCGGGTGACGTGAGAGAACTTGGGAAGGTTGAACACCAGACGGGCAGCGGCGTTCTGGATGAGTTGTAGGGGTTTAATGGCACAGGCAGGGAGCCCAGCCAACAGCGAGTTGCAGTAATCCAGACGGGAGATGACAAGTGCCTGGATTAGGACCTGCGCTGCTTCCTGTGTGAGGCAGGGTCGTACTCTGCGGATGTTGTACAGCATGAACCTACAAGAACGGGCCACCGCCTTGATGTTAGTTGAGAACGACAGGGTGTTGTCCAGGATCACGCCAAGGTTCTTAGCGCTCTGGGAGGAGGACACAATGGAGTTGTCAACCGTGATGGCGAGATCATGGAATGGGCAGTCCTTCCCCGGGAGGAAGAGCAGCTCCGTCTTGCCGAGGTTCAGCTTGAGGTGGTGATCCGTCATCCACACTGATATGTCTGCCAGACATGCAGAGATGCGATTCGCCACCTGGTCATCAGAAGGGGGAAAGGAGAAGATTAATTGTGTGTCGTCTGCATAGCAATGATAGGAGAGACCATGTGAGGTTATGACAGAGCCAAGTGACTTGGTGTATAGCGAGAATAGGAGAGGGCCTAGAACAGAGCCCTGGGGGACGCCAGTGGTGAGAGCGCGTGGTGAGGAGACAGATTCTCGCCACGCCACCTGGTAGGAGCGACCTGTCAGGTAGGACGCAATCCAAGCGAGGGCCGCGCCGGAGATGCCCAACTCGGAGAGGGTGGAGAGGAGGATCTGATGGTTCACAGTATCGAAGGCAGCCGATAGGTCTAGAAGGATGAGAGCAGAGGAGAGAGAGTTAGCTTTAGCAGTGCGGAGGGCCTCCGTGATACAGAGAAGAGCAGTCTCAGTTGAATGACTAGTCTTGAAACCTGACTGATTTGGATCAAGAAGGTCATTCTGAGAGAGATAGCGGGAGAGCTGGCCAAGGACGGCACGTTCAAGAGTTTTGGAGAGAAAAGAAAGAAGGGATACTGGTCTGTAGTTGTTGACATCGGAGGGATCGAGTGTAGGTTTTTCTATAGATGTTTACGTGAGAAGACCGATTTTCGGGATGAATCATGGTTAGACAAACACTGCTGTAGCTCGGCCACCTAAGACACAGCCAGTGGCAACCCGTCACCGGCTGCGCCCCACCTGTTTAGCCCCCTAATATATATATATATATACACACACACACACAGTATATTTTTGTAGTTGTTGCCTGTCTTGCATGTTATTTTGTCATTAACATATCAGTTTGGAAACAATGTAAAAAAAAAAAAATCAAACAATAGTCATTGAGTTAATAAAGCCGTCTACAAACTTGGTCTCTTTTTGCTTTCTTGAGTAAGGCAGTTCCAAAATGCAGGTGTTTCAGCCTAACTCAGTGCTGTGAAGGTGGGGCAGCCAGTGGAAAATACAGAGCGTAGGGGTTGGTAATGTTCTCTAGTTGCACTGTCATTGACTCAGTGTTCTGTCACTTCTGGGGACACTACATCACCGCAAAATCTAAGGGTAAAGCTCGAAAGTTCATGCCCTTGGGTGCTGCCATAGTTACATTAGAAGTGCCCATCCAAGAAGGCTCAAGGTCATTGGCCACAGATAAAATGACATCAAATCACATATCTACAGTAGCTTTGATTGGACTGATCATGTCAACATCATACTTTCAAAATATTAGCTAGCAGTCATCATCATGAATCAAGTCGACAATCTACTGGCAAATCCTTTTCAACCCTTGTCATATGAAGAGAAATTATGAATATAAATTATAGATGAAACGTATCGGTGCTCATCGGCCATTGGACATAAACATTACACAACAAGTTGGAAATCGCAAATTCAGCAATGAGGGGTTTGGAAGGAATCAGTGGCTAACTGCAAGTATTGCAAAGTAATCACTAGCCTAATATTCAGTGGAGTGGGTGTGGGGACCCAGGTCTGGGTTTAAGGATATCTTTTCCAATCTAAAAATAATAAACATTCAACATTGGCCATGCTGTCAATCCAGCATGACTTCTGCAACGCTCAAAACAACTGGAAAATTTGGGAACTGAGAAATCTGACCTCATTGAGTTCACAACAACTGGGAACTTGGAAAAAAAATGAGCTCCGACTGAGAAAATACGTTTTGAACGGTCATCCAACACAGAATTGCAAGTCGGGAACACGGCCTTTCTAGAGCTCCGACCTGAAGATCACTGATGACATCATGATTCAACCTTGTTTTTTCAGAGTTCCCAGTTGTCTTGAAAGCACCATAAATCCAGAAACTTTGATGTAAGTTTGTTAACAAAATGTTCCCACAAAGGACCAATTAGCCTATCATAAGCTTCGAAAGCCATGACATCATTTTCTGGAAATTCCCCCAAAAAATGTCTTGTATGCTGCTTTGTAAATGATGTAATATGCCAGGGAGATATGTATACTGTCTGTAGCTAAGAAAGTAATACTAAGTGTATGTTGTGAAGTAAGCTGTTAGTAGCCCATGTGCCTCACTCTAATAATTTGATAACTTTTCCCCTCATAATATTGCCGACTGTTTTGACTTGGTGGTGCACATGTAGCCTATAGCCTGTTTTAGAGAAATGTCATCATCAAATATTGTAAGATCTTTCATTGTCTTCATATTTGCCACCTTGACTTATCTTACGGTTCAAAGTTGGTGTACAAGGAGAATACTGTAATGGCCCATGTTCTGAATTACGTCCGTCGTTAGATGAATGAGACCAAAGAGCAGCATGGAAAGTGTTCATGATTTTTAATACTGAACTGGGGAGGCTTGCAAGCCGAAGAACACCATCCCAACCGTGATGCACGGGGGTGGCAGCATCATGTTGTGGGGGTGCTTTGCTGCAGGAGGGACTGGTGCACTTCACAAAATAGATGGTATCATGAGGACGGAAAATTATGTGGATATATTGAAGCAACATCTCAATACATCAGTCAGGAAGTTAAAGCTTGGTCGCAAATGGGTCTTCCAAATGGACAATGACCCCAAGCATACTTCCAAAGTTGTGGCAAAATGGCTTAAGGACAACAAAGTCAAGGTTTTAGACTGGCGATCACAAATCCCTGACCTGAATCCTATAGAAAATGTGTAGGCAGAACTGGAAAAGCGTGTGCAAGCAATGAGGCCTACAAACCTGACTCAGTTACACCAGTTCTGTCAGGAGGAATGGGCCAAAATTCACACAACTTATTGTGGAACGCTTGTGGAAGGCTACCCGAAAAGTTTTTCCCAAGTTAAACAATTTAAAGGCAATACTACTAAACACTAATTGAGTGTATGTAAACTTCTGACCGACTGGGAATGTGATGAATGAAATAAAAGCTTAAATAAATTATTCTCTCTATTATTTTTCTGACATTTCACATTCTTAAAATAAAGTGGTGATCTTAGCTGACCTACGACAGGGAATTTGTACTTGGATTAAATGTCAGGAATTGTGAAAAACTGAGTTTAAATGTATTTGGCTAAGGTGTATGTAAACTTCCGACTTCAACTGTACATACTTTGTTCAGTTTGTCATGTTTAACTGCCGTAAATATGGTGCGCAGTGTTGCGCATGCTAATCGAGTAGCATGCTAACTGAAAGCCATTTAAATTTGTTATAGATATATATAGTTTTTTTGTATGCTTAAAACCCTACCAGTCCCAAGACACCAGCAAAAATATACTTTTCATTTATCAGCATGTCCAGCCCTTAGATTTAGCCTCATAATTAATTGTTTACCATTTTATTTAGAACATGAAACAATTTGATATTAAACAGTTGCATTCATTAGTTTTTATTTTGAACATTTAGAGCAGGTTCCTGTGGTTGGCGGTTGCAGTAAAAAAGAAAGTTGTACTTTTATTTGTGTTGATGTCTCTGGGCCGTGAATCCTGAATCTAGCATGAAAGAGCATCCTTGTAGCTGTGTGGGCTAATATAGTAAAAATGTTTGTCCTTGGGGTAAATTTAACCAATGGACATGGGGGAAGTTGAGCCAATGGTTGAGGCAATGGAAAAGGTTAAGGAAATTGAAGTGTTTTCTTCCCAGGTGTAATGCAAGGCATTATTGCTTGGATAGGAGGTAACAACAGGGCATGTTAAAAGTGTTTTAAAAAATACAAAAATCTTTGTCAGGTGTTAAGCCTGATGCTTAAAATTATAAAACGACAAAGTGATTGTATTTTATTGTGTTTGGGAAAAAAAGACAGTGGTAATATTGAATTCTGTACAGAAATTTGTAGGTGGCTGAACTTACCCTGTCCCATAACTGACCACTGTTTTGGACAAGCTATGTTTTCAAAACTGTAATGTTTACATAAATTCTGATTATTTCCAGGGATACACAACATCCTGAAATATATGTAGATATCTTTCTACGAAATAATAGTATATTTCCCTTGAAAGAGTGATGGTGAACGTAATTTTTTTTCTCAACTTACCCAACTCACCCATATTTTAAAATGTGGGAAACTGGGAAACGTATAAACTGGGAGCAACAAGTTGTATGCGTTCACCTGTTTTGACCTTGTTAAGAAAGTCGATTGGCTAATGGCAGGCAAGCAAGCTGCATCAGCCATAAACTAAAAGTACAGATGCTCAAAGAATTAGGTGTTCAAAAACCATATTAATAAATAGTTTTTTTACAAATAATGATTTGTTGTTGCATGTAACTTCCAAAAATGCTGTTACAGAGGTAATTTCCTTTGTATTTGACGTCAGAGTTCAGCATGTTGGAGAAGTCGAATGCTCAGACATGATAGACGAGTTTCCCACTAGTAATGTGGATTTTTCCCGGTGGTATGCTGGTATTTACGAGATATTATGAGCAGCATTTCTTCTTTATGTCTATATTTAAAGGGAAAGTGCTACATTTTGGCAATCAAGCCCTTTTTATTACTTACATAGAGTCAGATGAACTCATGAATACCGTTTGTATGTCTGAATGCAGTTTGGAGGAATTTGAAGGTAGTTTCTGGAGCCATCGCTAACTAGCGTTAACGCAATACTGGAAGTCTACAGGTACAGCTAGCATGTTGTGGTATCTATGAGTTTCTGACTCTGGGTAAACATAAAAAAAAGTTCTTAATTGCCAAACTGTTGCACTATCCCTTTACTCACAGTAGCTCAGATTATCCCTTAAAGTGGAACTGACAGCTTTATAACTACTTTGCAGATATGAAACAGACAAACAGACAGATATGAAACAGAATGTAAAATTCCCAGTTTATGCTACAAAACCAACTTTTAAAAAATAGGTTTTAAAAATAGGTTCTATTTGACTCGAAATGTCATTATGTAGACTAAGGCATTGTTGGCAGAATAGATGGTAACTATCAATATATGACTAATATAGCTAATTCACCAATACAATTCTTGGTAGTCCAACAAATATTGCTCTCCCGTCGTAAATCACAAGTGGCCTGGTACATTGTTTACCGCCTCCAGCCATCCTGGATGCACTGTTTTCAGTTCCAATGACAATATTTTGGACAAAAACTGACAAATGTAACTAAGGCTGGGACTGTCAACACAATCAAACTAGCAAGGGCATTGACCTCAAGTCAGTCATAATGTGGAATAGGCTAGCTTATCTATTTATGTAGCAAGCTAAAAACACAGAGCCTAACTAACTAGCTGCAGGGAGGATGCCATGTCATTGGACAAGTGGGTGATGGCAAACTTCCCCCCCCCCCCCATATAGTTTTGGTAGTTACAGCTAGAGATGCAGGTGTCATTTGGTTAGCTAGCAAAAAAAATGCTAATCCCTTTGCTAGCTAACGATGCTGAATTTATGCTAACTGTGGATAGATGTTAATCTCTTAATTGTCAATCAAATGTACTCTATTTGGCATCGATCAAATGGGCAAGGCAGGCAAATTCCCATTCAGTTGTCAAAACATGGGTCGGGACAAGCATACATTGGCAGGCAGGCTGCAGAAGGGCAAGCAGGCTACTAACCACCCTCGTTTATCAGTGGAACTACAAGCTGAAAATGTTTGGGAGGGTTTATCTAACATTACTGTTCCCTCATTAGATTTTAGCTCACCTTGCTCTGGCTAACAGTTGTTGATCTGTTGGGGAATACTTTCTAATGATCTAAATGAGTTATGTTGTTACTGCCTGTAAACACACAGTCCAGTTCAAAATGAATGATGGCAGGCCAGTGTGGCAAATAGCTCATTTGCATGTAGTTCTACTGTAGCTCTGATTGGCTGTGGTGCACCGGTCTGTGTAGTCCAGTCCTGGACAAGACTGACACATTTTTACTAGGTTTTATTTACTGCAGTGTCTATAAGGGTGTTTTCACACTTGGTCCCAATTGTTGTGAACTCAGTGCTTTTCGCTTAATATTTTGTGCAGTGTGAACACTCAAAAGGAACTCAGGCCCCTCGACCATCTCTTGAGAGGTCGTTTGAGTTCGGTTTGCTTGAATTCCGCGATTCGGTTCTCTTTTTTAGGGCAATGTGAACACAAAGCTCCCCAGGTTCACTTGTCATCATTCCCGCACCACACACTAGACTACTGCAACACTGTTTTCTCTGCAATAACCCCTCACATTGGTGCCACAAAAGAGAGAGGAGGATGACGTGCAGGTTCGCTGAAAAAAAAATGTGTCCTGTTTTTGGATATTGATGCACAGAAATACCCAAATGGGTGTGGAGTTTTTTGTTTAGATTATTTGTTTGCAATATGTGATCTACAGACTAAGAGAGCTTCATCAGCTGTTTATTGATTGTGTGGTTTGAATAGTTTCAGAAGACAACATATATTTGGTGAGAATCACAACATGGGGTACAACATCTATTCTAGGTCTTAAAAGGGGCAGTAGCCTACATTGGGTGTACAATTTTCAATTACAGGCTTATTTAATCTGTAGTTACTCTTCAGCTATTTATTTTGTTACCAATGATATTTACATGTTAATTAGTATCTTCTGATTACAATTATCATGTCTCATCTTTTAGCTAAATGCAATTTATTAGCTTCCAAAATATAAGTAGGTATATCTAGCTTCTCGATAACACGTTCTGATGGAATGGCTTGTCCTGAGCTTTGTAAAAAAAGAACTGTGTGCATTGAGTGAATGTTGGAAATAGACATTGGTTACTTTCTAAACATAGCAATGTGAACTCAAAGAGGAAGATGACCACAAAATAGGCGATGTGAAGTGAACTGGCAAAAGAGTCGAGTCCTCATTCAAAGGCAAGTGCAATGTGAATACAAAGAAAAATGTGTTATTTCACTTTATTCAAGAGGACTGAGATCGGTTCTTTTTAAGAGGACTATATGTGAAAGCACCCTTAATTGTTCAAACGCATGGCCGCTTTCGCACACCATATTGCTTTAGAATATTCACACATGCCTTACTCTGTCATTCCCAAACATTCTATGAAAGTATGAAAAAGACTATATTTAACTGTTCACTTCTCAGACAATTCCTAGTGGTGTATATGAACAGATTTGAATAAGAGTTCATGTTGCTAAAATGCTGTCAGTTCCACTTTAAAAGCCCAGTGCAGTCAAAACTATGGTTTCCTATGTTTTGTACCATATTGTACAGCCGATGAAACTGTTACTGTAAAAGTCAATATTATTTCCTTATCAAAATCAAATCACATTTGATTTATCACATGCACAAAATACAACTGGTGTAGAATACAGTGAAATGCTTGCTTACAAACAATTCCCAAAAATGCAGTTTAAAAAAATTAACTATTAAATAGTAACTAACATATATGGAATCATGTAGTAACCAAAAAGGTGTTTAACAAATTTGAGATTCCTCAAGGTAGCCACACTTTGCATTGATGACAGCTTGCACACTCTTGGAATTCTCTCAACCAGCTTCATGAAGTAGTCACCTGGAATGAATTTCAATTAACAGGTGTGCCTTGTTAATGTCACATGGGATGACGCTGGCGAGACGAAGCAGGTACGGGAAGTCAAACATTTAATAAGGAACGGACATGGAACGAGACAGGAACAGCGTCAGCATATGAGTAAACACAGACAAAAAACAATCAATGCAGAATTGCGGAACAGAGCTGGGGAACTGACAATTATAGGGGATGTAATAATAGGTGAGGAGTAAGTCCAGGTGAGTCCAATATCGCTGATGCGCGTGATGAGGGAAGGCAGGTGTGCGTAATGGATGATAGGAATGCGTGATGCAGGCCAGCCTGGCGCCCTCAAGCGCCAGGCGGGAGCAGACGTGGCGGTAGCAGACGTGACAGTGAAAAGTGAATGTGGAATTTCTTTCCTGCTTAATGCGTTTGAGCCAATGAGTTGTGTTGTGACAAGGTAGGGGTGGTATACAGAAGATTGCCCTATTTGGTAAAATACCGAGTCCATATTATGGCAAAAACAGCTCAAATGAGAATAAAGAAACAACAGTCCATCATTACTTTAAGACATGAAGGTCAGTCAATGCAGAAAATTTCAAGACCTTTAAAAGTTTCTTCAAGTGCTGTCACAAAAACCATCAAGCGATATTATGAAACTGGCTATCATATGAGGACCGCCACAGCAAAGGAAGATCCAGAGCTCCCTCTGCTGCAGAGGATAAGGTAATTAGAGTTAACTGCACCTCAGATTGCAGCCCAAATAAATGCTTGACAGCGTTGAATTGACATCTCAATATCATCTGACCAGAGGACGCTGCGTGAATCAGGCCATCGTGGTCAAATTGCTGCAAAGAAACCACTACTAATGGACACCAATAAGAAAAATAGACTTGCTTGGGCCAAGAAACATAAGCAATGTACATTAGAAATTTGAGATTTTTGGTTCCAACTGCTGTGTCTTTGTGAGACGCAGAGTGGGTGAACGGATGATCACCGTGTGTGGTTCCCACCATGAAGCATGGAGGAGGTGGTGTGATGGTGTGGGGGTGCTTTGCTGGTAACACTGTCTGTGATTTATTTAGAATTCAAGGCACACTTAACCAGCAAAGCTATCATAGCATTCTGCAGCGATACGCCATCCCATCTGGTTTGTGCTTAATGGGACTACCATTTGTTTTGTTTTTCAACAGGACAATGACCCAAAACACACCTCCAAGCTGTGTAAGGGCTATTTGACCAAGAAGGAGAGCGATGGAGTGCTGCATCAGATGACCTGGACTCCACAATCACCTGACCTCAACCCAATTGAGATGATTTGGGATGAGTTCGACCACAGAGTGAAAGGAAACCAGCCAACAAGTGCTCAGCGTATGTAGGAACTCCTTCAAGACTGTTGGAAAAGTATTCCTCATGAAGCTGGTTGAGAGAATGCCAAGAGTGTGCAAAGCTGTCATCGAGGTGAAGGGTGGCTACTTTGACTAAGCTAAAAAATATTTTTATTTGCATAATACTTTTTTTACTACATGATTCCATATGTGTTGTTTCATAGTTTTGATGTATGTAGAATAATAGTGAAGACAAAATTGCTCTTTGCTAAGAAGCTATTTCTGTTTCTTTCATTAAAAGCAAATCACAGTAAGATACTTAGTTGTTACCCAGAAATGATTTGATATGGAGATTAAAAACGGCTGCATTAGACAGTTAAGTGCAGGCTGAATTTACCTACAGTATATATCTTTCTGTTCAATGTAAACAAGTCAGTGATTGAGTGTGTAGTCTTTCAACAGCCGCAGCGTCTACATAGAAAGAGAGCCATATGGGTCAGGTTGGTACAGGTTATCAGTAAGTTGTACAGTCTTTCTACAGTGTGTAGTGTTCTACCTCCGAATCCCATCCCCTCCCTCCAAAGCTCTACCCTGCTGATGCATTCACACCTGAAGGGATCCCATAGGACAACTTGTAAACAAAACACAAGCTGTAAACACAAGCTGGAAGGATCTTGTGGAAGAGGCTAGGGGCTGTTCAGGCTTGGGGCTGTTTTGTCTTGGAGAAGGTTAATGTGAAGGTGGTGCCATGTGTGAGTTCATTGATGGACAAATGAGAACTGCAGGCCCTACCAGTGGAAACACTGCCCTTATGTGGCAGACCAGGGGAACCGTCCAATGCCTCAGTTCAGCTGCTCAGACAAGGAAGCCATACACTACAAATACATGTAGGCTACAATACAGTACATACAAATGATTTATAACTGAAATGTCTGATTAAAGTTACACATTGGGCCTTTCTGTACCTCTATGTGCGTCTCTCTCTGAGTGCTCACTGCACACATGAGTGGATTTTGCTTCTTGCTCCTAAGAAACTTTGCAGTATTTTGTTAATTTTTGTCCGTTATTTCTTACATTATTAGCCCAGGAAATGTTCCTTAATTCCATTATTTTACTTTTAGGTTATGTGTAAACTGTTGTGAATTGTTAGATATTACTGCACTGTTGGAGCTAGAAAAAAAAGTATTTCGCTACACCCGCAATAACATCTGCTTAATTATCATGTGTATGTGACAAATAACATCTGAGACTGTGACAGAGGGAGCAGACACTAGGCATGGCTAAGTGGGCACCTTCCACCACAACGGGTGGTGAGACAGAGAGAGGGACAGAGGGAGCAGACACTAGGCATGGCTAAGTGGGCACCTTCCACCACAACAGGTGGTGAGACAGAGAGAGGGACAGAGGGAGCAGACACTAGGCATGGCTAAGTGGGCACCTTCCACCACAACGGGTGGTGAGACAGAGAGAGGGACAGAGGGAGCAGACACTAGGCATGGCTAAGTGGGCACCTTCCACCACAACGGGTGGTGAGACAGAGAGAGGGACAGAGGGAGCAGACACTAGGCATGGCTAAGTGGGTACCTTCCACCACAACGGGTGGTGAGACAGAGAGAGGGACAGAGGGAGCAGACACTAGGCATGGCTAAGTGGGCACCTTCCACCACAACGGGTGGTGAGACAGAGAGAGGGACAGAGGGAGCAGACACTAGGCATGGCTAAGTGGGCACCTTCCACCACAACGGGTGGTGAGACAGAGAGAGGGACAGAGGGAGCAGACACTAGGCATGGCTAAGTGGGCACCTTCCACCACAACGGGTGGTGAGACAGAGAGAGGGACAGAGGGAGCAGACACTAGGCATGGCTAAGTGGGTACCTTCCACCACAACGGGTGGTGAGACAGAGAGAGGGACAGAGGGAGCAGACACTAGGCATGGCTAAGTGGGCACCTTCCACCACAACGGGTGGTGAGACAGAGAGAGGGACAGAGGGAGCAGACACTAGGCATGGCTAAGTGGGCACCTTCCACCACAACGGGTGGTGAGACAGAGAGAGGGACAGAGGGAGCAGACACTAGGCATGGCTAAGTGGGCACCTTCCACCACAACGGGTGGTGAGACAGAGAGAGGGACAGAGGGAGCAGACACTAGGCATGGCTAAGTGGGCACCTTCCACCACAACGGGTGGTGAGACAGAGAGAGGGACAGAGGGAGCAGACACTAGGCATGGCTAAGTGGGTACCTTCCACCACAACGGGTGGTGAGACAGACAGAGAGAGGGACAGAGGGAGCAGACACTAGGCATGGCTAAGTGGGCACCTTCCACCACAACGGGTGGTGAGACAGAGAGAGGGACAGAGGGAGCAGACACTAGGCATGGCTAAGTGGGCACCTTCCACCACAACGGGTGGTGAGACAGAGAGAGGGACAGAGGGAGCAGACACTAGGCATGGCTAAGTGGGCACCTTCCACCACAACGGGTGGTGAGACAGAGAGAGGGACAGAGGGAGCAGACACTAGGCATGGCTAAGTGGGCACCTTCCACCACAACGGGTGGTGAGACAGAGAGAGGGACAGAGGGAGCAGACACTAGGCATGGCTAAGTGGGCACCTTCCACCACAACGGGTGGTGAGACAGAGAGAGGGACAGAGGGAGCAGACACTAGGCATGGCTAAGTGGGCACCTTCCACCACAACGGGTGGTGAGACAGAGAGAGGGACAGAGGGAGCAGACACTAGGCATGGCTAAGTGGGTACCTTCCACCACAACGGGTGGTGAGACAGAGAGAGGGACAGAGGGAGCAGACACTAGGCATGGCTAAGTGGGCACCTTCCACCACAACGGGTGGTGAGACAGAGAGAGGGACAGAGGGAGCAGACACTAGGCATGGCTAAGTGGGCACCTTCCACCACAACGGGTGGTGAGACAGAGAGAGGGACAGAGGGAGCAGACACTAGGCATGGCTAAGTGGGCACCTTTCCACCACAACGGGTGGTGAGACAGAGAGAGGGACAGAGGGAGCAGACACTAGGCATGGCTAAGTGGGCACCTTCCACCACAACGGGTGGTGAGACAGAGAGAGGGACAGAGGGAGCAGACACTAGGCATGGCTAAGTGGGCACCTTCCACCACAACGGGTGGTGAGACAGAGAGAGGGACAGAGGGAGCAGACACTAGGCATGGCTAAGTGGGCACCTTCCACCACAACGGGTGGTGAGACAGAGAGAAGGACAGAGGGAGCAGACACTAGGCATGGCTAAGTGGGCACCTTCCACCACAACGGGTGGTGAGACAGAGAGAGGGACAGAGGGAGCAGACACTAGGCATGGCTAAGTGGGCACCTTCCACCACAACGGGTGGTGAGACAGAGAGAGGGACAGAGGGAAGGAGAGAAAAGGGGAGCTTTGGAAAGTGAGAGAAACATGGAGAAGGGAAAGAGAATGAGAGACCATGTCATGGAGAGTGTGTTAGGGAGAGGGAGAAGGTGTGCAAGTGTTAGCTATGATGAGAGTGAGAGAACGATGTGAGCCTCTTGATAAGATTACCAACATTCCTGCATCTTCTCTCTCTGTGTGTTTTGTTCCTTATGTGGAGATAGAAAGTTGATATAATGCCTTGGACGAAGCGGTGGATGTACTGTAACCCTGGTGTCTGTCTGACGCGGTTTGTTAGGCTGGTCTCAAAAGTGATTCTCTCCCTCCCTCTTTCTCCACAGCAAATCCAGTTTGCTGATCAGAGGCAGGATTTTAACCAACGTCTTAGTAAGACCGGTCGTCGCTCCCGTTCTTTCTCCCAGTCCTCCACAGATAACTACAACTCAGGTACGCACACACACCTGCTTTGTCGGCACGGTGTGTTTTGTGTCTAATTGTATAGCTGCCCATGTCTGGCTGTTGTCCCAGCGGGTTGTTACAGTCAGATACGTTTTGAGTCTTTCTCCCTCAGCCAAACTTTCATTGAGAGAAAGTCTTCAGAGGAATTACCTCTTTAATTTACTCCTTATCTGTCTAGTTAGCTGTTCTCAGACAAAGAAGGAGCAGTAATCCCAACTGTACATAGCACGTACTTAAACCTCAAACACAACGAGGCTGATTCATAATATTGTAGCTGTTTCCAGATTTACAATCCATTAGAAGGTATAAATAACGGTTTATTTTGCTTCTCTACTTTTGCTGATAACAGTTGTAACCTGTTGCCATTTGACTATTGGTCCAATGGGAGATTTCAGTTAACCCTAGATGGTTTATCCAGCTCATACTGTTTAATTGTGTCTGGTGTTACTCTGTTAACCCCTCACACCGTTAGCTGTGTCGTACACAGACAGTTCAGAGGATGCGACGTCTCCTAGAATCAGGCAGCAGAGGAGCTCTAAGGGACATCAAGACTTCTGCATCATGAACATCAGACAGGCCGGCCTCGGACGCAGGGAGATAACGATCGCTGAGCAAGGTGAGAGGGAATGGAAGAGGTGTGTAATGCTCTTAGGAAAAATGGTTTCAAAAGGGGTTCTTCAGCTGTCCCCATAGGAGAAACCTTTTTTGTTCCAGGTAGAACTCTTTTAGGTTCCATGTAAAACCCTCTGTGGAAAGGTTTCTACCAAAAGGGATCTACCTGGAACCAAAAAGGGTTCTTCAAAGGGGACAGCACCTTTTCTTTTTCAAAGAGTGTGTGTTAAAGAGTAAGGTAAGAGAGAGGGAGGAACATGACTCAAGGTGTGTCAAGTTCTCTCCCCTTTCATTCCTTCTCCCTCATCTCTCTGTGTAGAGATGCCAGCTCTGATGTCCCTGAGAAAGAGAGCAGAGGGAGAGAAGCCACTGGCTGGAGCTAAAGTAGTGGGCTGCACTCACATCACCGCTCACACAGCCGTGAGTATGCATGCACACACACACGCACACAAACAGACACTGAATCACTGAAATTGGACTGTGTGTATTTGCGTGTGACCGCGTGCACATATGTGTTCCTGTAGGTGTTGATGGAGACTCTGTCTGCGTTGGGGGCTCAGTGTCGCTGGGCAGCCTGTAACATCTACTCCACCCAGAACGCTGCAGCTGCAGCTCTGGCTGAGGAAGGTGAGACACACACAGTATTACTCTTGCTCTCTCCGCTGTCACTTTTTCTCACCACTGTCTTCTCAGCTGTCTCTTGACTTTTTACCCCCCACAAGTCACTCCTTTTTCCCCTCATCTCTCAAACTCAGTAATCTACAGAAATACAATAAACTCTCCTTTGCCCTCTCCCCTATTCTGTCTCTCTCTCTCAGGCTTCCCTGTGTTTGCGTGGAAGGGGGAGTCGGAGGATGACTTCTGGTGGTGTATTGACCACTGTGTCAGCCTGGAGGCCTGGCAGCCCAATATGGTACAGTATAGGCCTAGCTCTCACATTAGACAGCTATGATCCAGTTTAATCCAGTCATGGATGGATTCTCTGCATTTCTCAGATCCTGGATGATGGGGGAGACCTGACCCACTGGATCGATAAGAAATACCCCAGCATGTTCAAGATGATCAAGGGCATCGTGGAGGAGAGCGTCACAGGCGTTCACAGGTGGGATTGGAGTACCCATGCCTCTGATTGTTTTAGACAGATTAGAAGACGTGCCTATCTAAAACAATGGATTTTTCAGGTATGATAAGCCTATTGTTTGACTTAGTCATTACAACTTGTGTGAGTCACCTGTGTAAATAAGGACAGCTCATGCCACATACATTTAATGAAAGAAGCTAACACTTGTGACATAATTAGACTTCTACACTGTGTCTGTGCCCCAATTGACACCATATTCCCTATATAGCGCACTAGTTTTGAGTCCAAAAAAACAATATTTTCCAGAATATTCCAAACTTTCATACTTTTGTTTTCTATTCATTTTCCATAAAACTTCCTCAACTGAAGAGACAAAATATGTACACTAGAGCTGCAGTTACACAACCTGACTACAGAAACCCTCAAAAGGAAACCTGTCAAAAAACAAAACCATCACACAATTTCTTCCTGACTAAAGTCTCTGACTTGACCAAACCAAGGGACAATAACCCGTCTGGTTCTAAACTGAGACCAACTCCATTCACTCAGCCCATGGACACAAGCAACAAGCTCCATCTGATATGTAACCAGCTATAAGAGACTTGAAGCAACCACCACTAGAGACAAGTAAACATCAACCACAACTTCAGCCAACTCACTAGGAACACCATCATGTTCCCAATCACCTCTTTTCTCCAGCTCTAAGCACTCACTGGAGGGGAACTGTTAGCCAGATCCTCCTCAATTAAGGTGGAGGAAAGTAACAGGAGACACACTTGGCCTACATGATGCCAGAACTAACCTCTCAACAACAGAAAGTCAAAACATGGGTGGATCTGGCTTTTCCACAACTAATTTCTTCAAGCTCCTGATTCTCGTCACAAAACCCAGCAGTCTCACCCAGCAAAACCCAGACCGGCTCTTCCAGCAGATCCTCACTAACATCACCTTGTGACTGGGAAGAATCTCCTCCCTCCCACAACTTATTAAGCAGAGGGAACACCCCCCCCCCTATCCACATCGATGGAGCAGTAGTGGAGAGGGTAGCAAGTTTTAAGTTCCTCGGCATACACATCACAGACAAACTGAATTGGTCCACTCACACAGACAGCATCGTGAAGAAGGCGCAGCAGCGCCTCTTCAACCTCAGGAGGCTGAAGATATTCGGCTTGTCACCAAAAGCACTCACAAACTTCTACAGATGCACAATCGAGAGCATCCTGTCGGGCTGTATCACCGCCTGGTACGGCAACTGCTCCGCCCACAACCGTAAGGCTCTCCAGAGGGTAGTGAGGTCTGCACAACGCATCACCGGGGGCAAACTACCTGCCCTCCAGGACACCTACACCACCCGATGTTACAGGAAGGCCATAAAGATCATCAAGGACAACAACCACCCGAGCCACTGCCTGTTCACCCCGCTAACATCCAGAAGGCGAGGTCAGTACAGGTGCATCAAAGCTGGGACCGAGAGACTGAAAAACAGCTTCTATCTCAAGGCCATCAGACTGTTAAACAGCCACCACTAACATTGAGTGGCTGCTGCCAACACACTGACACTGACTCAACTCCAGCCACTTTAATAATGGGAATTGATGGGAAATTATGTAAAATATATCACTAGCCACTTTAAACAATGCTACCTTATATAATGTTACATACCCTACATTATTCATCTCATATGCATGCGTATATACTGTACTCTATATCATCTACTGCATCCTTATGTAATACATGTATCACTAGCCACTTTAACTATGCCACTTTGTTTACATACTCATCTCATATGTATATACTGTACTCGATACCATCTACTGTATCTTGCCTATGCTGCTCTGTACCATCACTCATTCATATATCTTTATGTACATATTCTTTATCCCCTTACACTGTGTATAAGACAGTAGTTTTGGAATTGTTAGTTAGATTACATGTTGGTTATTACTGCATTGTCGGAACTAGAAGCACAAGCATTTCGCTACACTCGCATTAACATCTGCTAACCATGTGTATGTGACAAATACAATTTGATTTGATTTGATTTGATAATAAACGTGTCAGCTAAATCAACACCTGACACCCTAACAACCGCATGATCAGCCTGCGGAGGAACCACAATCTCAAGTATTTTGGCAAAGATTATGTCAGCTAAAGGAACAAAAGAATCACTAACAACCTCTGTATCTAACTTGCTCATTGTCACTATCTAACAAAGAATGTCTCCCCTAAATTGATACATGAATCAACCTCATCCTCAACCTGCAGAAGGTACACAACATCACATATCTCTGCCCAGAAGGTCTCAGCTAGAGACATACAAGAATCACCTTTCTCACTAGGCAGTCTGGTCTCAGACTAGACGTAGCATAGTAAATTAGTATGATATTTTACTCTTGATAGTGATTACATAAGACAGAAGGTTAACAAAGTATGATGCATTGGTGGGCGTATAACATGAGCATTTAGAAAAGTTGCATGTTCGAATCTCATCACGGGCAACTTTACAATTACTTACTACTGCCTAGCTACTTTGCCTCTACTTAGCATGTTAGCTAACCCTTCCCCTAACCATAACCCTTTAACCTAACCCCTAACCTTAACCCCTAGCTAGCCTCTTCCGGCGCCGACAGAGATGGCCGACTCGCTTCGCGTTCCTAGGAAACTATGCAGTTTTTTTTAGTTTTTTTACGTGTTATTTCTTACATTGGTACCCCAGGTCATCTTAGGTTTCATTACATACAGTCGAGAATAACTACTGAACATAAGAGCAGCGTCAACTCACCATCAGTACGACCAAGAATATGACTTTCGCGAAGCGGATCCTGTGTTCTGCCTTTCACCCAGGACAACGGAATGGATCCCAGCCGGCGACCCCAAAAAACGACTTCGTAAAAGGGGAAAACTAAGCGGTCTTCTGGTCAGACTCCGGAGACGGGCACATCGTGCACCACTCCCTAGCATTCTCCTCACCAATGTCCAGTCTCTTGACAACAAGGTTGATGAAAACCCGAGCAAGGGTAGCATTCCAGAGGGACATCAGAGACTAACGTTCTTTGCTTCACGGAAACATGGCTCACTGGAGAGACGCTATCGGAGTCGGTGCAGCCAGCTGGTTTCTCCACGCATCGCGCCGACAGAAACAAACATCTTTCTGGTGAGAAGAGGGGCGGGGGCGTATGCTTCATGGTTAACGTGACGTGGTGTTGCCACAACAACATACAGGAACTCAAGTCCTTCTGTTCACCTGATTTAGAATTCCTCACAATCAAATGTCGACCGCATTATCTACCAAGGGAATTCTCTTCGATTATAATCACAGCCGTATATATTCCCCCCCAAGCAGACACATCGATGGCTCTGAACAAACTTTACTTGACTCTTTGCAAACTGGAATCCATATAACCGGAGGCTGCATTCATTGTAGCTGGGGATTTTAACAAGGCTAATCTGAAAACAAGACTCCCTAAATTTTATCAGCATATCGATTGCGCAACCAGGGCTGAAAAAACCTTGGATCATTGCTATTCCAACTTCCGCGACGCATATAAGGCCCTGCCCCGCTCTCCTTTCGGAAAAGCTGACCACGACTCCATTTTGTTGATCCCTGCCTACAGACAGAAACTAAAACAAGAAGCTCCCGCGCTGAGGTCTGTTCAACGCTGGTCCGACCAATCTGATTCCACACTCCAAGACTGCTTCCATCACGTGGACTGGGATATGTTCCGTATTGCGTCAGACAACAACATTGACGAATACGCTGATTCGGTGAGCGAGTTCATTAGAACGTGCATTGAATATGTCGTTCCCATAGCAACGATTAAAACATTCCCAAACCAGAAACCGTGGATTGATGGCAGCATTCGCGTGAAACTGAAAGCGTGACCCACTGCTTTTAATCAGGGCAAGGTGACTGGAAACATGACCGAATACAAACAGTGTAACTATTCCCTCCGCAAGGCAATCAAACAAGCTAAGCGTCAGTATAGAGACAAAGTAGAATCTCAATTCAACGGCTCAGACACAAGAGGTATGTGGCAGGGTCTACAGTCAATCACGGATTACAAAAAGAAAACCAGCCCCGTCACGGACCAGGGGGTCTTGCTCCCAGGCAGACTAAATAACTTTTTTGCCCGCTTTGAGGACAATACAGTGCCACTGACACGGCCCGCAACTAAAACATGCGGACTCTCCTTCACTGCAGCCAACGTGAGGAAAACATTTAAACGTGTCAACCCTCGCAAGGCTGCAGGCCCAGACGGCATCCCCAGCCGCGCCCTCAGAGCATGCACAGACCAGCTGGCTGGTGTGTTTACGGACATATTCAATCAATCCCTATCCCAGTCTGTTGTTCCCACATGCTTCAAGAGGGCCACCATTGTTCCTGTTCCCAAGAAAGCTAAGGTAACTGAGCTAAACGACTACCGCCCCGTAGCACTCACTTCCGTCATCATGAAGTGCTTTGAGAGACTAGTCAAGGACCATATCACCTCCACCCTACCTGACACCCTAGACCCACTCCAATTTGCTTACCGCCCAAATAGGTCCACAGACGATGCAATCTCAACCACACTGCACACTGCCCTAACCCATCTGGACAAGAGGAATACCTATGTGAGAATGCTGTTCATCGACTACAGCTCGGCATTTAACACCATAGTGGCCTCCAAGCTCGTCATCAAGCTCGAGACCCTGGGTCTCGACCCCGCCCTGTGCAACTGGGTACTGGACTTCCTGACGGGCCGCCCCCAGGTGGTGAAGGTAGGCAACAACATCTCCACCCCGCTGATCCTCAACACTGGGGCCCCACAAGGGTGCGTTCTGAGCCCTCTCCTGTACTCCCTGTTCACCCAAGACTGCGTGGCCACGCACGCCTCCAACTCAATCATCAAGTTTGCGGATGACACAACAGTGGTAGGCTTGATTACCAACAACGACGAGACGGCCTACAGGGACGAGGTGAGGGCCCTCGGAGTGTGGTGTCAGGAAAATAACCTCACACTCAACAAAACTAAGGAGATGATTGTGGACTTCAGGAAACAGCAGAGGGAACACCCCCCTATCCACATCGATGGAACAGTAGTGGAGAGGGTAGTAAGTTTTAAGTTCCTCGGCGTACACATCACAGACAAACTGAATTGGTCCACCCACACAGACAGCATCGTGAAGAAGGCGCAGCAGCGCCTCTTCAACCTCAGGAGGCTGAAGAAATTCGGCTTGTCACCAAAAGCACTCACAAACTTCTACAGATGCACAATCGAGAGCATCCTGACGGGCTGTATCACCGCCTGGTACGGCAACTGCTCCGCCCACAACCGTAAGGCTCTCCAGAGGGTAGTGAGGTCTGCACAACGCATCACCGGGGGCAAACTACCTGCCCTCCAGGACACCTACACCACCCGATGTCACAGGAAGGCCATAAAGATCATCAAGGACAACAACCACCCGAGCCACTGCCTGTTCACCCCGCTATCATCCAGAAGGCGAGGTCAGTACAGGTGCATCAAAGCTGGGACCGAGAGACTGAAAAACAGCTTCTATCTCAAGGCCAACAGACTGTTAAACAGCCACCACTAACATTGAGTGGCTGCTGCCAACACACTGACTCAACTCCAGCCACTTTAATAATGGGAATTGATGGGAAATGATGTCAAATATATCACTAGCCACTTTAAACAATGCTACCTAATATAATGTTTACATAACCTACATTATTCATCTCATATGTATACGTATATACTGTACTCTATATCATCTACTGCATCCTTATGTAATACATGTATCACTAGCCACTTTAACTATGCCACTTTGTTTACATACTCATCTCATATGTATATACTGCACTCAATACCATCTACTGTATCTTGCCTATGCCGCTCTGTACCATCACTCATTCATATATCTTTATGTACATATTCTTTATCCACTTACACTTGTGTCTATAAGGTAGTAGTTTTGGAATTGTTAGCTAGATTACTTGTTGGTTATTACTGCATTGTCGGAACTAGAAGCACAAGCATTTCGCTACACTCGCATTAACATCTGCTAACCATGTGTATGTGACAAATAAAATTTGATTTGATCAGTGTTAGCCACCTAGCCAACCAGCTAACATTAGCCACAACAAAGTAAAATTTGTAACATATATGTTTAGCAAATTCTATTGTACAAATTGCAATTCGTAACATATTGTACATCTTTAAATTCTTAACAAATCATACAAATTGTAATATGAAATAGTTGATGCATAGCCACAAATGAATACATGCCATACAAAACACAACATATCATACTAAAATGTTACATCTACCCCTGAGTCCAGGTTGCACTAGGGAGAACTATATTCTTGGAACCAGTCTAGTTTGGCAAAGAATGTTTCCTCCAAGTCCCCACACAAATCATCATCTTCCCTATCTGGTTTGTCATCAGCACTCTGATGAACCGTAGTGACTTCAAACTGGGGATACCACAAAACTCCTTGAGAAATTCCACCCCCTGAGACTTTTCACTGGGGTTAAAAAAATTAAAAATACATTTGAAAAGAATCACTGGTGGAAACTGGTTTAGTGACAAGACTGACTGGAAACAAACTTTCTCCCCTCTATGCAGCCCTTCATTAAACTGCTTTTTCAAGAGTGCTATTTCCTGTTCTAGGCTCACCAGTCTTCTTCCTCCTGACTGCTATCCACCAGAACCAACGGCAAGAACTCACTCCACTTCTCCAATAACAGCACTGCAACCTCTAACTTGCTCAACAAATCTGCTATTGTTAGCTTGAGCAAACCCCAACTATCATCTACCTCAGCACAAAACACTGCTGGCTCAAACACCCCCAAAGTCAAAATCCATACATTAACAAATACAGATACAAATACAGATAACCACTCCTACTAGGCAAAAACCCAAACCACAAGCAAAACACTTAATCAGCCTTATAGTAGTTAACAGCTACCAACTGCAAAATATTGATTACCTTTGTGGGTGCAGCCACACCAAACATTTCTGTTGACCAAAGCCATCAGCTATTTCACTAGCCAGGAAACTGAAACTCACACTAACACTGCTACAAACCTCTCCTAGCATGCTAGCATGACACAATCCTGACAAAAACACCTGCTACAAATTTTCTTAACAAATGCACACCACCAAATCCTACCGGTTCACAACCACCTGGACGACAACCACCAACGCGAACATGTGTTTAAAAGAATTATAACTCTTTGTCTATGGGTTTTGGCCTAGTTAAATGGTCTGTAACCTGAATGAATGTGTGCATCTATGTGAGAAATCAGCATATGTGCCTAGGTGTTAAGTGTGCATGTGCCAAAGGAGACAGCATCCTTACCTTGGTCAAGGGCCAACTGTCACTCTTGAGCTCTCGATCGGCCAGACACTGATTGACCATCTTAATGGGCAGCACCTGTCTCCTTAGAAACCAGTCTCAGCAGCTGGACAAGGTTGCTGCTGCCCCCTGGGGAATGGAGTGTGGAAGTGTTAGAGAGCTGTAGTGTGCTGTCTTCACTACTTTACCTAATCCATAACAATAGGTAATAGGTTGCTATTTGAGATGCAGCCTATGCGTTGTGCTAAGGTAGCAGTGTTTCCCTTCTTCCCAAGGCTGTACCAGCTGTCCAAGGCAGGGAGGCTGTGTGTTCCTGCTATGAACGTCAATGACTCAGTCACCAAACAGATGTTTGACAACCTCTACTGCTGCAGGGAGTCCATACTGGATGGGTACGTATACTAAAACACACAGATGCAGAAATAACATGAGTGTGTGTTTGTGTGTCCTTTGACTTTTCCCCTCCCATCTCCCCCTAGGTTGAAACGGTTGACAGATGTGATGTTTGGGGGAAAGCAGGTTGTGGTGTGTGGTTATGGAGAGGTCAGTATTTTATTAGCACCTATTAAACACAGAGGTCTAAATTGTTCTCTCTATGTACTGTATGTGTTTACTCCATTTGTGTGTATGAATGTTTGTCTTTCTACCCTCTCCTCCCACCTCTCCCTTGGCCAGGTTGGTAAAGGTTGCTCTGCCGCTCTGAAGGCCATGGGCTCAATAGTGTACATCACAGAGGTCGATCCCATATGTGCCCTGCAGGCCTGGTATGACGAGAGAAAGAGAGAGAGAGAGAGAGAGAGAGAGAGAGAGAGAGAGAGGAAAAAGGGTTAAGACATGGAGGTGGTAGAAGCAAGTGTTGAACTATTTGTGTTTTTGTCTCTCCCTGTTCCAGCATGGACTGCTTCAGACTGGTCAAGCTCAATGACGTCATCCGACAGGTGGACATGGTCATCACCTGCACGGGTAAGACATGTCCTCACCCACAGAGGTAATGTGAATGGTCTAGTAACGAGAGGCGCTTAACTCTCACACGAACTATAGCTCACAAAAGTTACACATGGAAGTATTGTAGAGGACATTTTTTGCCTGAA
Source organism: Oncorhynchus nerka (assembly GCF_034236695.1). Taxonomy (NCBI): domain Eukaryota; kingdom Metazoa; phylum Chordata; class Actinopteri; order Salmoniformes; family Salmonidae; genus Oncorhynchus; species Oncorhynchus nerka. The sequence continues at coordinate 39,969,819 of NC_088420.1, read as the reverse complement.
ACATGTACTCTCCAGTAGGAGTGTTTTTCATGTTACCAACCCTTTCAGTGTGCTGTAATGAGACCGGCTAACCCTAACCTTAGTGTCATGTCCACATCACGGTTTAGCCCTAACACTAGCCTCAACCACAACCCTAACCTTAAAGCTGATAATAAACTATACATTTATTTGAAGCAATAGTTGCTACAACATTTTTCCATAAAACATTTGCATATTTTTATAATCAGGAGAATTTTGATCAGCAGCCCCACCAGTGGACAATTTTTAGAAATCCTCCAATCAGAGTGTATATTTTGTTCTTTTAAAAAATATATATTTTTACCTTTATTTAACTAGGCAAGTCAGTTAAGTACAAATTCTTATTTTCAATGATGGCCTAGGAACGGTGGGTTACCTGCCTGTTCAGGAGCAGAATGACAGATTTGTACTTTGTCAGCTCGGGGATTCGAACTTGCAACCTTTAAATTACTAGCCCATCTGTCTAGCCACTAGGCTACCCTGCCGTCATGTGATCAGTCTGCGTTCTAAAACATTTTGGAAACATGGTGGCCGTTTTTGAGCCCAAGTGTTTGAAAATAAACTCACATTTACAGTGAAATATTGGTCTTTCACCCATCAAATGTTTCCTCACCACAATATTTGATCATGACATGTTACTACATACATACTGTGTTCAGTTTGTCAAGTTTAACTGACGACAGTATCCATGCTGGGGCGTACTAATGGATTAGCATGCTAATCAAAGCCCATGTATATTCAATGGCCCAAATTGGTTAGATTGTTAGCAACCTGGAAGCAGGTTGAGTGGATGAACAGGGCAGAAGCAACACCTCTTTGTTGCTTGTTTGTTAGCTGATGAATTGTTATACAGCTGTGGCAGTCAACAGTCAATAACAAGCTATAGGAGATGAGTAAATGAATGGGCAAATTACGTTTCTTCATAGCTCCAATGTCTCATACCCCACTCTGTTCCCAGCAACATTGCTTGGCAATATTGCCTTAAACAATTGCCAGTGTATCCTCCGTAGCATTTTTCGCACATCATGGTCAAATCATCTATAAGTGACTTTGTTGAGCTTCACAATCAATTTGAGATACTTTCAGATGATTTGGACATGATGTGTGAAAAATACTATCATCGGACCCATGACTTGAAAGGGATTTGTGCCACCAATGCTAAAATGTTAGCATGTGGAAACGGTGCCAGGTAAACTAAACCAATTGCTATCATACAGTACATTCTCCATAGACTGCTTACAGAGTAATTAAATAAATGTGTCATTTTTTAATTTAGGTGAACTATTCCTGTTCATCCCTAACCCTAGCCTTCACCACAACCATAACCATAACCCTAACATGACCAGAACGGACACGTCGCGTACACGAAAGTCGCAAATTAAATTCTTATGGGTCCTTGTGCATTTCAGGTAAAATAACAACTCAATATTTATATCCCAGGACAAATGAGCTAGAAACAGCAAGCTAGCTAAATAGGACAAATTAACGTTAGCTAGCAAGTGCAAGCTAACTAGCTAAATACATTAAACATGCCATACATGTTTAATGATTTTCAACCTGCCCCCAAATGAATGTAATTGGTTCAGAGTTTGTTTTGATATTTTAACCTGCGTGTCGTGATCGAGTTTGGTGTGGGGGGACAAAATACATTTATGCACGATGGCGCACGATGGCGCACGCGCGCAGCCGGTTTGGGTTCCATGTAACTTCATGTCTACATTTCGGTACAACCCCAACTCTAACCCTAGCCTCAACCCCAACCACAATCCTAACCCTAGCTTCATGTCCGCATCCCGGTTCAACCCCAACTCTAACCCTAGCCTCAACCCCAACCACAATCCTAACCCTAGCTTCATGTTCGCATCCCGGTTCAACCCCAACTCTAACCCTAGCCTCAACCCCAACCACAATCCTAACCCTAGCTTCATGTCCGCATCCCGGTTCAACCCCAACTCTAACCCTCAACCCCAACCACAATCCTAACCCTAGCTTCATGTCCGCATCCCGGTTCAACCACAACTCTAACCCTAGCCTCAACCCCAACCACAATCCTAACCCTAGCTTCATGTCCGCATCCCGGTTCAACCCCAACTCTTACCCTAGCCTCAACCCCAACCATAATCCTGACCCTAGCTTCATGTCCGCATCCCGGTTCAACCCCAACCCTCAGCCTCAACCCCAACTCTTACCCTAGCCTCAACCCCAACCACAATCCTAACCCTGGCTTCAGCCCCAACACACCCCCTCCTCCTGAACCTGTCAGTCTACAGTAGGTAATGATGGGCTATGACAGGTTATGGCAGGTTATAACAGCCACAGTTTTGTCCTCAGGCAACAAGAACGTGGTGGGAAGAGATTATCTAGACAGAATGAAGAACGGCTGCATCGTCTGTAACATGGGTCACTCCAACACTGAGATAGACGTGGTGAGACGTGTGTGTGTGTGTGTGTGTGTGTGTGTGTGTGTGTGTGTGTGTGTGTGTGTGTGTGTGTGTGTGTGTGTGTGTGTGTGTGTGTGTGTGTGAGAGAGAGAGGTTGACACACTGTGTTTTTCCTCTGTCAGGCGAGTCTGCGGAGCCCAGAGTTGACCTGGGAGAGAGTGAGGTCACAGGTGGACCATGTCATCTGGCCAGATGGCAAGAGAATTATCTTACTGGCTGAGGTCAGTGCCTGTGTGTGTTAAGTGTGTGATCACTGGTGTGTGTGTGTGTTTCACAGTGTGTGTATATTCTCTCAGGGTCATCTGTTGAATCTGAGCTGCTCCACGGTACCCTCGTTCATTCTCTCCATCACCGCCACCACACAGGTCTGTCTGTCTCTCACACAGCAGGGGACATCATGGTCGCAGCAAACACACAAGCTCTACTGTGGAGGGCTACATTTATGTGCTATAAAAAGGAACTGACCTCTGTAGCCACAGTCTCTTTGTAATTGAATTATGTTCTCGGTATACTACTTCTATAACGTAACGTAATGCCCTCAGGTGCTGGCTCTGATTGAGCTGTACAATGCCCCAGAGGGACGATACAATAAAGACGTCTACCTCCTGCCAAAGAAGATGGGTGAGACACCACCTTACCTACCTACTGCTTCGTTACTCCGGTGTTGACAGGGTATAGTGTGACTGTGTTTGGGTGTGTGTGTGTGTGTGTGTGCTTGCATGTTTTCAGACGAGTTTGTGGCCGGACTCCACCTGCCAACGTTTGACGCCCACCTCACAGAGCTGACTGATGAGCAGGCCAAATACCTGGGCCTCACCAAGACTGGACCCTTCAAAACAAACTACTACAGGTGGGTGAACACACACACACACTCACATCTCAAGCATATAGTGCACATATACACACTAAAAGTAGGAATGAACATGAACAGTAATGTCATTTGGCGTTCCAGTATGTTCCTGTGGCTTACAGTGAGAGTGTTCATTGCAGGTACTAATCCATGGAAGTGAAGACCAAAGATACACCAGAGCACCCCATAGACATGTGGCTCAGAGGAAGCGAGGACCAGGGAGACCTGAATCAGATTTGTGTATGTGGGGAAACTAGCCCAGCCCAGCGCTGAGCTGTAACACCCCAACCATGACGGTCAGACTGACCTTTAACCCCTGACCCCTGCTGAGCCATCTGACCCATAGAGATAAATAGATAACTCTAGTGCCCAAAAGCCTGGGTTTGGAGGAGGTGTACGTCAACATGTAATAGAGAAACACAGATTATCTACTTTTTCATAGATTTACTTTCAGTTACAAATCTTCTCAAAGATACAGCATCTAAACAATGTTTCAACTTTCTGAATGTAAATAAAAGCAGATAAGCAATAACCAAAAGGTAAAAGATTAATAAAATGTTACATTTGACCATTTTGTCTAGTATTTTTTCAAAAACAAAGTTATGTGACCCACCCACCAGTCTCGTAAACTCCTCTCCTCAGACAGACAGCTAGTTTCTGTCTCTGTAGTTCTAACTATGCCCACCAGGTGGTGGAATGATGTCCCACACACACACACACACACAGTGGCAGATACAGTGGCAGATGGACCTGTGTGTTTGTTTTGGTCTTCCTTCCTGACCTGTGGATAATCTGTGGGGTGAGGAGGTAGACTGATTCAGTCCTTACTCACTATAAGTTCCCTTTCTAGACTGGAGAGGTGATAACAGTCAGGGCTTTTGGGTAAATGACTCCCAGTGAGGTTGCTGTTTTCTTTAGTTGCAACTCTCTCTCTCCTGGTGAGCTGGGTGTTCCTTTGACTCCCCCCATGAGATGCTCCACCAATGACTTTTTCCAATGGCGCTCGACAAGTTGGTGTGTGTGTAGCATAGGAGGCTGGTGAGGGGAGGACGGCTCATAATAATGGCTGGAATGGAGTAAATGGAATCAAACACATGGAAACCATGTGTTTGATAACATTCCATTTATTCCAATCCGGCCATTAGTTCTAGCCATTACTTAAGCACATCATACCCAATTAAGGTGCCAACGGCCGCCTGTGGAGTGTAGTGTGTGTGTGTGTGTCTTTGGGAAGAGCACAGTCAGCTCATCAACACTCAGACCCCCTTTCCTTCAGATCTGAGTGACTGCTCACTAATCAGGTTCTGATCCCTCCCTCTCTCTCGTCCGCCTTCCACTCACTCTCTCCTCTCCATCATCACTCATGGATAATGATCCTTCAGAGCAGATGATTATATTACGTACTAAAGTGTTTATGGGATAATGTTGGAAGAAGAGGCAGTAAGATAGCTGTGTGACCTGCCATTTGAAAGCAGTGCTTTAGAAGCCTCGATATTACACAGTATTACCTAGACACAACAGGACTATCCTTGAGTCTCCTCTTCTGCACTCTACTCTAACTCAGAGGGCTTGGTTGGGTTTCCACCGTATTGCGTACACTCCTCCTATCTTTTCATATGTACGACAGGTGGGTAGTGGTGGGTATCTCTCTCGTCCATCTTTCTCCAGTGTAGGCTGCTATGTGCAGCGACGGTAAAGAAAGCGAGACATCTCACTCGCAAATTTTTTATGGCCGGGGCGGGTGTGGCATGCACAGAGAGTACAATAAGTAGGACAGAGCCAGCTGTTGGGCTGTGTAAGTAGGCGTTCCTTCTCTCGTGTGAGCATGCCAGAGATTATGGAGGAACCGTGAGCTCATGTGGGAAAGCATGCTCACGTAAGAGAGAGAACGCCCACTTACACAGACAGGAACATTGAAAAATGTTTTTCTATGTGTTTGCTGTGGTCATCCTAAGCACCAGGTGGCAGTATTCCGTAGTGTCTCTGGCCAATGCAATGAGATTACAAAGATCTCCTGCAGTTGTATTACATAGATGGATCTCAATACATGAGCAAATTGCTTTAGCCTTTTTTTATTCTGTATGAAAGCAACAGTTGTCAGGTTAACCATGAAACCAATCCAAGGCAAAGCAAATTAACTAATTGTTGCATGTTTTCCTAGATCAGTGCGCCACGCCTATCATGGTGTAGATCTCTGGCCGCACAGACCTAAAAATACCCTCTGTCCCTGGATTACTGTAATCCAGTGTGTGTGTGCGTCTGTGTTTGTGTGCATGCGTGTGTATGTAAGTGCACTCACTGAAACAACTCTAGAATTATTTTTTAAACTGGTCTAGAATTTAACCCTTCCCCCAAACCCCAGTGCATTGTGGTTATTTAAAGCAAGCTAAAAGGATAGTATCCTGGATGAAGCAGCCAGGTCACGAATCATACAAGTCAGTATTCGATGTTAAGTAGGTTTCAGTTTTGCTATGGCATTGTGGACCAAGATGGAAGATGGGCATAAGCATCTGCTTCTGGTGCACACACCACGCCGTGCGCCAGCCGCAAGCTGGACAGCCAGTGCCGCGTGGAGACCAGGGCTAGCGCTAAAGGTTTCATCTTCAGATCCAGCGATATAAAAAAAAATATCGATTTTTGTTTTAAGCCTATCCCAAACCTTAAACCTTACCTTAACCATTGAGTTAATTCCTAAGCTTTTACTTTTTTGATGTAATGCCTAAACTTAACCCTAACCTTAAAAATTCAGATTTAATGCCTAAACTTAACCTTAAACACTTTGACATTTGCAACAACTAAGAAATTTCGCGTTTGAGAAACATGGATGAACATCTAATTCTGATGTGAGAGTGTGAGAGCTTGTTGGGATTGTGACGACCCCTCCCTACTTTGTCGACTGGGTTCTGCTGTGGAGAGGTGGGCGGAGATGGGAGGGTCGTCAGTGCTGATGGGGCACACCTGTGAAAGCTCAGCAGTAGCATGAGCCACTGTTTCCCCATTCAGCAAGAGTTTCCTCTTAATGCATACCTTTGGTTGTTTCATTGTGGCTTTGGCAGTTGACACCTAATTTACTGACCTTCATGCATCATCTGATTATTGTTGTGAGTGTTTACTTTATTTATGGAATAAATTCATTTTGTTATTCCTTTACTCAGTGTGTGGTTTCCCATTGCTTGTTACAATCTTGAGCCAGGTTGTGCCAAAACAAAATAAACCTGGCTCAAGATTGCAACAAACAATTGGAAACCACACACTGAGTAAAGGAATAACAACTGCCAAAGCCACAATGAAACAACCAAAGGTATACATGGAGAGAGGAATATCGTGCTGAATGGGGAAACAGTGGCTTTATATTACAGCTGAGTTTTCACAGGTGTGCCCCAATGACGCATAATACAGTCATAGGTCTTCCGAACACTCAAATGGCCAGCAATATCCCCATGAGAGGAGTGCAAAACCAAATCACGGAAGGTATATGGTACCACAATTTTAATGACAGGATTACCCAAAAAATGGTCACCATGGCAGCCATTTCCTCACCAACAATTGACCCTGTAAGTAGTATCCGTGTACTAGACTTGGAACATCATCAGCCGGGAGGACCTGCTCAAACAACCCTTTCATCCATCTATTCACCGTTCATTACAGAGGGTTACGTATCCCTGATAGGTAACCAAGATTAAGGAAAGATGGCACCGAAGAACATGGCTGGCGTTTCACATTCTCCCAACCAATTGTGCTGTTTGGTTAGTTTTTTTGCATGTTGTGTAACTTATTTTTGAATTTATTGTGTACATAATGTTGCTGCTACCGTCTTTTTTGACCAAAAATAACTTCTGGACATCAGAACAGTGATTACTAACCACGGACGGGAAGCTTAACGAGTCTGACGAGAAGGATGTCCAGCTATCACTGGAACAGGCCCAGATCCCTGCCTTTTGAGTGAATATAAGACGCAGGAAAAGGGTCCGCAGATCGGGCATCCTTCTGAAGATCTGTAGGCGAGTTTGTAATCTCCCACTGCCATTCATTCTTCTTTCTATCGTGCAATCATTGGATAATAAAATTGATTGCCTACGACTAAGATGATCCTACCAACGGGACATTAAAAACTGTAACATCTTATGTTTCACCGAGACGTGGCTGAACGAAGATACGGACAATATAGAGCTAGCGGGATTTTCCATGCACCGGCAGAACAGAGACGCTACCTCTGGTAAGACGAGGGGTGGGAGGGTGTCTATTTGACAGCATTTTTACCAGCAGGTCACATGTGCAACCAGAGGGGAAAAAATCCAAGACCAACTTTACACCACACATAGAGATGCATACAAAGCTCTCCCCCGCCCTGCATTTGGCAAATCTGACCATAATTCTATCCTCCTGATTCCTGCTTACAAGCAAAAACTAAAGGACGACAGGACTGTTTTGCTAGCACAGACTGGAATATGTTTCGGGAATCATCCAATGGCATTGAGGAGTACACCACCTCAGCCATCGGCTTCCTCAATAAGTGCAGCGACGACGTCATCCCCACAGTAACTGTGGGTACATTTGAAGTCAGAAGTTTACATACACTTAGGTTGGAGTCATTAAAACTAGTTTTTCAACCACTCCACAAATATCTTGTTAACAAACTTTAGTTTTGGCAAGTCGGTTAGGACATCTACTTTGTGCATGATACAGATAATCTTTCCAACAATTGTTTACAGACAGAATATTTCACTTATAATTCACTGTATCACAATTCCAGTGGGTCAGAAGTTTACATACACTAAGTTGACTGTGCCTTTAAACAGCTTGGAAAATTCCAGAAAATTATGGCTTTAGAATCTTCTGATAGGCTAATTGACATCATTTGAGTCAATTGGAGGTGTACCTATGGATGTATTTCAAGGCCTACCTTCAAACTCAGTGGCTCTTCGCTTGACATCATGGGAAAATCAAAAGAAATCGGCCAAGACCTCAGAAAATAATTTGTAGACCTCCACAAGTCTGGTTCATCCTTGGGAGCAATTTCCAAATAACTGAAGGTGCCACGTTCATCTGTACAAACAATAGTACGCAAGTATAAACAACATGGTACCACGCAGCCATCATACCGCTCAGGAAGGAGATGCGTTCGGGTCTCCTAGAGATGAACGTACTTTGGTGCGAAAAGTGCAAGTCAATACCAGAACAACAGCAAAGGACCTTGTGAAGATGCTGGAGGAAACAGATACAAAAGTATCTATATCCACAGTAAAACGAGTCCTATATATACATAACCTGATAGGCCGCTCAGCAAGGAAGAAGACACTGCTCCAAAACCACCATAAAAAAGCCAGACTACGATTTGCAACTGCACATGGGGACAAAGATCATACTTTTTGGAGAAATGTCCTCTGGTCTGAAGAAACAAAAATATAACTGTTTGGCCATAATGATCATCGTTATATTTGGAGGGAAAAGGAGGATGCGTGCAAGCCACACCATCCCAACCGTGAAGCACGAGGGTAGCAGCATCATGTTGTGGGGGTGCTTTGCTGCAGGAGGGACTGGTGCACTTCACAAAATAGATGGCATCATGAGGGAGGAAAAGTATGTGGATATATTGAAGCAACATCTCAAGACATCAGTCAGGAAGTTAAAGCTTGGTCACAAATGGGTCTTTCAAATGGCCAATGACCCCAAGCATACTTCCAAAGTTGTGGCAAAATGACTTAAGGACAACAAAGTCAAGGTATTGGAGGGCCATCACAAAGCCCTGACCTGAATCCCATGGAAAATGTGTGGGCAGAACTGAAAACGCATGTGCGAGTAAGGAGACCAACAAACTTGACTCAGTTACACCAGCTCTGTCAGGAGGAATGGGCCAAAATTCACCCAACTTATTGTGGGAAGCTTGTGGAAGGCTACCCGAAACGTTTGATCCAAGTTAAACAGTTTAAAGGCAATGCTAACAAATACTAATTGAGTGTATGTAAACTTCTGACCCACTGGGAATGTGATGAAAGAAATAAAAGCTGAAATAAATCATTCTCTGTACTATCATTCTGACATTTCACATTCTTAAAATAAAGTGGTGAGCCTAACTAACCTAAGACAGGGAATTTTTACTAGGATTAAATGTCAGTAATTGTGAAAAAGTGAGTTTAAATGTATTTGGCTAAATTCCGACTTCAACTGTACATAGCCCTAACCAGAAGCCATGGAGTACAGTCAACATCTGAATCGAGATAAAGGCTAGAGCTGCCGCTTTCAAGGAGTGGGAGACTAATCCGGATGCTTATAAGAAATCCCGCTATGCCCTCAGACGAACCATCAAACAAGCAAAGCGTCAATACAGGATTAAGATTGAATCCTATTACACCGGCTCTGACGCTCGTGGGATGTGGCAGGGCTTGAAAACTATTACGGACTACAAAGGGAAACCCAGACACGAGCTGCCCAGTGATGTGAGCCTACCAGACGAGCTCAATGCCTTTTGTGCTTGCTTCGAGTCAAGCAACACTGAAGCATGCACGAGAGCACCAGCTGTTCTGGATGACTGTGCGATTACATTATTGGTAGCCGATGTGAACAATACCTTTAAATAGGTCAACATTCACAAAGCCGCTGGGCCAAATGGATTACCAGAACATTTACTCAAAGCTTGCACGGACCAACTGTCAAGTGTTTTCACTGACATTTTCAACCTCTCCCTGACCAAGTCTGTAATACCTACATGTTTCAAGCAGACCACCATAGTCCCTGTGCCCAAGGAGCGGAGGTAACCTGCCTAAATGATTGCAGCCCCATGGCACTCACATCGGTAGCCATGAAGTGCTTTGAAAGGCTGGTCATGTCTCACATCAACAGTATCCTTCCGGACACGCTAGACACACTACAATTGGCATACCGCCCCAACAGATGCACAGGTGATGCAATCTCAATCGCACTCCACACTGCCCTTTCTCACCAGGACAAAAGGAACACCTATGTGAGAATGCTGTTCATTGACTACAGCTCAGCATTCAACTACATAGAGCATACGAAGCTCATCACTAACCTAGGACTCTGAGACTAAACTCCTCCCTCTGCAACTGGATCCTGGACTTCCTTAAGGGCCACCCCCAGGTGGTTAATAGTAGGCAAAAACACGTCTGCCACGCTGATCCTTAACACTGGGGCCGCTCAGGGATGTGTACTTAGTCCCCTCCTGTATTCCCTGTTCACCCCAGACTGCGTGGCCAAACATGAATCCAACACCATCATTAAGTTTGCTGACGACACAAAAGCTGTAGGCCTGATCACCGACAACGATGAGACGGCCTATAGGGAAGAGGTCAGAGAACTGGCAGTGTGGTGCCAGGACAACAACTTCTCCCTCAATGTGAGCAAGACTAAGGAGCTGATCGTGGACTACAGAAAAATGCAGGTCGAACAGGCCCCCATTATCATCAACGTGGCTGTAGTGGAGCGGGTCGAGAGCTTCAAGTTCCTTGGTGTCCACATCACCAACAAACTATCATGGTCCAAACATACCAAGACAGTCGTGAAGAGGGCATGACAAAACCTTTTCCCCTCAGGGACTGAAAAGATTTGGCATGGGTCCACAGATCCTCAAAAGGTTCTACAGCTGCACAATCGAGTGCATCCTGACCAGTTGCATCACCGCCCGGTATAGCAACTGCTCGGCATCTGACCTTAAGGCGCTACAGAGGGTAGTGAGAATCGCCCAGAACATCACTGGGGCCAAGCTTCGTGCATCTAGGACCTATATAATAGGCGGTGTCAGAGGAAAGCCCAGACTCCAGTCACCCAAGTTATAGACTGTTTTTTCTGCTACCGCACGGCAAGCAGTACTGGAGCGCCAAGTCTAGGACCAAGAGGCTCCTCAACAGCTTCTACCCCCAAGCCATAAGACTGCTGAAAAATGTACATTGACTCCCCCCCCCCCTTTTGTACACTGCTGCTACTCACTGTTTATTATCTATGCATAGTCTCTTCACGCCCACCTACATGTACAAATTACCTCAACTAACCTGTACCCAAGCACACTGACTCGGTAACTGTGCCCCCTGTATATAACTTCATTATTGTTATTCTTATTGTGTTACTTTATTATTATTACTTTTTAATTTAGTCTACTTGTTAAATATATATCCCTAACTCTTCTTGAACTGCACTGTTGGTTATGGGCTTTGTAAGTAAGCATTTCACGGTAAAATCTACACTTGTTGTATTCGGCGCATGTGACAAATAAAGTTTGATTTGATTTGAAGAGAGGGTCCCAGTTAAAGTCCTGCGAGACACTGGTGCTTTGTTGTTCCATTCTGCAGTCAGTGCTCCCTTTTTGTCCAGAGACTGATATAGGACACAGTGTGTTGATCCGAGGGATAGGTTTGTATATTGTGTATGTCCCTTTACACAAACGTGTGCACTCCACAGATCTGGTACAAGGTGAGGTCATCATAGGATTGCATTCTTCATTGCCTGACAAAGGAGTGGTGGTGATTCTAGGAAGTGAGCTTGCCGGTGGAAGGGTCTGGCGATATGTATCACCACCTCCTCTGGTTTCCATTCCTTCGGCCCATCTCAGAGAGGTGCCGGACGAAGGTGCTTTGAGTTTGCCCAAAGTGTTTACTGCTTGTGCCGTGACTCGTGCAATGAGCCGCTCCTGAGTCCATGTCGGAGTCTGGTGTATTTTATTTATTTTATTTCACCTTTATTTAATTTAACCAGGTAAGCCAGTTGAGAACAAGTTCTCATTTACGAACTGGCCAAGATAAAGTAAAGCAGTGTGACACAAAGAACAACACAGAGTTACACATGGAATAAACAAACGTACAGTCAATACCACAATAGAAAGTCTATATACAGTGTGTGCAAATGAAGTAAGATTAGAGAGGTAAGGAAAGAAATAGGCCGTAGTGGCAAAAAAATTACAATTTCGCAAATAAACACTGGAGTGATAGATGTGCAGAAGATGAATGTGCAAGTACAGATACTGGGGTGCAAAGGAGAAAAAAATATATATATAAATAAAATAAATAACAATATGGGGATGAGGCTTTGGGGGTGACCAGTGTAATATACCTGCTGGAGCATGTGCTACAGGTGGGTGCTGCTATGGTGACCAGTGAGCTAAGATAAGGAGGGGCTTTACCTAACAAGGACTTATAGATGATCTGGAGCCAGTGGGTTTGGCGACGAATATGAAGTGAGGGCCAGCCAACGAAAGCATACAGGTTGCAGTGGTGGGTAGTATATAGGGCTTTGGTGACAAAATGGATAGCACTGTGATAGACTGCATTCAATTTGCTGAGTAGAGTGTTGGAGGCTATTTTGTAAATGACATCGCAGAAGTCGAAGATCAGTAGGATAGTCAATTTTACGAGGGCATGTTTGGCAGCATGAGTGAAGGATGCTTTGTTGCAAAATAGGAAGCCGATTCTAGATTTAATTTTGGATTGGAGATGCTTAATATGAGTGGAAGGAGAGTTTACAGTCTAACCAGATACTTAGGTATCTGTAGTTGTCCACATATTCTAAGTCAGAACCGTCCAGAGTAGTGATGCTAGGCGTGTGGGCAGTGATCGGTTGAAGAACGTGCATTTAGTTTTACTTGCATTTAAGAGCAGTTGGAGGCCATGGAAGGAGAGATGTATGGCATTGAAGCTCGTCTTTAGGTTAGTTAACACAGTGTCCAAAGAAGGGCCAGAAGTATACAGAATGGTGTTGTCTGCGTAGAGGTGGATCAGAGAATCACCAACTGCAAGAGCGACATCATTGATGTATACAGAGAAAAGAGTCTGCCCGAGAATTGAACCCTGTGGCACCCCCATAGAGACCTTCAGAGGTCCGGATAACAGGCCCTCCGATTTGACACACTGAACTCTATCTGAGAAGTAGTTGGTGAACCAGGCGAGGCAGTCATTTGAGAAACCAAGGCTGTTGAGTCCTCCGATATGGCCAGTTTAATGAATACGGCTGCACAGTATTGTCTTTTGTTGATGGCGATTATGATATCGTTTAGGACCTTGAGCGTGGCTGAGGTGCACCCATGACCAGCTCGGGAAACCAGATTGCATAGCGGAGAAGCTACAGTGGGATTCGAAATGGTCGGTGATCTGTTTGTTAACTTGGCTTTCGAAGACTTTAGAAATGCAGGGTAGGATAGATATAGGTCTATAACAGTTTGGGTCTAGAGTGTCTCCCCCTTTGAAGAGGGGGATGACCGCGGAAGCCTTCCAATATTTGGTGATCTCAGACGATACAAAAGAGAGGTTGAACAGTTTAGTAATAGGGGTTGCAACAATTGCGGCAGATCATTTTAGAAAGAGAAGGTCCAGATTGTCTAACCCAGCTGATTTGTAGGGATCCAGATTTTGCAGCTCTTTCAGAACATCAGCTATCTGGATTTGGGTGAAGGAGAAATGGGGAGGCTTGGGCAAGTTGCTGTGGGGGGTGCAGAGCTGTTGACCGGGGTAGGGGTAGCCAAGTGGAAAGCAAGGCCAGCCGTAGAAAAATGCTTCTTGAAATTCTCGATAATCATAGATTTATCGGTGGTGACAGTGTTTCCTAGCCTCATTGCAGTGGGCAGCTGGGAGGAGGTACTCTTATTCTCAATGGACTTTACAGTGTCCAAAAACCTTTTGGAGTTTTTGCTACAGGATGCAAATTTCTGTTTGAAAAAGCTAGCCTTTGCTTTCATAACTGCCTGTGTATATTGGTTCCTAACTTCCCTGAAAAGTTATATCGCGGGGGCTATTCGATGCTAATGCAGTACGCCACAGGATGTTTTTGTGCTTGTCAAGGGCAGTCAGGTCTGGAGTGAACCAAAGGCTATATCTGTTCCTGGTTCTATTTTTATTGGAATGGGGCATGTTTATTTAAGATGGTGAGTAAAGCACTTTTAAAGAATAACCAGGCATCCTCTACTGACGGAATGAGGTCAATATCTTTCCAGGATACCCGGGCCAGGTCAATTAGAAAGGCCTGCTCGCTGAAGTGTTTTAGGGAGCGTTTGACTGTGATGAGGAGTGGTCGTTTGACCGCGGGCCCATTACGGACGCAGGCAATGAGGCAGTGATCGCTGAGATCCTGGTTGAAGACAGCAGAGGTGTATTTAGAGGGCAGGTTGGTCAGGATGATATCTATGAGGGGGCAATTAATTCACATATGGTGTCCAGGGCACAGCTGGGGGCTGAGGGGGGGGGGGCTGTAACAAGCGGAAACAGTGAGAGACTTATTTCTGGAAAGGTGGATTTTTAAAAGTAGAAGCTCAATCTGTTTGGGCACAGACCTGGATAGCATGACAGAACTCTGGAGGCTGATTGCAACTTCACCCCCTTTGGCAGTTCTATCTTGGCGGAAACTGTTGTAGTTGGGGAATCTTTGGTGGCCTTCCTATGCCAGGGTTCAGACACGGCTAGGACATTAGGGCTGGCAGAGTGTGCTAAAGCAGTGGGGGAAAACACTTAGGGAGGAGGCTTCTGATGTTAACATGCATGAAACCAAGGCTTTTACGGTTACAGAAGTCAACAAAGGATAGCGCCTGGGGAATAGGAGTGGAACTGGGGGCTGCAGGGCCTGGGTTAACCTCTACATCACCAGAGGAACAGAGGAGTAGTAGGATAAGGGCAGGGCTAAAGGCTATAAGAACTGGTCGTCTAGTGAGTTGGGGACAGAGAATAAAGGAGCAGATTTCTGGGTGTGGTAGAAAAGATTCAAGGCATAATGTACAGATAACGGTATGGTAGGATGTGAGTACAGTGGAGGTAAACCTATGCGTGATGATGAGAGAGGTTTCGTCTCTGGAGTTATCAATTAACATAGGTGAGGTCCCCGCATGTGTGTTGGGTGGGACGAAAGAGCTATCTAAGGCAATTTGAGCGGGACTGAGGGCTCTACAGTGAAATAAAGCAATAAAAACTAGCCAAGACAGGGGGGTTGTAGGGGGGTTGCTTAGCCCAGATGATGGTGTCCTGTTTATTACTGTGTTGTGTGTTCTGGATGAGCCGCCACTTGTTACAACCTGACTCAAGATTGTAACAAACAATGGGAAACCACACAAAGGGATTAACAAAATGAATTTATTCCATAAATAAAGTAAACACTCAAAACAATAATCAGATGAGGCATGAAGGTCAGTAAATTAGGTGTCAACTGCCAAAGCCACAATGAAACAACCAAAGGTAAGCCAAAGGTAAACCAAAGGTAAGCTTCTCTTGCTGAATGGGGAAGCAGTGGCTCATGCTACTGCTGAGCTTTCACAGGTGTGCCCCATCAGCACTGACGACCCTCCCAGCTCCTCCCACCTCTACTACTCCGCACACCAGTCTCCTGCAGGAAGTAAGCACAGCAAAACCCAGTAGACAGAGCTGTCACAGGATGAAGTGGAGGTGGTTTTGTGTGTGTGTGTGTCTTTGATCCCCTCCATCATGGCTACATGGTCTAATCACCACCAGCAGATGTCAGTGTGTCAGCAGCACACTGCCCTCTCACTATAGCCACCAGTTTAACCATGTGCTATGGATTTGTGTGTGCATCCGTGCATGTGTGTGTGTGAACATCCCCATTCTGTGTTGAACCTGATGAACTGCAGTGTTTGAAAGCTGATTTGTGTCAAAATGACATCATCAAGACCACTTTGCACCCTACTATTCTCTTCTCCTCTCCTTTCTCAACCTACCCCCTGCTCTCCTCCCCTCTCACTCCCCTTTCGTGGTGCCGTAGAGGGGGAGCTGGTTGCATCATAAGCTGCGGTGGCTGTGGCTACCGTTAAAGCCCAGGATTTACAGCAGGCCCTTCTGCTGTTGCAGGGACAACGCAGGCTCTAATCCACCGCACATCACTGCTACATACTCCACTACACGCACTGCCGAGCCCCAGCCCTATACTCCAGCTCCATCTCGAGCCCCAGCCAAAACCATCCCTACGACTGGAAAAGTACATGAATCAATCAAATTGATTGACTGATTCGTTGACTGAGGCAAATCTCGGTAGGATGCACTTCTCATTCCAGTGAGGTAAATGGTTCATGGAGGTGTGTATGGATCTCTGTTACAGCCCCTATTGCTGAGACGTACTCACACACACTCCTCTGTCAAGTGTAAGGTTACTCTGGGAGTGTATGTTATAATCAGCTAATCATAGCGCAGATGCCCCGGGGGGATGGCACACAGCTACTGAGAACCCTGGGACCTATGGGAGAGAAGAGTCAAAACAAGAGGATGAGTGATGCTTGTTCTTCTGCCCATAATTTGGCCGCCACACTGAAGAAGTCTGTCTGTGTGTCTAAACCCCAGAAGGCTTTAGGTGGGCCACAAAACCTCAGTTATGGCTGTGTTCTTCCCAGCCTCCATGGTGATGAGTGTTCTGAGACTGTATGGGTGCAGGAGGGGACAGTCTGTTTAACCCTCTCTCTGCTCCACCCACAGTCACTTACACACCTGTCACACACACCCCTCCTCTCTCTGCCTCATCCAATCAACACTCAATTAGTCACGCTCACCTGACACTCCTGTCGTGTTTCAGGTTTAAAAGAACTCTGGCCATCAAAGGCTGCAATGTCATTCTTGTCGTTTAACTCCATCAACATCTTGGCTTAAGGGGGTGGTTGCCGGGTGGATCTGGCTGGCTGGTAAGCTCTTAGTCAGTTGTTGGCAAGTCTAGAACCACCGGATCCATCTATCCCACCAGTGTGAGTTCTACCATTGCCAAAAACCGGGGTGAGCGGGGCGACCATAAATACACCGGTGGAGCACATTCTGTTGATTATTATTGGTCAGGAGAATTGCCCAGAAGTCACAAAGGAGTTATTAATAATGATCATCCTAGGAAGCCCCTGGAACTTGAATGGTTTGAATGCATTAAGTCTGAGAGCATCATAAGGCTCTGTGTGAGTCATGAGGTCTGTGTCTGAGACTACAGCTCGGGTTACAGCGTTCAGGGCCTCTGGAACAGAGTATAGACCTCCATAGCAACCAGAGATATAGGAGAGGACCAAGACCATTGATCTATAGATCATCCTCTGCGGTCTCTCGCTCTCTTTTTCATTCCCTCTGGAGTTACCTATCTCTTTGTCTGTCTCTCTCACTGTCCGTAGGAAAGATAAAGAAAAATTGTGATCAAGTACTCATGAATCTAAAGAAACAAAGTCATTGTTCCCACCCTCAGCTTCTGTCAAATCACTGACACTGCACATTGATTACAGGACCTATCACCTACGTATCACTATTCCACGTTCTATACAACCTCCGTTCAAACAAACCAAAAAGACAAGTGTTGAGTGTCTGTGTCCTCCTATATTGGCACTACACATGATTGCTCAAACCGATATATACAGAAGCAAAAATGTGCTAGTGCCAAAATGGGAAAAGAAGACGAGTGGAGGCCATGTCTTAAACAACAGCACCAGCCTGAAGAAAACTAAAATAGTTGGATGAATAGCAAGTTGTTTGTCTCACCACAGCTGTTAGAACACAATCATGGTCATAGACTTTCATCAACACTGAATTTTACACAGTTGGTGTATAGAATGTAAAGAGGGCAGAGGGTAAGGGACAGTGTCAGCGATGCATGTTGGGTAATTTGGTTATTTCTCTACTCTGTTTATGGCCCTATGGTAATTCACTGATAGTGTGCCTTCACAGTGAATTCTACCAGTGCCATACACAGAACAGGAGGAGTCATCAGCCCAGCACCAGGGAATGCTGCATGGGTAGCCTACTACATCCGTGCAGGGCAGGACAAAACACAGAACATGGCAGAGCTGTGTTTCAATCCAGGAAGTTGTTGCCTACCTTCTGTCTTTGTTTATTCCCATCACAGATCCACAGGGGCGGACTGGGATCAGAAATCGGTCTTGTCAGTTGAAACACTCCGGACCTTTTTTTTCTTGGCCGAGGCAACACATACTGAGTTTTCGCCTCTGCCACACCCCTCTGGAAACTTCTCGAAACTAAGGATCCGAACCACGTTCTGTGCATGTGCTATTTTACATAAACATTCACGTTTCTCTCTTCACTCACCCTCTTCTGAACCCTCAAACAAATTTGATCGATATGATGATGTAGCCTATAGAGCAGTTTATACTTGGTCTAACGACATGTCTGTAGACAAATTGAACGCGACAAGTATCGCTGGTCAAAACTACATTTAATTTATAGTCCGGTGGAATGTCTGTAGACTGTCGCTGCAACTCGGTTTCATCGTTGCACAGACATGAAAAAAAATGAATGTCTCTGTGACTGTCGCAATGTCCGTTGTTGTGGTTACTGGGCTGCTACAGCAACAAGACTAAATCCCTCTGTGGCAAGAAGGTGCAGGGCAACAGGAGTTCTAAAATTCTCCGAAAAAAATACCTACTTTTATTTTGGCCGTGTTCGTAATTTCACTCTGGCTATCTACTCCAATTTCAGAGCACTCTAATCTGAGTGTGCCAGAGCGCAGAATAACTGATTCATTTACGAATGCTCAACACCCGTTGACTATGGCCGGTGTCGCTAAACGTCAGCAAAAAAACGTATTTAAATGGTTGCCAGCAGCACTGTTGCAGTCACCAACGCTCTGGATAACATGAAAACAGTCTAACCAGCTGTGCTAGGGCAAGTTAAATGGTCAGAGTGAGGTGTTCTCTCATTTGTGTCTGGAAGTAGCTAGCAAGCTAGCCAACGTTAACCAGTTAGATTGGGAGCTTGAATGCCATTGTGTGGTCAGAAATTCTCGGATCAACCCTACTCCTCAGCCAGAGCGTCCAGTGTGCGCTCTGAACTCTCCGAGAGTGAATTTACAAATGGACAATCTGACAATACTGAGTTTAAGAATGCCCAGAGCGCACTATGAGCACACTCTGGCACTCCAGAGTGAATTTACCAACACACCCTTTGTTAAACTCACAACCGTAAGCAATTTTACCTTGTGAATAATGTGGTGTGTTGTGGTCGTTGGTTTATTTTCCTGTAATAATTCATAAAAAGCAGCTAAAGTTAAGATGTTGTCAGCTGTACTCTGGCCCAAATTTTAATTGGCTAGCCAGCTAGCTGACAATGAACCAAAACATTGTTGCCTGGCTTGCTAGGTTGACATTTATTAAATTCATTTTTTAAATGTTGGGTTTATTGGTGTTCAAATAGAGCAAGTACTCTATTTGGAACACCAGAATGCTGATGTTATGCACAGGTTGTCATTTTGTGTTTATACTTTTATACTCATAACGACGACAACAAGTTTGATGTCGGATGACAATAGAATGTTCATGATGTCACTGCGATAACTGTTTACAGACATGTCGATCGACCAACTGTAAACCAGCCTTATGTCTCTGCCTCATATTTCTGAACAACTGCAAAAATGAGCGTTCCAAAAATATATATGAAGGCTACAACCTTCTCTGTAACTGATATTGCACAAGCAAGACGCAGTCTACACATTGCATTGGGGCAAAACAATTAGCATTTTGAGTGGGGATGTAATCTTTATAGCTATGCTGCCATTTTACCAGCACTGTAGTCTCCCTCCTGTTTAGCCTATGTTTGCAATGATTATAATTATTTATTTTTTAAACCATTAAATTGCTATTGACTACCTGTCTTGTGTGCGAGCGGCAGTGGCGTCACGGAGTGACTGAGCACTGAGCAGTAGTGATGTGCAGTTTGTGAACCATCCGTTCTTTTTGAACTACTCTTTTAACTGACTCGAGAGTCACGATTCGTTTTTCCGAGTGACTCGTTCATTTTAGTCGTTCTTTTGACCTGTTGGCCACCAAAAAATTCTAAAGTAGGACTAATACGTGTCTACCAACTGTCTATCATGTGAGCACAGACAAATACAGGCAGCAGAAAAGGAAATACTGTGTTTAGAACTGATAGGTGATCGCATTCTGACAGAATGAATGCAATGATTTGATTATTGAATGTTTTTCGATGGACACAGCTTTGTAGAATCAAAACATACACAGCCTGACTCTGCCCAACACTCCATAAAAATCGTTTTGGTGGGCTGCTGCAGTTCGTAAACAATATATTGCTGATCTCCCTCGCGGCAGTCAAGCATTCCGCCAAGAGTCGTTCACACAATCTAGTCCGGCTGCAACAAGACCTTGTTTCAAATGTATCGATGAATAATCGTATTTGTATGCTTAGCAATCACAAATGTACATTGTATGAAGCACAGTTTTATACGTTTCAGTCACAAATGGCAGCTCCAATAAGCCTCCTATGGGGAATGAGAGACTTGTGCAATCATGATTCCTTCGAGCTTTTAGTTCATCGTTCGCCGGTAGGGGTCCTGCATGCTCTGGGCATTACTGAATCAAAGGAATGGAATGATTCATTCTTTTGACTGAGTCAAAAAGTTCTGAGTCGGTAAGAACTTCCCATTATTACTGAACAACAGCTGAAAGGAGGTAGGCTAGTGGATCCCGCATATGCAGAAATCTACGTCTTATTTTTAGAAACAGAAAGTCGGGTTACAGAAGATCCAGAACCACAGCCACTCTGTTTTTCTTTGAGGCCCCCACACCAGCCCATTTTGTTCCTTGAGGGGCACAAGTTAGACAGTCCAACTGGGCTAAAAATTGACCAGCCCATCTGGCATTACCCAAAATGCCAGATGGACAGGCCGCCCGCCCCTGTGAACTTGGATAGGTCAGAGAAATATGATAGAAACTCAAGTCAAATTATTGCTTACATCTTCTACCTTGTTTCTGATCAACAAAAGGGGAATGGACGGGGCAGAAAGGCAGAGCTTGAATGAAATGCATGACTCGAACACCAGACCTTACTCCACACTACACAGAGAATAATTATTCTCTATGTGTTCTAAAAGAATGTGTTCCAACATGTCGTTCAACACAGCATTAGCCATGTATTCAATACTACGACTTAAAATCTTAAAATCCGCAACAAGTTTCTTATATCCATGTCCTCATGGGCTGCGTTGCACATGCCTTCTGTCCATCGGGTTAAAACAAACAGGTTACAACAAACATCCCTTATCGGGACATGGAGAAAGGGGCAGACATTCATCTCTGTGCCATGCAGACCCACTACCCAGCTCGAAGATTGATCACAGCCGTGTGGAATGATGCACTAAGTGATTTTTGAGATGCTCCAAATGGGTCCCAGAGCTCCTCTTCCCACTTCTGGAAGAAATCATCAATAGACCTAAAGAGCAAAGTTGGTTGAGAGAGAGAGAGAAAGAGAGAGACCTCTGTCATTAAGCAAGTTGAGTAGGCACTTTGCAATGGTGAGAGGAATGCCCTTGAAAATGGTTAGCAACAGACGTTTCACTGGTATTATAGGCCTTTTATATTAGAAAAAGCAAATGCTCATTTATAACGTTATAAAAACGTTACAACCCTATCCGCCTAAACGTTCAATTCCGGTTGCCTATATGCAAATCAAAAAGCCTCAATTAAACGAATAAATAGGATATAGCAGCAATAATACATATTAGGTTATTGGCTTCGTTTAAATTTCTTCAGAAAACAGTCTGTTACTTTTTTATTATTCAGTCGCCTAATCCCATAGGCAAGAATACGATTTGGAGAGTAGGTTAGCCACAGGCCTTGTTGCGTGCGGGAGCGACGTTCACCTTTCTTTAGAATGCCCTCGATGCTGGTGGATAATCGCATTTGTCTGTGATGATTATGCAGTCTACGCTCCTCCACCTCCTGTTATTTTAGGAACGTTTTAGAAATACAAACCCTTGAAGAAGTGCACGAGAGGGTTCACCAAGAGGGTAGTTAAGGCCCATAGCTGTCCAGATATGACCTTGATATATTTTGTTACAGTTTAACCCGCGAGGTCACTGCTTTAACTTTCATGTGGACTAAAAGTGATTACATGTTTTTTTGTAGGCCTACAAATAAATGATCTATAACGCATAAGTAGCAAACCTGAACGAATTGTAATTAGGCTACTTAGAGTGCTAAGTAATTGTATTTGATTCAACTGCATTGTAGGAGGAAATTATATCTTTTAAGGTTAAATACAATTACAATTTGAATAAAACACATTTTTCAGAAGGCGAAGCTACTAGTTTTTATTTGCTAATTGTATTAGGCCTCAGGCTGCAATGACACAGTTAACATGCAATAGCCTATAAAACATGTATGCACTTGAATCAACACCGCATAGAAAACATTAATTTCGAACCAAATGCCAAGTTGTATTATTTTTGTAATGAAAAATAGGCCTATCGTTTTCTCTTTTAAAATGCAGTGACTGAAATGACATTCCATAAAGCGCACTGCGCAATAACTCTACATAATCATGAAACGAAATTATTAAACCGCATTTTACCTACGTAAAAATAATACCGTGTATAAAGCTTATACAACTTTGTCTATACAACTTTGTCTAGTCAAGGACTGTTTTCTTCCCTTTACTCACCCCTCTCTCCCTACCTCCCCCTCTTCGAGGAATAGCTCTATACCTGAACGAAGGCCACATCACCCAAAGGACAGCATCCTCATCCTGAAATGAAAAAAGAAACACAAACACCCATCCTCTCCTCTTTCCACCACCGGCCTCCCCGTCCCTCTATCTCTTGATCTCTCCTAGCACTCCGTCTGTTGGGGCTGCGTGGTCGGGGATTTTCAGATGGAAAGGTAATTAGTTGGTAAGCATCTTAACCCAGTGGAGAGGGAGTAATCCATGCTGCCCTCATCCCTCTCCTCCTGCTGCTGGTGAACAGTTCGTCAGTGTCACGGAACTCTTTAGCGCGTGCGGCGCGTACAGGAGTCCCGTGCCGTGTGTCACTTGACGGATATTGCGAACATAGCCTATTAAGATTGCTGATGGTGGCAATACTAATAATTTTAGATTATATTTGATTGTATTCGCGTTGTTTAAGTGTATTGGCTATAGGCCTACTGTTACGAGCATTAAATGTTAATTATACTATTAATGTCCTTAGCCTCTAAAGCGCACAGATTTCTCCGTTTTTTAGGGCTTGTTGAGTGCGCATGCAGCTCCTGCGCTCACACTGCGGCAGCATCGAATGACGCTCCTCATATGGCGGATAGTGAACCAGTGCAACAGTTCTTTCTCGAGGATGAGGATATCTATTCTCTAGCCTAGGCCCACTTCATGCCATGCAGTAAGCGTTACCCTCCACGGCCGTTCACCTTCATCCCCATATTGACGTGGAGGCTTTAGAAAAAATGTGATGTAGGTAAATAATTAGTTTGTTTTAATCTAGTTTTCCACTCACAAGTTCTTTGCCTTTCCAGTTTTAGGATAGGCCTATAGTCTATACTTAAAACAATCTATTTATAAACAACACAAAACCTTTTATTTAGCCCAAGCAAAGAGCTTCATGCTTTCTTTTTTATCCAAGCCATTTCAGCTCAGAGACACATTTTATACAACCTGTGCTGTCCATCGGGTGTGGCATGAATCTTCCTCCATAACCATGTTCCCTCCCGTTGCTCGAAATGGGGCGCTGTCACTGAAAGGTCCCGCTCGAACTGTAGATCGGGGCTCACATCCCCTCAATATATAGACCTACAGCCGGTGAACATCCCCCATACTCCAATTTTCTCCCATTCACCTGCTGTTGATAATTACACAGACAGACATAGAGGCCTACTTTGAAAAAGAGAGCTCACCCTTTCAGGTGATCCGGGCTGAGTTCCACAGAGAGGAGCGGTTTGGATTTCAAACCTTTTCAACCTCTAAAAGTTGCGTTGAAATCCGTCCACGCGCACCCATTGTCCAAACCATACATTCTAGAACAGACGCAGCCGGCTGGTCACCCCTCGTGCTCTACCGCTGCTGGTAGATGTGCAGGCGGGCCATGTGCATTAATAATGATGTGAAGGTGGAGTATTGTCCTCTGAATACAGTGGGCCTATGCAATTTGATGACAATCCCCGAGTTTACCAGTTATCGTTAAAAAATAAGACTATTTTAATTATATGTATTTTAAATCGATTTATTTCAAAATTGTGACTTTTGGTTTCATGTTGCACAACATAGCCTGTCCCTGTCCATTCACCGACTCATAAATAGGCCTACTAAACAATTGAACTAATTAAGCATTTTATTGATTAAACTCGAACATCGAAAAGCAAAATGAGATACATCTTGATTTAGACTATTCTTAGAGGCTGCCTTTTATTTTTTTTGCTTAAACTAAACCCATCATAATAACATTGATAATAATATAATTAATTAATTAATTATCAAATCAAGGCGTTGAGTCAATCGTTACCATACATTGTTCCATCGATTTTATTAGTACTTTTTATTCATTTAAATCTTTAAAGGTTACTTTATTTCTTAGCCTATATTTTTCTCACATGATCCTTTCGTCCTTGAGGTGAGAGAATGACTGTAAAAGTAAAACCATAGTAAAGAGAACACTGTTCTTTCTGCCTTTTCCTTTCATTCCCTCCGTCTCTCGGGCTGTTGAGTACTCCTTTTCTTGGAGAGAAAAGACATTCAAGTCGAATTTCTACTTTAAACTTTTCTGCCACCTACTGGATGAAAATAATACATCCAAAACTTAGATTTGTTGTTCAGTGATTTCAATCTAGTCTGTTACTTATCCCCAAGTACCCCAGAGAGAATGTTGATTTTCTAATTAAATATTTCTGTATATGGAATCATATAATTTCATAAATAACATGTTTTAATGGTCTCCTTCCATTCAGTAGGCCTACCATTGTTGTCTCTACCTTCTTGCCCTTTGTGCTGTTGTCTGTGCCCAATAATCTTTGTACCCTGTGCTACTGCCATGTTGTGTTGCTACCATGTTTTTGTCATCTTGTGTTGCTACCATACTGTGTTGTCATGTGTTGATGCCATGCTATGTTGTTGTCTTAGGTCTCTCTTTATGTAGTGTTGTGTTGTCTCTCTTGTCATGTTCTAACAGTTCTCTGCACAGGTAGCGGTGGAGGACAGTGAGAGGATTTTTACTGAGCTGATCTGTTCCATTGAAAGAAGGAACTCTGAGGTGAAGCAACAGATAACAGCCCAGGAAAATGCTGAAGTGAGTCGGGCTAAAAGGCAGCTGGAGCAGCTGGAGCAGGAGATAGCTGAGCTGAGGAGGAGAGATGCTGAGCTGGAGCAGCTTTCACACACAGAGGATCACATCCATTTCTTCCAGGTGACGTCAGTCTGTCTATATCAGCAAACAAATCTAAAATAACTTGTAAACTTTAGATAAAACATCTCCACATTTCTGTTTTTCAACCTGTTTCTCCCTGCAGAGTTTTCAGTCTCTCTGTGTCCCTCCTGGATCTGATGCCTTACCCAGCATATCTGTCAATCCACACATATCTTTTCATTTTGTGAACAATTTTGTATCTGAGGTGACAGAACAACTAGAGGATATCTGCAAGAAGGAAATTGCCAAACTATCATGGGAAGGTAGGTGAGAAGTATCAAATAGACTTGTTTTTTACATGCCTCAAAATGAGCAACAGTGGTTACCTTGAATGAATGTTGAACCATAGAGTTGACTGTAGTAATCCTTTGTATCTTGTTTGGGGTTTCTTGCGTTTTCTTGCATTCATTTGTGTTGTTTTGATTGTGTTAAGAACAGTGAGCTCTCCCACCATCCACACTCACCATAGGTTCAAACATCTGTCTTTATAGAACACCTGATGTGTGTTTACCACCACCATCTGTCTGCCCCTGGTGGTCTGGTGTGTAATTGCCCAAATAATAACAGATGATAAAATGCACCCACATTTTATTATGGGGACTTTCATTTCAATCTTCTGGGTTACTGAGGAATGGATACATAAACCTGTGATTTAAATAACTGTCAAAACACCAATTGTCAAGCTGACTTAAATCAATCAGTGCATCTCTCCCTTAGCACCTCCCTCTGACTACTTCATGGGTGCCATTCCACATACTTCTTATTACAATTCCAACCAATTGGCAGGGCGGAGACCCAGCCCTCGCAGGATAACCCAACAACAATATTTTCAGAACATGGAAGCGACCTTCAGCACTGTGAGGCCCAATGTGTCTCACATGGTGACCCCTCATCGCATGGCGGCCCAGGTTGCACCTGCTGTAACCCCAGTGTACATGCCTCAGTACAAGTATGCTGCAGGAGTGCGCAAACCTTCATACATTCATACACTTCCCCAGGTAGTTAAGCAGCAGCCTGCTGTCCATGTGCAGGAGCCTCTGACTGCCTCCAAGCAGCCTGCTGTCCATGTGCAGGAGCCTCTGACTGCCTCCAAGCAGCCCGCTGTCCATGTGCAGGAGCCTCTGACTGCCTCCAAGCTGGCTGCTGCTCCTCCTCAGGAACAGAAAGAAATGCTGGGTCAACGCCTCTACCCGCTCATCCAGAACATGCACCCCAGTCTGGCAGGAAAGATCACTGGCATGTTGCTGGAGATTGACAACTCTGAGCTGCTCTACATGCTGGAGTCTCCAGAGGGTCTCCGCTCCAAGGTGGATGAAGCTGTGACTGTGCTGCATGCTTACCAGGCCAAACAGGCAACAAAGAGACAAGAAAAACTAAAGAAAAGGAAATAATTTGATTCAGCTGGGTCCAGAGATCACCAGACAAAAATGGAAAATGGTCCAAATAAAACAGTCGGGGTATAATTACAACAGAGAATGAAATTACTATGGCTGTCAAATGATACAAACATACAATTGAGTTCATCGCTGGTAAACAGATGAAGAACACTTTCTTTAACCGCAATGTCAACCTGTTTTGACATTTAGTTTTTAGTTGAATATATTGTGTATTTTGGATGTTTTCAGTGTATTATGAACGCGTTCAGACAATACGATTAATCACAATTAAAAATAATTTGTGCACAAAAATGACAAACAGTTAACTGATTAACTCTGACAGCCCTAGAAATGACTGAAAGCATTCTTTTCTGGCACGTTATTCCTTTTAAATGTATGAATGCTTGGGATATTGAGAGTCTATGGCATTGTGAAATGTACAGTGCCTTCATAAATATAAGACTTATTCCACATTTTGTTGTGTTACAGCCTGAATCTATCTACACACAACACCCCATAGTGACAAATTGAAAACATGTTTTTAGACATTTATGCAAATTAATTGAAAAATAGAAATATCTCATTTAAGTAAGTATTCACACCCCTGAGTCAATACTTTGTACAAGAACCTTTGGCAGTGATTACAGTTGAGAATCTTTCTGGGTAAGGGGTGGCAGGTAGCCTAGCAGTTAGAGCGTTGGACTTGTAACCGAAAGGTTGCAAGATTGAATCCCCGAGCTGACAAGGTAAAAATCTGTTGTTCTGCATCTGAACAAGTCAGTTAACCCACTGTTCCCTGGTAGGCTGTCATTGAAAATAAGAATTTGTTCTTAACTGACTTGCCTAGTTAAATAAAGGTTTTTTAAAAAGTCTCTAAGAGCTTTCCAGGTGCCACATTTGCCTATTATTATTTTGAAAACTCTTCAAGCTCGATTGTTGATCCTTGCTAAATAAACTTTTTCAGGACTTACCATAGGTTTTCAAGTAGATTTTAAGCTACAATTGTAACTCGTCCATTCAGGAACAATCACTGTCTTCTTAGTAAGTAACTCCAGTGTAGATTTAGCCTTGTGTTTTAGGTTATTGTCCTGCGGAAAGGTGAATTCATCTTTCAGTGTTTTTTTATTTTTTTATTTTATTTAACCTTTATTTAACTAGGCAAGTCAGTTAAGAACATATTCTTATTTACAACGACGACCTACCAAAAAGCAAAAGACCTCCTGCGGGGACTGGGGCTGTGTTTAAAAAAATAAAAATAAAATAACATATAAATATAGGACAAAACACATATCACAACAAGAGAGACAACACTACATAAAGAGAGACCTAAGACAACAACATAGCAAGGCAGCAACACATGACAACACAGCATGGTAGCAACACAACATGACAAGAACATGGTAGCAACACAAAATGGTAGCAGTACAAAACATTGTACAAATATTATTGGGCACAGACAACAGCACAAAGGGCTAGAAGGTAGAGACAACAATACATCACGCAAAGCAGCCACAACTGTCAGTAAGTGTCCATGATTGAGTCTTTGAATGAAGAGATTGAGATAAAACTGTCCAGTTTGAGTGTTTGTTGCAGCTCGTTCCAGTTGCTAGCTGCAGCGAACTGAAAAGACGAGCAACCCAGGGATGTGTGTGCTTTGGGGACCTTTAACAGAATGTGACTGGCAGAACGGGTGTTGCATGTGGCGGATGAGGGCTGCAGTAGATATCTCTGGTGTGTCTGGTGGAAAGCGTTGGTATTACATTTTTGCATCTGAGCTCTTAGAGTGTGCGGCTCTCTTTTATTTTCAGGAAAGCAGACTGAACCAGGATTGCCTCTAGGATTTTGCCTGTGCTTAGCTCAATATAGTTTACTTTTTATCCTGAAAAACTCCCCAGTCCTTAACGATTACAAGCATACCCATAACATGATACAGCCACCACTATGCTTGAAAATATGGAGTGGTAGTCAGTAATGTGTTGTATTAGATTTGCCCCAAACTTTGTATTCAGGACAAAAAGTTAATTACTTTGCCACATTTTTTTTGCAATATGACATTAGTGCCTTTTAGCAAACATGATGCATGTTTTGGAAAATGTTGTATTCTTTACAGGCTTCCTTCTTTTTGCTCTGTCAATAAGGTTAGTATTTTGGAGTAACTACAATGTTGTTGATCAATGCTCAGTTTTCTCCTATCACAGCCATTAAACTCTGCAACTGTTTTAAAGTCACCATTGGCCTCATGGTGAAATCCCTGAGCAGTTTCCTTCCTCTCCGGCAACTGACATAGGAAGGACGCCTGTAACGTTGTACACTATCCAAAGTGTAATTAATAACTTCACCATGCTGAAAGGGATATTCAGTGTCTGTTTAAAAATGTGTTTTTTTACCCATCTATCCTTTGTGAGGAATTGGAAAACCTCCCTTGTCTTTGTGGTTGAATCTGTTTGAAATTCAATGCTCGACTGAGGGACCTTACAATTATCTGTATGTGTGGGGTACAGAGATGAGGTAGCCTAGTGGTAAAATGCGTCGGGCCAGCAACTGAAATGTTGCTAGTTCAAATCCCCAAGTTGACTAGGTGAAATATATGTTGATGTGCTCTTGAGCAAGGCACTTAGTCCTAGTTGCTTTGGATAAGAGTGTCTGCTAAAATGTGAATGTTGTCATTCGAAAGTCATGTTGACCACTATTATTGCACAAAGAGTGAGTCCGTGCAATTTATTAAGCAGAATCTTTACTCCAGAACTTACAAAGGGATCGAATACTTATTGACTCAAAACATTTCAGCTTTTCATTTTTAATTAATTTGTACAAATTTTGAAAACAAAATCCCACTTTGACATTATGGGGTATTGTGTGTACAGTGGAGCTTTCGTTAAAAGTTAGTGGTAGATAGTAGCATTCTGTCATTAAACCACGCTATCAAGGTGGAGTTAGAACGCTGATCTATCGGTGGAGGTGTTAATGGAGGTGTTTTCAGTCTGAGAGTCTCTCTTCTCTGGCACTAGAGTCCTGCATCAGGCAAAAAAACTGTCAGTGGTCCTGGAGCATTTAAAGCATATTGAAGCCTCTTAATGACTTCCGAGAGCCGATCTGTTATCCAACAATTATTATTATTATTATTAACCCTCTATTATAATTATATAAAAGCCCCTTAGACATTCTCACAGACCAGATTTGTCCTAACGAAAAATGCCTCTTAGATATTAATTTAGAATCCTCCAATCCTCTAAATTTAATTAGACCTACAGTTTATTGATCTGCAGGTATTTTCATTTAGAAGCTGCCTCTTAATGAGTTCAATAATAGATTTGTACCACTGTAGATGCTGTGTTTTTATTTACAGTAGTGTATTAAGTGCTCTAAAGTTTTACATTTCTATCTCCAAACCTCATACAACCGCAAAATGTAGGACAAAGCATTTAATGTACAGTATTTTTTCATCAACATCTTTATTTTTTCGTTAATAAAATATTGATAAAAATACTCTTTGGAAATGCAGATGTTTATTTCAACTACCGTACATCTCAGCTACATAAACCCTAAATCTAACAGTATTTTTTAAATGTCTCCAGTAGATTTTTGTTCCTCCTGAAAGCCCTAATTGTCATGCCCTGATCTGTTTCACCTGTCCTTGTGCTTGTCTCCATCCTCCTCCAGGTGTCGCCCATCTTCAACCATTATCCCCTAGGTACTTACACCTGTGTTCTCTGTTTGTCCATTACCAGTTCGTCTTGTTTGCCAAGTCAACCAGCATTTTGTCTCAGCTCCTGCTTTTCCCCAGTCTCTCTTTTTCTCGCTCTCTTGGTTTTGAGCTTTGCCTGTCCTGAATCTGAGCCTGCCTGCCTGACCACTCTGCCTACCCTTGACCTTAAGCCTGCCTCCCATCCTATGCCTTTGCCACCACCTTGGCAAAGGCATAGGCAACAGTCAAATGTATTCCTGAACTCAATCACTTTAGACGACATATTGAGGTTTATTCATTGTTTAAATATTCAAGGCTACCTTTGTTATTTCATTTTATAACAAAAATACTTGCATGTATTTAAAGACATGGATGACTTCTACACTGTGTGATGACATGCACAAATGAATGAATGATTGATTGATATACTGTATATTGAAGTAGGTCTGTATGCCAATAAGTAAGTTACGCTAAAACAGCTACTGTACAGTAAACAGGACTCTTAGGTCCACAGCTCCATGTCATTTAATTAACTTAACTTCTCAAAGATGCCCTCTGGTGGTCAAACTAGAATTAACTAGCATTAATGTCAACAATTGCTGACACTTAAATAACATGCCATAGAATTCTGTGGCACCCAGTACCTGCAGTGTGATGCAACTTTTAAAGGAAGAACCACTGGAGAGGACGGTGAAGGAGGTGCAGAGGCTAAAGGAGACCGTGGAGCAGCTGAAGAGCCTGCATGGAGTGCAGGATGAGCAAGATGGAGAGGAAGAGAGAGAGGCTGGGGGACAGAGTGAGGGAGAAAGAAGAAAGAGGGGAAGAAGAAGGTAGAGAGACAGGAAGACAGAGAAATGGAGATGGACAAGGAGGGTGAGGGGGCAAGTGACAGGGAGAGAACAATTGTGGAAGAGAGAGGAAGTGGAGAGGGCCAAGGAGATTGAGACAAAATCTCAATTTAATAAATGTTTTATTCAGGCTGTAACACAACAAAATGTGGAAAAGGTAAAGGGGTGTGAAAACTTTCTGAAGGCACTGTATGTTGACACCACTCCACCACGTCGGCTAGAGTGATGTAAAGTTCAACACCATTGGACTCTGGAGCAGTTGAAACCCATTGTCTGGTGATGAATCATGCTTCACCATCTGGCATTTCGGATGGACGAATCTGAGTTTGGTGGATTTTAGGAGAATACTACGTGCCCAAATGCATAGTGCCAACTGTAAAGTTGGTGGAGGAGGAATAAAAGTCTGGGGCTGTTAAATCTTAGTGCTACAGCATACAACAGGGATGTAGAGGGTGCAATAGGTCAGCACCTCAGGAGTAAATGTCAGTTGGCTTTTCATAGCTGATCATTCAGAGTATCTCTACCGCTCTTGCTGTCTCTAGAGAGTTGAAAACAGCAGGTCTGGGACAGGTAGCACATCCGGTGAACAGGTCAGGGTTCCATAGCCTCAAGCAGAACAGTTGAAACTGGAGCAGCAGCACGACCAGGTGGACTGGGGACAGCAAGGAGTCATCAGGCCAGGTAGTCCTGAGGCATGGTCCTAGGGCTCAGGTCCTCCGAGAGAGAGCAAGAAAGAAAGAGAGAGAGAGAATTAGAGCATACTAAAATTCACACAGGACACCGGATAAGACAGGAGAAATACTCCATATATAACAGACTGACCCAAGCCCCCCGACACATAAACTACTGCAGCATAAATACTGGAGGCTGAGACAGGAAGGGTCGGGAGACATTGTGGCCGATACCCCCGTACAGGGCCAAATAGGAAGGATATAACCCCACCCACTTTGCCAAAGTACAGCCCACACACCACTAGAGGGATATGTTCAACCACCAACTTACTATCCTGAGACAAGGCCGAGTATAGCCCACGAAGATCTCCCCCACGGCACGAACTAAAGGGGGGGCGCCAACACTGACAGGAATATCACGTCAGTGACTCAACCCACTGAAGTGACACACCCCTCCTAGGGACAGCATGGAAGAGCACCAGTAAGCCAGTGACTCAGCCCCCGTAATAGGGTTAGAGGCAGAGAATCCCAGTGGAGAGAGGGGAACCAGCCGGGCAGACAGCAAGGATGGTTCGTTGCTCCAGTGCCTTTCCGTTTACCTTCACACTCCTGGGCCAGACTACATTCAATCATAAGACGTACTGAAGAGATGAGTCTTCAATAAAGACTTAAAGGTCGAGACCGAGTCTGCGTCTCTCACATGGATAGGCAGACTATTCCATAAAATGGAGCTCTATAGGAGAAAGCCCTGCCTCCAGCTGTTTGCTTAGAAATTCTAGGGACAGTAAGGAGGCCTGCGTCTTGTGACCGTAGCGTACGTGTAGGTATGTAATGGCAGGACCAAACCGGAAAGATATGTAGGAGCAAGACCATGTAATGCTTTGTAGGTTAGCAGATAAACCTTGAAATCAGCCCTAGCCTTAACAGGAAGCCAGTGTAGAGAGCTAGCACTGGGGTAATATGATCACATTTTTTTGGTTCTAGTCATGATTCTAGCAGCTTTGTTTAGCACTAACTGAAGTTTATTTAGTGCTTTATCCGGGTAGTCGGAAGGTAGAGCATTGCAGTAGTCTAACCTTGTCACGACTTCTGCCGAAGACGTTCTGCGGTCGACGTCACCGGTCTTCTAACCATCGCCGATCCACCTTTCATTTTCCATTTGTTTTGTCTTGTTTTCCCACACACCTGGTTTACATTCCCTCATTACTTGTTGTGTATACAACCCTCTGTTCCCCCCATGTCTGTGTGTGAAATTGTTTATTGTCAGGTTGGTACGCTTACGGCTGGTGTACGCCGGGTTTTGTTTTGTACCCGTGCTTTGTGGCAGCCAGTACTTTGTACTTGGTTGTGTGTACTTTCTGCTGCCTCACTTGTTCTTTGGGTATTTGTTTCTTGTGACGCGGTTGTGTCCTGTTTTAAATATTGCCTGAGTAAAGTGCTTTGTCCACTCATCTCTGCTCTCCTGCGCCTGACTTCCATGCACCAGCTACACCCACCGTTTGACAAACCTAGAAGTGACAAAAGCATGGATTAATTTTTCTGCATCATTTTTTGGACATAAAGTTTCAGATTTCTGCATTGCTACGAAGATGGAAAAAAGCTGTCCTTGAAACAGTCTTGATATGTTTGTCAAAAGAGACATCAGAGTCCAGAGTGGCAGCCGGTACTTTGTACTTGGTTGTGTGTACTTTCTGCTGCCTCACTTGTTCTTTGGGTATTTGTTTCTTGTGACGCGGTTGTGTCCTGTTTTAAATATTGCCTGAGTAAAGTGCTTTGTCCACTCATCTCTGCTCTCCTGCGCCTGACTTCCATGCACCAGCTACACCCACCGTTTGACAAACCTAGAAGTGACAAAAGCATGGATTAATTTTTCTGCATCATTTTTGGACATAAAGTTTCAGATTTTTGCATTGCTACGAAGATGGAAAAAAGCTGCCCTTGAAACAGTCTTGGTATGTTTGTCAAAAGAGACATCAGGGTCCAGAGTAACGCTGAGGTCCTTCACAGTTTTATTTGAGACGACTGTTCAACCATCAAGATTGATTGTCAGATTCAACAGATCTCTTTGTTTCTTGGAACCTAGAATTAGCATCACTGTTTTGTCAGAGTTTAAAAGTAGAACATTTGCCGCCATCCACTTCCTTATGTCTAAAACACAGGCTTTCAGGGAGGGCAATTTTGGGGCTTCACCATTTTTCATGGTTTTTCAACATTTCTGATTAGTCAGGAGACAATAGGTCGTTATCAAACGTCACAATAAGGTGCAGAGCAGTCGATTTGCCTGCTGGAGGGCAAGGAGACCCCAAGTTCCATTAAAATCATTGACAACCGTGTGTCATGTATTGTCATGTTATGTCTTGTCCCTGTGCTTTCTCTTCTCTTCGTTTCCCCCTGCTGGTCGTATTAGGTTACTTTCTCTCTCTCTATCTCTCTCTCTCTCTATCGTTCCGTTCCTGCTCCCAGCTGTTCCTCATTCTCCTAACGACCTCGTTTACTCTCTCACACCTGTCCCCTCTTTTGCCCTCTGATTAAGTCTCTATTTCTCTCTCTGTTTCTGCTTCTGTCCTTGTCGGATTCTTGTTTGCTTTGCCCTTGTCCCGTCCTGTCGTAATCTGCCTCTTCATCAGATGCTGCGTGTGAGCAGGTGTCTCTGTCCTCTACGGCCCACGCCTACCCGGAGGGACCAGCAGTCTGTTGCCGCTAGCCCTGCTATTCTCCTCTACTACTAGAAGGGGGACTCTCCTGTAAAGATAGAGGATTTATGTTTTCCCTGTTTGGACATCTCCTGTAAAGATTGAGGATTTATGTTTTCCCTGTTTGGACATTAAAAGACTCTGTTTCTGTTAAATCGCTTTTGGGTCCTCACTCACCTGCATAACACCGTGTGCCGTTTTCCAGGGATTGGTAAATAACTTAACTATTTGGTTTTAATATCATCACCTCTTGAAGAGCATAGTCAGAAATACACATTTCTGATTATTTCATGAAAAACAATTGCGCACATCTAGCTCTAGGCCTATCATTATAAAGCAAGTAACTGCATATGTTTCATGATCAGTAAACATCAATTGACATAGCAGAATGAAATACTGGTGCTGAAGGTGCTGCAGCACCCCCTGTTAGTGAGATGGTAAAACTGCAAGAATTTGTGTTACAATAAAAAATGATTAAACTATTTTTCTGATACATTATTGATATACATGATAATGGTATTGGAGTAGGGAAGAGAAATACAACATGGGCTATTTATATATGGGCCCCATTCTGCCTTAGGGAGCTCTCAGCTCTGTTTTGTAAGTAGTGCACTCATGATATGCTCTTATCTATTCAGTTTACATACACTTAGGTTCAAACTCGTTTTTCGACCACTCCACAAATTTCTTGTTAGCAAACTATAGTTTTGGCAAGTTGGTTAGGACATCTACTTTGTGGATGACAAAATACATTTTTCGAACAATTGTTTAACAGAGATTATTTCACTTATAATTCACTGTATCACAATTCCAGTGGGTCAGAAGTTCACATACACTAAATTGACTGTGCATTTAAACAGCTTGGAAAATTCCAGAAAATTATGTCATGGCTTTAGAAACCTCTGATAGGCTAATTGACATCATTTGAGTCAATTGGAGGTGTACCTGTGGATGTATTTCAAGGCCTATCTTCTAACTCAGTGCCACTTTGCTTGACATCATGGGAAAATCTAAATAAATCAGGCAAGACCTCCACAAGTCTGGTTCATCCTTGGGAGCAATTTCCAAACGCCTGAAGGTACCACGTTCATCTGTACAAACAATAGTATGTAAGTATAAACACCATGGGACCACGCAGCCGTCATACTGCTCAGGAAGGAGATGCGTTCTGTCTCCTAGAGATGAACGTACTTTGGTGTGAAAAGTGCAAATCAATCCCAGAACAACAGCAAAGGACCGTGTGAAGATGCTGGAGGAAACAGGTACAAAAGTATCTATATCCACAGTAAAACAAGTCCTATATCAACAGAACCTGAAAGGCCGCTCAGCAAGGAAGAAGCCACTGCTACAAAACCGCCATAAAAAAAGCCAGATTACGGTTTGCAACTGCACATGGGGACAAAGATCGTACTTTTTGGGGAAATGTCCTCTGGTCTGATGAAACAAAAATAGAACTGTTTGGCCATAATGACCATTTATGTTTGGAAGAAAAAGGGGGAGTCTTGCAAGCCGAAGAACACCATCCTGGCAGCATCATGTTGTGGGGGTGCTTTGCTGTGGGGACTTGTGCACTTCACAAAATAGATGGCATCATGAGGACGGAAAATTATGTGGATATATTGAAGCAACATCCCAAGACATCAGTCATGAAGTTAATGCTTGGTCGCAAATGGGTCTTCCAAAATGGACAATGACCCCAAGCATACTTCCAAAGTTGTGGCAAAATGGCTTAAGGACAACAAAGTCAAGGTATTGGAGGGCCATCACAAAGCCCTGACCTCAAGTCTGTAGAAAATGTGTGGGCAGAACTGAAAAAGCGTGTGTGAGCAAGGAGGCCTACAAACCTGACAGCTCTGTCAGGAGGAATTGGCCAAAATTCACCCAACTTATTGTGGGAAGCTTGTGGAAGGCTACCTGAAACGTTTGACCCAAGTTAAACAATTTAAGGACAATGCTACCAAATACTAATTGAGTGTATGTAAACTTTTGACCCACTGGGAATGTGATGAAAGAAATAAAAGCTGAAGTAAATCATTCTCTCTACTATTATTCTGACATTTCACATTCTTAAAATAAAGTGGTGATCCTAACTGACCTAAGACAGGGAATTTTTACTAGGATTAAATGTCAGGAATTGTGAAAAACTGAGTTTAAATCTATTTGGCTAAGGTGTATGTAAACTTCCGACTTCAACTGTACACCTGTCATTATGCAGCACAAAGAAATGTGCTCTCTTTTCAGAATTGTCTAATCCTAGGCTGCACCTGAGTTTCAAGTTTGTGAGTTTCAAGTTTGGGGAAGCTTACAATTTAATTTCTTCTATCATTTCTACCAATCTGCGTGCCAGTCATGATTTTCAAATGTGCATTTTCTTGGAACAGTTTCATTTCAATAATAACTTTTCGTTTCTCAAGATCATTGTCACTTGCTTAATAATACAAATTGAATTAAAATCATAAAGTTAAAGTTAAAATTCCACT
The DNA here is from genome assembly GCF_034236695.1 of Oncorhynchus nerka. NCBI lineage: Eukaryota > Metazoa > Chordata > Actinopteri > Salmoniformes > Salmonidae > Oncorhynchus > Oncorhynchus nerka. The sequence goes on along the minus strand of NC_088420.1, from coordinate 39,932,671 downwards.
AATGGGTGAGCACCAGCCTCTGCCATATGGACACATTGATGCACCATGAGTGCATGGAACTAAGAGATAGCCTAGGCCAATGTAGTAGTAGGCCTATAATAGTCAACTAATTAAAAATAGCCTACAAAAACAACGACACATACAAACTGAAATATCCTGATGAAAATGCAGGTTCTTTCAATCACATGAATCTTTCTACTTTGCCTGTCTGCTTCCCTTTCTACACTCTTAGAAGAAATGTGCTATCTTTAACCTTAAAGTGTTCTTTGGCTGTCCTCATAAGATAACCCTTTGAAGAACCATTTTTTGTTGCAGGTTGAACCTTTTGTATAGAGGGTTCTACATGTAACTCAAAATTGTTCTACCAGAAACCAAAAAGGGTTATCCTGTGGGGACAGCCAAAGAACCATTTTTTCTAAGAGTGGATCTGTCTTAACTTGAGCTATCACTAGTGAAGTGCATCATTGTAGTCTATCAAATCAACTGGGTCCAGCCCAATAACTGTGAAGGTCCAGCCCAAAGCTGTGGCTAGCGAACTTGCAACAGGTACCACGTTTACATGCGCATAGTATTCCAGATAGTAGCTCATATCCTGCTTAAGGTCTTATTCGGGATAAGCTGTTTACCTGCACCTTTGATATCCCAATCATGAGTATCCCTATACCTGTGAATAAACTGAATATTCCTTATTTAAGTTCATATGGAATTATGCAAAAAAAATATATATATATATATTTATATTTTACCCCCATTTTTTCTCCCCAATCTTAATCTTGTCTCATGCTGCAACTCCCCAACGGCCTGGGAGAGGTGAAGGTCAAGTCATGCCTCCTCCAAAATATGACCCTCCAAACCACGCTTCTTTACACCAGCCCGATTATTAGTGCTGGTGAAAAGATGTTCAACTGAAGACTGAAGTCAGCCTGCAGGTGCTCAGCCGCCACAAGGAGTCGTAATGAGCCAAGTAAATCCCTCCCTGCCAAACCCTCCTCTATCCGGACGACGTTGGGCCAATTGTACGCAGCCCCATGGGACCCCGGGTCACTGCAGGTTGTGACACAGCCTGGGATCGAACCCGAGTCTGTAGTGACGCCTCAAGCACGGCATTGCCTTAGATCGCTGTGCCACTCATGAGGCCGGAATTATGCGTTTCTTGCAGTAAAAGGATTTAATAAATGTTAATTTTATCTCTGGAACAGGAGTGGAGAAATATGATTTCTTTCTTTCAGCGTCAGCATCTCTTGAGAAAATGCAAAGGTGCATGTAGCCTAATGGGTAATCTTTGACTGTTATGCAAGCAGACAGTATTTCAACCACATAAAATATGCACCCAAGACGAACTGCAGAAACATGTTTAATCATTTTTCTCAGCTTTTAATTTCCTTAAAATTGGTCAAACGGATGACATTGGACATTTAGCACAGGACCAATCTTTCCACTATTTTGGAGTTATGACATAAAATAAGCTGCATGTATCTAACTATAGTGTCCCTGTACCTTGAATAAACAAAATATTCCTCATTTAAGTTCATATGGGTTAAATGGAATAGTAACTGAATGAACACTGACTTTAGGCCTATATATATGTAGCGTAATATAATATTAACTCCAGCAGAATTATGCATTTCTTGCAGTAAAATGAAACAACAAATGTAGGTTACATTTTGTCTCAGGAACAGAAGTGGAGAAAAATGATTTATTTCTAACTGTTGTAGTTGACAAACAAATGGACTACCAAATGTCCAAAATTGTAATATGGCCTACCAAATGTCGGAAATTACAAGCAAGAACGTTTGTAAATTAGGGGTGAAAGTAGCGAGTGTGGTATTTTATGGTGGATCGAACTGTGCAGGTAGACAACTTTTTTTAAGTGATTTGTTTGACAATCAGATGAAAACATCATAACACAACACCATAGACTGCACAACACCCAGGATATGCGCCACTGAGCCTGCGCAGACCGCGAAAAATAACAGTAAACGGGATCAAATGTTTATATGCCACAGCATCCCGTTAAAATCAGCATACCCCTGGCATTTTGTACTGGTTTAACATAACCTGGATACAAGGTTTTTTGATTATCTCAAAAACAGAATACTTTAGTATCCCGAATAATAACGGGATATCAATGTGCCTATTCCAGGCCCTCAAAGTTCCCCGCGTCAGTGATCTCTGGACAGACACAGACGTTTTTGAAAAGGGAAATCAAATAAATGTATAACTAACCCAAGATAATTAATCTCTGTCGTTTACATCGTGAGCAGAACAAGCAAGGAGGTTCAAAACCAAGCACGAGTTTAATGGCGCGTTGTAAGCACCTATTTGCATATTTCCGTTAGGGAACCCCTCCTCTGTGAAGTGCGCGTGCGCACAAACTCAATTCGACCTTGTACTCCTGCTAAAAAATCTTTGGCATAGCGTCAAGTCTAGAAATTTTAGGGCACTGTGTTCGTAACAGATTTGTAGTTTTGGGAACAGAAAATGTATTGAGATCAGATGTTTAATCGATGAGACAATGTGCAGAAGATCGGACCAATTTCACCTAGTTGCATCTTTTCCCGCTACCGACTGAACTTCCTCTCACTACCATATTTGGTAGTGAGAAAACGTTCTAAACGGTTAATAGCCCACGTGACGTGTCTGAGTTACCCCTTCTATCTGTGGGGAAAAATTCAGGCATTTTATGAAATTTCCACTGGCTATATGGGATCCTCAGAGAGTTACATTATACTATTTCACACTGTGAGAATATATTATCATTCACAATGGATTAAAATAAATTAATTTCATTGATTTTCCAGAGGACCACTAACTTGTAGCGAATTGGGCGAAACCAAAAATAAAAAAATGTGGTGGTCCTAAAAAAGGTTATTATCTTTAAAATAATTTCTGAAGTGATTATGTATAAAATCTCTAACTTTTTAATATTTATGTTATTAAATACGGCCAATTACATTTATTACGTCTTCTCATATTAATGTTAATTGTTTTTGTACCCCCCCACCAAGCACTGCTTTTCCTACGTCGTCAGTTTGAAATGGTTGGCCAGACAAAGGCAGCACAGCGTAGCCACGGGAAGAAGCGCCATGAATCCATCAACAGAACTGAAATGCTAATATAAACGGTGCCCTTTTACCCATTACACAGAAGAAAAGAATACTGCGGGTTTAGGAGATACATTTTCTGTTTTTATTTTGAAAATGAACGACCGACTGGATCCACTTGAAGAACGACAACCGTCATCTGACTTGAACATGGGTAGAGTCGCCTGACCGTCTCTGTTTTCCACCTTATGGTTCGCTAGCTAGCCTAGGCTACTAGCCAGGCAAGCTAACGTCAGCTAGTTGTCTACGTTTTCATGGGAAGCAGTTGGCTAACCATCTCAGTTGATTTGGAATAATATAACACAACCTGAAAACTTCGCGTTGGATTTTCAGATATGTATTATGTAAAGCTGGCTTGGGATTCCTGGACTTTGAACATGTTCTTTTTCTGAGTTACATTAGCTAACTTCGCGAACAGTTAACGTTAGCTAGCCTACTCGAATAATAGGATACCTGGTTAGTTTTGGCTAACCTCTCCCCTTCCAAACATGTTTGAAATGGAGACACAAATATCTGGCCTTTTCCCTGAAATTTTAGCTATGATTTTCAGTTACTTGGACGTAAGGGACAAAGGTAGGGTGGCCCAAGTGTGTGCGGCCTGGAGGGACGCTTCGTACCACAAGTCTGTGTGGAGGGGGGTGGAAGCGAAGCTTCATCTGCGGAGGGCCAATCCGTCCCTGTTCCCCAGCCTCCATACCCGGGGCATCAAGAAGGTCCAGATCCTCAGCCTGCGGCGCAGCCTGAGCTACGTGATCCAGGGGATGCCAAACATTGAAAGCCTTAACCTATGTGGCTGTTTTAACCTCACGGACAATGGCCTCGGACATGCTTTTGTTCAGGACATCCCTTCCTTGCTGATCCTCAACCTCAGCCTCTGCAAACCAATCACAGACTCAAGCCTGGGCAGGATTGCCCAGTATCTGAAAAATCTGGAGGTGCTGGAACTCGGTGGCCTCAGTAACATCACCAACACAGGCCTTTTGCTCATTGCCTGGGGCTTGCACAAACTCAAGAGCCTTAATTTGCGGAGCTGCAGGCATGTGTCAGACGTGGGCATCGGTCACCTGGCTGGGATGACCCGAAGCGCTGCCGAAGGCTGCCTCTCTCTGGAGCAGCTGACCCTGCAAGACTGCCAAAAGCTGACGGACCTGTCCCTCAAACACGTCTCCAAGGGACTGGCCAATCTCAAGGTGCTCAACCTCAGCTTTTGCGGAGGAATATCGGACGCCGGCATGATCCACCTGTCGAATATGACTCACCTGTGGAGCCTCAACCTGCGGTCGTGTGACAACATAAGTGACACAGGCATCATGCACCTGGCAATGGGTTCTCTACAGCTTTCTGGCCTCGACGTGTCCTTCTGCGACAAGATAGGTGACCAGAGCCTGGCCTACATTGCCCAGGGGTTGTACCAGCTCAAGTCTCTGTCCCTGTGCTCCTGCCACATCAGTGACGACGGGATCAACCGGATGGTGCGCCAGATGCAAGAGCTCAAGACCCTGAACATCGGGCAGTGCGTACGCATCACTGACAAGGGGCTGGAGCTAATCGCCGACCACCTGACGCAGCTCACCGGTATCGACCTGTACGGTTGTACCAAAATCACCAAGCGGGGGCTGGAGAGGATAACGCAGCTCCCGTGCCTTAAAGTGTTAAACCTGGGACTCTGGCAGATGACTGAGAGTGAGAAAGTGAGGTGAAAGCCAAGCTGGGAGGAAGAAGTGGGGGTTTTCACCGTGGAAGGTGTATTATTTTTCATCTTCATAGAATACCAGAGCGGGTCAGTTTGTATACTTTTACATTACCTTTTAATAACTATAATACTGTGACCTTAATTTTAGTAGAAGGGATCAACCCTTTTTAAACATTCACTGTCATAGCATTATTCCACCCCTTATTTTGGTATAATTGCTTTCTCCCTTATTTCCATGTTAACTATCCTGTCATTGTATCACATTTTATAAGGTTTTTACTAGCTACCTCATTCATTGAAGAAACTGGAGTGCCTGGGACACAACCCCACTGTCTTTCCATGCAAACAAAAAAAATATGGGATATCTGCCACATTTTTCAACTTTCCCTTTAACTGTTTACCAGTATTGATGATAGACTCATGCAAAACAACTATGTTCTAACACAGTCCCTCTTAACACTGCACATGAAGGCCTTAATGCCTTGGATTGAAGCTTTGACTAAGAAGTATTTTTCTTATGTTAATAAATATATGTTTTATAATGAATGGCTGTAAGCCAGAACATTGTACTTCAAATTGAAGTGAATAGTTTGTTTTTGAAGTACACCTTTTTGAATTGGTAGTTTCAATGCCTGAGGAGTTGTACTGTATCTAACATTGTAATCTGCCTTTCCTAATTCCTTCTGGTAAACATGAACAGTGTGGATATGACAGGGGTAAACTATCTGCCTTCTCCCCCCTGGGGACTTTAGAATGGAGAGTGGCAAAATAGACTTTATCTTGCCCTTGGTTATCAAGAGCATGTATTTGAAGTCTGTATGCAACATATCAATAGCCTACATCATATTTTCTCCTGTAACACCTTCATGGAAAGATCATTGGTGTGTTTTTTAAAAAGGGTCATTTAAAATGGTTTTATATTCATACAACAGTGATATTTATTAATAAAAATGCTGAATTTCTTTTTTGCAAATGGTTTATTTTGAGTTCTGTCGCCCATCTGAGGTTTATAGGAGGGCCTTACTATGAAAAAGCAGGTACTAAATATGGCAGAAGGTGCAGGGTGTTCAGAACATTAGGGGCCATTCCATTATCTTACTCTAATACAAGTTCTGCTGGTCCAGAAACAACCATTTGGGGTCGGACACTTCATATGTATAACCTCCCAGTAATTTATTGGGTAAAAAACTAAAACATTTCAGCATCACTGTGCCATTTATCTGGTCTGTGACAAATCATTTTGTTTTATGTTACACTTAATTATGCTGATAATATGCACAATGGCAGTACTGTAAACAAAATTCCCCACAGAGAGTGAAAGACTGATAGGATATGTTTATTTACATACATACAAAATGCAAATACTCAAACGTGTCTGTTTTGCTTTAATTTTACGTAACATTTTTCATCATTAACACAGACGGAAGGCAGTACATTTCTTTAACAAATGCAAAAGAAAGTTTAAAAAAAACGAGAACCATGACTTTAGAAGTAGCACCTTTAACAGCACTGTGTTCCTGAATGAAGAGTTGAAAACAAAGTTATCACAGACTGGTGAGTCCACAGACATTAAGGCAAGGGCAGGGATACACAGGCTAGGGCCCCGTTGCAACTTTTTTCAAAGACACATTTTTTTTTTTCCTCCCTGAAATAAAACTGTTCTCATGACCTGGATAGGTGAAAGCTGACCAGTGAAACCCTTTGCTTTTACCTCTACGATTTTATCAGGTCAGTAATGACTTCTGGAAAGGGAGATGGCCATAGAGAGTACTTTAGAATCACATCCTGGTTTATGGACAAGGGGCAGGATAAGAGAACCTAAACAGTAGCCTAGTCTCCAACTCTGGTCCTGGAGACCAAACTGATTTGAAACTTTGTTCAACCATGGACAGATTGAAATGGACAGATTGAAATAGAAATGTACTGTACAGAGCAGTTCTAAATGCCAGAGACTGGCAGCGTGCTCTGTAAATCAGGCCACTGAATATCAGGAGAACCATGGTTGGAGACCGTTCTGTTCTAAACGGTCAGACTACTGTGTGAGACATTTGGAGAACACAGTCTAAGGGGCGTCATTCCCACAAACATCTCGGATATATGAAATAACTAAACACTGGAACCTCAGGGTAATACGTTTACATCATGTGGGAAAAGTATACATAAAAAATTCAAGAAATATACATAAATGAAAGAAAATAAAAAGTACTCTCCCTCTACACAGTCACAGTTTGAAAACATTTTAAGTTTACATGTAATTTGACATTTATAAAAGTTTTTATTTTTTAGAAATATTTCTCCAGTTTTAGCTGAAGACACTAGAACGGTCTGCCATTTTGTTCAGAGAGCCTTGCTCCTCACGATTCTGTGCAAACATTCAATGCATATATATCCAACATACTTTTATATGTATATATATTTATAGAACATGACTTTCTGCAATTTATGGCAGTACGGTCATATCTTTTGTCTTCAGACAAATTGAGACACACACACACAAAATAGACAACTAACTGCACTGCTTTTAGCTTCTCACTTTGTTTTTTTTACAGAATTCACAACATCTTCCACTGGGTTACATTTATGTAGTCACTACTAGGGTTGAACGGTGGGAACCCGGTTACCGGGATTTACCTCTAAAAATCACTCGCTTTTCCCTGGGATAAATAACTGCGAGAAACCGGTAAATTATCATAAATTATTTATATGAACAGCATGGTGTGAAATGGAACTGTTATATTATATGCTATATCTAAATCTGGCTTCTCTACGGCCTCTGCATGAATCAGCGCTCAGGGTGGGGACAGACAGCAGCCCATCTCAGTATGGAGCACAGTTCATAATGCATGTAGACCTATCATCTCAACGTTTTGTTCTTGTGACAGGTGGGACTACATTTGCTGCAGCATGGCCTATGTTACAGTAATATAAAGATCTAATGCACGTCTAATTTACCCATCTCCTTCTGGCTTACGGGGGTCTTGTGTTTTCTCTGTCGCTCTCCATCAACTCCATCCAAAATAGATAATCCTGTCCTAGATTGATATATAGCCCTATATATAGAGATGTTCTAGCCTACCTTCTACGGGTAATACGTTCAATGCAGTATTAGCCTTATATTTAGCTAATTAATGATGGGTTATGCATAATAAGCTTCTAACTTATAGCCTCTGTCTCTTATCCAATACGCAAGCACCTGTGCTCCGCTGACCTCTATCCTTAAAAAAAACACTCCTTAGCTCTTGGAGTCCCATGGAGGAAAAGCTAGACCAGAATAGCTTGCTGGACATCATTTTTTTATACGAATAGACTATTTGAAGAGGGATGGCCTTCTCTTTTTAGCTGAATGTTATACACAGAAGCCAATAGAACTCATGGGTAATTTGAAAGATGAGTGAACTCGCGATGGCGGTAGGCTAGAGCAGTTATTTATTTAGACCCATAACCATTCAATCTTTGTGAAGCGAAGTGAAAGCCTGTTGCATCTAATTCTAGTCCTGTATTATTCAAGGATGTCATTAGAATGATGAAGATAAGGACAACAAAACGCATTTAATTGAATTGTTGAAAGCACGGAAAGAATGAGAGAAAGAGGATAACATTCAGGGTATATAAACAGGTAGGTATAGAAATATGTCAGCCTACTAATTATACAAATAGGCCCAATTATATTTCAAAATTAAAATCAAATTTGCTAGCCTATACTTTGAACTTTGTAGGCCGCATGTGCTGCACCAGAATTGCATGTTCTCTTCTGCTTCATCATGGTTTCAATGATGTGTCTAATTCCAGTCCATATAATACAATACAGTCCACAGTCAAAAAGATTAGCCTACTGGAGCTAGTTTCATTTATTTACCCAAGAGAGCATAGGCTATAGCTGGCTACATCTAGGGGCTTCTATGTTTTTCTGTCACGCATAATTTGCAGTAGCCTTTATCATACAGGTATTGGATAATGGCATAATCATTTGGGCATTTTTGGGCTTAGGCTCATTAAATGTTGTTAATGTAGGGCTCATAAATGTTTTTCAAATATATGGCTCATCAGGCTCAGGTAGATTCAGGTTAGAGTTTTCATGCTGATCAAAGCTCTAATCAAATCCAAACATATATGCTTTATAATTCTTTTGAATGAAACCTCCGGTTTTGGTGGGAAACACCAGGTTACCCAGGAGAAAAGGGATTTCTTTTCGGGATGGAACATTTCTAAAACACCGGGAAAATATTCAACCCTAGTCACTACGTATTTAATGAGTCATTTACTAATTGATTTAAAAAAGGTTCAAACCCACTGGGAAGGGACTTTCATATCCTTTTAAGTAGGATTCACTATCATTTCATTACAAGAACCGTACACTCGGAAGCTTTGGAAAAATGCACAAAAGGGGCAACGTCAATCTCAGGGAACATAATTCAATCATAAATTAAACAATGATAATGTTTTACAAAGTCATATCTATAGAAACTTTGGATGAGATCCTATGACTGGTAATCTCTTCATGTCTTATGTCAAGCTGTAGCACCAATAGAACTGAGGAATAAAAAGGTCCCTCATGTAGGTCCAGTATTGATCCCTTTGCACACTCAAAGGCCACTCTATCGTACCGTCCCCAAATGACACTATATTCCATATAGTGCACTACAGTGGAGGGTGCTGAGGGGAGGACGGCTCATAATAAGGCCTGGAACGGAGTAAATGGAATGGATTCAAACACATGGAAACCATGTTTTTGATGTATTTGATACCACTCCCCTACAGCCATTACCACGAGCCTGTCCTCACCCATTAAGGTGCCACCAACCCCCTGTGGTCCACTACTAGAAGTGTACGTGGCTAAAATAAACTAACGTTGCATACCACATATTGAAGAGGGTGCTGTGTGCAAAACCATCTAAAACCAACCACTGCCTGCCTGTCCCCCCCCCCCCCCCTGGTCAAAATCCTTACTTGATGTAAATCAGACACTGATGTCAATGGGAGATGTGTGTGGAAGTTCAAGTTAGGATATTGAGTTAGGATTCCTCCCTCTTATGTCTTAAGATACATTCACAGAACATGCAGTAAGTCAGCCAGAGATAAAGCCCTAAAACCCAGCTCTCTCTCTCTCTCTCTCTCTCTCTCTCTCTCTCTCTCTCTCTCTCTCTCTCTCTCTCTCTCTCTCTCTCTCTCTCTCTCTCTCTCTCTCTCTCTCTCTCTCTCTCTCTCTCTCTCTCTCTCTCTCTCTCTCTCTCTCTCTCTCTCTCTCTCTCTCTCTCTCTCTCTCTCTCTCTCTCTCTCTCTCTCTCTCTCTCTCTCTCTCTCTCTCTCTCTCTCTCATATTGGGTGGTTGAGGGGAAATGGGAAACATAGGAAATAACACATAATATATGCTAAAAATATATGCTAAAAATGAAACAGGGAGGTGCTACCTTAACTTTGTTTTCTCTTTCAAAACGTTTTTGTGCGATGTGCACTACTGAACACAACCCATGACCAGCATGCATCTACATCCTTCCACCATTAGCCCACTGTGTGACTGTTCTTCATCAGTTAATCATCATCATCATCATCCTCAGGCTGGTGAATCTCCCCAGGAATGAGAATTGAGCATGTGGGGGTGTAGTATGATCGCTCAGTTCTCCCTCCGCCAAGATCACGTGTGGATTGATGGGAGGAAGGTTGTCTGAAGCTCATGCAGGGTCCTGGGGTCATCAGGGGGTGGTCTATAAAGGTGAGAGTTCAGCAGGACTCCTCCAGCGCGTTGACCACCTGCTCCAGGATGTCAGGGCAGTAGTCAGCGATCTGCTGCAGCACTGAGTTGGCATACTCCTGCAGCTCCCCGCTCTCCTTCTCACACAACTCCAACTCCAGTTCCAACTAAGGAGGAAGGGAGGGGGGAGAAAAAGGGACAGAGGGAGAGATAATGAGTTAGCATACTTCTCCTCCCCCACCATCTCCCTTGAGGCTTTAAAAACTTCACTCATTCCTGTTAAGAGTAAGATATGACAGAGCACAGAAAGAAAGATAGAGGGTGAGAAAGAGACGGGGAACAAGAGAGAGAGAGAAAACACCAGAGGGAGGGACTCCTCTGTTACCTGCTCCAAAGTCATCTTGTGTAGCTCCTCCTCCCAGGCTGGTGGGTTGGCGTGGTGATAGTGGGGGGGTGGGGTCAGGACGCTGAGGATGCTGGGGTCTCGGTCGTGGCAGAGGTCAGTCAAGTGGGCAATGTAGAGCTTAAGCTTATTGCGATTCTCACTCAGGGACAGGAGAGGGGGATCATCTGGAGGGGAGAGATGCAAGGGGGGAGAGGAAAGGGAGAAAGAAATGGAAGAGCCAATTGGATAAGAGAGAGATAAGAAAAATGACATTCGGTCCCTGTGTGTTACAAGAGACTAAACCATGCTAAACCAAAATCATGGAGCATGCAGTGGGAGGAGGAAAAAGGCTGCATCTCACATGCATTAGATCACAAGGAGAAAAGACTTCGGAGTCTGGTATGTGGGACAGATGTGTGTCGTGTGTGTGTGTGTGTCTGCCTATTTGATTGACTCAGTTGTTCACAAACAGTGTCCAAGCTACAGTACATGGTGGGCAGACAAACACTGAAACACCATCCAAGGTAACACAGTAACAACAGAAATATCATTCCCACAAAAAATACAAATATGAGAACAGATGACATGTACCAAACACTGCACGGACCAACTCACTGCACGGACCAACTCACTGCACGGACCAACTCACTGCACCAACATAAAATGGTAAGAGGAGAAACTGATGATAAAACAAAATGGAGGAGCAAAACGGGACACACTGACGATGGAGTGAGAGACGGTCATACATGCCAGGAAGGTGGTGAAAAAATGGACAGATGACTCGGACATTCATTTGTGCTCTCACCCTTCTGAACAAAATGGCTGAGAGAGAGGGGAGGGGGGCGCGGGGTTGGCTATGCCCAAATACCCTCCTCATCATCCTATTGGACAGATGGTTTAGCCAATTGCAGCATTAGAAAAAAACACTTGGTTAGTGTGTGTATGTGTGTGTGAGAGAGAGAGTGTGACAGAGAAACATAGGAGTGCGAGACAGAAAACTGACCAAAAATCAATGTCTGTGGACGTTGAAATCAAGGCCAGTCTGGACCATGCCAAAAAAAGATGTCCACAAGGCATCTGCGTCAGTCCGTGCTTACTGAGGTGTAGCCTACCATGTCTGCATGTTATGAATGTCCATTCATGTGGTAGGACCACCATTTGGTAAAACAGGCTGTTGTATTGGCTTTATTAGTCCTGATTCCGGTGAATAATCAATTTGTCTATTTAAGCTCTGTATATCAGCTACTCAACTTTATCAGGAGTTATCGTGAGCCTGTTTGCAATGTGTTTACACGGCGGGGAAAGCAGAATGATTTTCTTTTTCACTATGATCAGCTTGTACAGATACAAACTTTAAACCATTGATCATGACAAAGGGGTGAAACTCCTGGACAACAGATGTGGTTGTCCATTTTACTTTGGTTGACCTGTCCTGTTTTTAGGATATGTTGTTTGTTAAAATTACAGCACATATTTTATTTGATTTAGCACCATTTAGGTTAGTTAGGCAATTTGATCGGAGAAACCTGCATGATGTAAAAAGTGTCCATCTCATTACATTGTCATATATTTTATCTCCAGCCTGCAAGCTACAGAAAAGGCCACATACTCTTTCTACCATATCCTATATCAGAGTTTCCCAAACTCAGTCCTGGGGCAGAAAACAAAAAATTCACCCAGTTTGGGAAACCTTACTCTATATCTGCTACCTGATTTATGTTAGATCATTTTTTTGACGGAAGGTTGGTGGAGCGTCGCAGCGATGAGTCTCTCCAACAGCACCCTGGAGAGGCACGCTGGAGAAGCAAAATATTTTGGGCCCCTACCTTTGACAAAGTGGCCACTGTTTATCACAGAGCGGCACCAGCGATCACCTAAAAAGCCCATATGCCACTGGTTGAGAGAAATTGTCATTGTATTTGAACAGAATAATGTGAGGTTTTATTTGTTGTTGGAGGTGTGTCTAGGTCAGTTTAGTTCAGAAGATGCCGCCCTCATCAATCTGCCGCCATAGGTGGCTGCCAAATCCAATTTCAATCAAATGTATTTATAAAGCCCTTCTGTCATCAGCTGATGTCACAAAGTGCTGTACAGAAACCCAGCCGAAAACCCCAAACAGCAAGCAATGCAGGTGTAATCCAGCCTAATGAGCTGGCCGGCCGTGATAACTTTATATACTGGAGAAAGATGGTATATTCTGGTCAAGCTACACGCGTGTTCTCACAATAATAGCATCTAGATAGCTTTCAACTGCAAAAAATATGATTCTGTTTGGTTGACTGTGTACCCACCTGATCTGGAGAAGGTTTGTGATTGGTCTGGTCGGGAGCGGTCTTCAAGTGGTCATCCTCATAGTTGTCTGCCATTAGCTTCATACGGTTCTGAGTCTGAGTGAGAGAGAGAGCTCTTATCCAAAGCGACTTACAGGTGCAATTAGGGTTAAATGCTTTGCTTTGCTTTGGGATTTGAACCAGCGAACTTTTGGTTACTGGCCCAACGCTCTTAACCACCACGCTACCTGCCACCCTAATCATGGTGCATTGAGCAGACAGCTCAGAGAAGTTTATGGATGCCTACTTTTTGATTTTGGCACTTGCTGCAAAGTTAAAAGCTATACCTATAAACTGTCTGAGGTCTGTTTAGTCTCCCCCCATTTCAGGTGAAGGAGATGAGTAGAGGAAGTGACTTTACAGAGGCCTATGTTGCTGGACCTAGGTAACATGACGAGGGATTGTTCCCTACCTGCTGTTTGAGCTGTTGTACCAGACGGTCCTTCTCTCTCTTTAGCAGAGCCACCTCATCCTGCGTCTTCTTCTTCTTGGATGAGGACAGCTCCAGCAGGGCAATGTTGGCGTCCTTCTCACTGATGGCTGCCAGCAGCGCCTCCTGTCTGCACCAAGGAGGTATTACAGGGTGGCATTTTAGAATGAGTCATTTACAGGATATTCTATTACCTGACTGTATTACAGCATTACCTGACTACCAAGTCAGCAGACATGTTGCAAAATGTGAAAGTGGAGGGAATGGGTGTATATACAGTGTATGATGCGTGTGTCTTCGTGCGTGTCTTACTTCATTTCCAGCACCTCCTCCAGGTGTTTCCTGCGTTCGGCCCTCAAAGTGGTGAGGTGAGTCTCCTTCTCACACAGGGACTGTTGGGTAGATGATAGCTTGGCCCTCATAGACTCCAGCTCCTGTTTGACCTTCTCCATGGCCCCCAGCAGCTCCTCAATCTGTATACATGCACACATAATAAAAATAAGACAATACAAAGACAAGCGAGTGAAAATGTATTAGATTATGTTTATCATTCAAAGACATAACCTTCCTCAAGTACAGACCCATTTTGATGAGCTGTCAATCAAAGGCACACAAGAAAGAACCCCTAGCCCCTACACCCGTGGCACTAGCCCTTACACCAGGGTTACCCATCTGGCAGACTGCAGGCCAAATATTTGCCACCGATAAGTTTTCTAATGTTCATTGTTGGACATAAAAGACTGGAAAAAAGTCAGGAAATCAGCTCCAAGTTATATCATTTTGTAAATCTGTTCCCAAGTATTCCCATGCAAAATAGAGAGACACACATGATCATATACAAATATAAGCAAGGACTGAAATTATTTAGTCAAACATTACATCAGTTTGGGCTTCTTGTGGTGAATGTGCAGTCTACAAATGATTTGTAATTAGATTCCGGCCCCCTGAACATCCGCGAAAGAAACAAAATGGTCCCGCGGCTGCTCTAGTTGATGATTCCTGACTTACACCCTATCCCCTTGGCACTAGCTCGTACACCCTATCCCCTTGGCACTAGCTCGTACACCCACCCTTGGCACTACCCCTACTCCCCCCCTAGCTCGTACACCCTATCCCCTGGCACTTGGCACTAGCTCGTACACCCTATCCCCTTGGCACTAGCTCGCTCGTACACCCTATCCCCTTGGCACTAGCTCGTACACCCTATCCCCTTGGCACTAGCTCATACACCCACCCTATCCCCTTGGCACTAGCTCGTACACCCTATCCCCTTGGCACTAGCTCGTACACCCTATCCCCTTGGCACTAGCTCGTACACCCTATCCCCTTGGCACTAGCTCGTACACCCTATCCCCTTGGCACTAGCTCGTACACCCTATCCCCTTGGCACTAGCTCGTACACCCTATCCCCTTGGCACTAGCTCGTACACCCTATCCCCTTGGCACTAGCTCGTACACCCCCCTATCCCCTTGGCACTAGCTCGTATCACCCTATCCCCTTGGCACTAGCTCGTACACCCTATCCCCTTGGCACCCTATCCCCTTGGCACTAGCTCGTACACCCTATCCCCTTGGCACTAGCTATCCCCTTGGCACTAGCTCGTAACCCTATCCCCTTGGCACTAGCTCGTACACCCCCCTTGGCACTAGCTACCCTATCCCCTTGGCACTAGCCCCCCTATCCCCTTGGCACTAGATCTTACACCCTATCCCCTTGGCACTAGATCTTACACCCTATCCCCTTGGCACTAGCTCGTACACCCTATCCCCTTGGCACTAGCTCGTACACCCTATCCCCTTGGCACTAGCTCGTACACCCTATCCCCTTGGCACTAGCTCGTACACCCTATCCCCTTGGCACTAGCTCGTACACCCTATCCCCTTGGCACTAGCTCGTACACCCTATCCCCTTGGCACTAGCTCGTACACCCTATCCCCCCTTGGCACTAGCTCGTACACCCTATCCCCTTGGCACTAGCTCGTACACCCTATCCCCTTGGCACTAGCTCACCCTATCCCCTTGGCACTAGCTCACACCCTATCCCCTTGGCACTAGCTCGTACACCTATCCCTATCCCCCCCTTGGCACTAGCTCGTACACCCTATCCCCTTGGCACTAGCTCGTACACCCTATCCCCTTGGCACTAGCTCCACCCTACACCCTATCCCCTTGGCACTAGCTCGTACACCCTATCCCCTTGGCACTAGCTCTTACACCCTATCCCCTTGGCACTAACTCGTACACCCTATCCCCTTGGCACTAGCTCTTACACCCTATCCCCTTGGCACTAGCTCTTACACCCTATCCCCTTGGCACTAGCTCTTACACCCTATCCCCTTGGCACTAGCTCTTACACCCTATCCCCTTGGCACTAGCTCGTACACCCTATCCCCTTGGCACTAGCTCTTACACCCTATCCCTTGGCACTAGGCACTAGCTTGGCACTAGTACACCCTATCCCCTTTGGCACTAGCTCCCCTACACCCTATCCCCTTGGCACCTAGCTCGTACACCCTATCCCCTTGGCACTAGCTCGTACACCCTATCCCCTTGGCACTAGCTCGTACACCCTATCCCCTTGGCACTAGCTCTTACACCCTATAGCACCTAGGTACTAGTGTAAATCTGAACGGATTGATGGGTAATAGACCAGCAATATGGTGAACAGGGCTAGGGGTTGTTTCTGGATCCAACCCCACTGAGGTGTTGAACGTACAACAAGGGGCTCCAATGACAGATCTAAACAGCAATAAAAGGTACGACTTCACTGTAGTACTTTCATTTAACTGACATTTACTTAGAAGTCACATGGTTAATAGTACAACCCAACATTGCTAAATAATAACTATTGACTTTCTCTGAGGTGCAATGTTGGCATCATTGGTTACCAACAAGTTACAGATTGGCGTCACGAGAAACAAGTATCAGATGGTTCTGGTTTAGTTTACACCATGTCATTTCAAAGTGAATAGTAGGTAAATGGTACATGATAACATGGTCTAAAGAGCTACTGATCCAAAAGGGTGAAATACAACAGAGGAGGATCATTACGTCATACCTTAGACCACTTAAAGTGGATGTGGTTGGACTCATGCATTGGTTTGTGTGAGTGCTTCTGAGAGGCAGTAAGTAACAGAGAAGACAGGAGAAAATGAGAGACAAGAAAACTGAGAAAAGGTGGGACAGCAGGTAGGAAGGGAGGGACAGAGTGAAATGTGGCCAGCAGATAGGATGAGAGGAGAAAGGATATCGAAGCTGTATTTGTGTTACACATGTGTGCGTGTGTTTTGCGTGTGTACCCTTGTGTTGCGCGTTTCACTTCATCTCCAACACCTCCTCCAGGTGTTTGTGCATGTGTACCTGTTTCTCCTGGTGGTTCCTGGCAGCTTCCTCCTGTGCCAGCACCATCTCTCTCTCTGCTGTAATCTGAACACTCTCCCTCAGAGCCTCCTCTAACTCCTCGATACGCTCAGTCTTCAACCGCAGAGAGTCCTAGATGGGAGGGGAGAGAAGACTGAGGTAGATAAAGACATTTTACATAAAGGATATTTACAGTAACAGTCAAAAGCTTGGACACACATACTCATTTAAGGGTTTTTATTTGTACTATTTTCAACATTGTAGAATAATAGTGAGGACATCAAAACTATGAAATAACACATATGGAATCATGTAGTAACCAAAAAAGTGTTAAACAAATCAAAATATATTTGAGATTTGAGATTCTTCAAAGTAGCCACCCTTTGCCTTGATGACAGCTTTGCACACTCTTGGCAATCTCTTAACCAGCATCACCTGGAATGCTTTTCCAACAGTCTTGAAGGAGTTCCCACATATGCTGAGCACTTGTTGGCTGCTTTTCCTTCACTCTGCAGTCCAACTCATCCCAAACCATCTCAATTGGGTTGAGGTCAGGTGATTGTCAAGGTCAGGTCATCTGATGCAGCACTCCATCACTCTCCTTCTTGGTCAAATAACCCTTACACCGCCTGGAGGTCATGCAGCAGAGGTAACTCTGGGTCTTCCTTTCCTGTGGCAGTCCTCATGCGATCCAGTTTCATCATATCACTTGATGTTTTTGCAACTGCACTTGAAGAAACTTTTACAATTCTTGAAATTTTCCAGATTGACTGACATTCATGTCTTAAAGTAATGATGGACTGTCGTTTCTTTTTGCTTATTTGAGCTGACTTGCCATAATATGGACTTGGTCTTTTACCAAAAAGGGCTATCTTCTGTATACCACCCATACCTTGTCACAATACAACTGATTGGCTCAAATACATTAAGAAGAAAATAAATTCCACAAATGAACTTTTAACAAGGCACACCTGTTAATTGAAATTCATTTCAGGTGACTACCTCATGAAGCTGGTTGAGAGAATGCCAAGAGTGTGCAAAGTTGTCATCAAGGCAAAGGGTGGCTACTTTGAAGAATCTCAAATCTAAAATATATTTTAATTTGTTAAGCACTTATTTGGTTACTACGTCATTCCATATGTGTTATTTCATAGTCTTGATGTCTTTACTACTATTCTACAACTTAGAAAATTGTAACAAATAAATAAAAACCCTTGAATTAGTAGGTGTCCAAACTTTTGACTGGTTCTGTATGTCGAAAAAAAATTGTGCAACAAGAAGAGCTTTCTATATCAGTGTTGTTATTAGTCACACATCCATAGACCCCCCCCCCCACACACACACACACACACACACACCTTACCTTGACCTGTTGAGAGCTCTCTGAGATGTTGTCCTCTCTCTTTTTAGCTTCGTCCACCAGTCGGGCGTTCCTACTCTTCTCCACCTGCTCCTTATGTTTCAGGGACGCTACCTTCTTACTCTGGTCCTTGGTCTGCCTGCAAGGCACCATGGGACACAAGAGAACTGGTTTACAGACATTCCCATAAGGTTACACTCATAACAATAAAGCATCACAGAGGGAGAGGGTGTTAGAGAGGGTGAAGTGGGATAAAGTGAAGAGAGTGGTGAAAGTGAGAGGGCAGGGAGAGCAAAAGCAATTGAGATTAAAAGAGAGTGGGGGTGGTGGGGGAAAGGTAGGAAGTCCAGCCAGTAGACAGAGCAGAGAACATGTTACTAACCTGGAGGACTGACTGGAGAGGAGACAAGAGAGTTCCAGCATAAAGACAAGAAGGCAAGAGAAACAGATTCAGAGAGCAAGAAGACAAGATGACAGGAAGGAGAAGAGGAGGACCGTGTGGTCTTTCAGAGGAAAACACCTACATTAGACCAGGTACACATGTATGTAGATAAAGTGCTGTTTACAGAGACTGAGTTAGTCACAAACAAGTAGAGTCAGGGTCAGAGAAAGATACACATACTTCTCCAGCTCGTTGATCTTGCGGTCCTTGTCGTTCTTCTCATTCTCCATCTCTCTCAGGATCTCCAGCAGCCGGTCCACCTCCGCCTGAGCCTTGCCAGAATCCTCTCTGTGTCGGGTCACTTCCTGCTCCAGGGAGGTGATGCGTTCCGACAGCTCCGTGTTCGCCTTGGCCTCCAAAGTCGCATTCTGGGCCTGAAAACACACACAGTCAGGCACATTTTATTTCTATGATCAGACAAGTAAGTAAACATGTCCTTAGATCATTGTCTAGAGGCAACATCTCACCCTCTTAAGATGGTTCTCCAGTTTGAGACACTCCTCCTTCTTATGGTCCAGAGAGATCTCCATACTCTTCAGCTTGGAGTCCTTCTTCAGCCCCGAGGAGGCCAGGGATGATGCATGCTCCTTTAGGTCCAACAGATTGGTCTGGAGAGGGAGAGGGGGTTCATAAATTAAAGAGTTTCATTCCAAAATGCTATAAATCCATTTCAGAAATGTTGGTAAATTAGCTTTTATTGTTTAAAGAAATTATGAAATGGATGTGTTTTTTCACTAATCATGGCATGGGGTTGTTCAATGACAGGTTTGAAACAAATACATGTCTATCACTTGATGGTTTCATTTCAGAGACAAATAATCATGTTTTTTTTGTTGCTAAATGCTACATACACTGAGTGTACAAAACATTAAGAACACCTTCCTAATATTGAGTTGCACCCCCGCCTTTTGCCCTCAATTTGTCGGGGCATGGACTCTACAAGATGTCAAAAGCTTTCCATGGGGATGTTGACTCCAATGCTTTCCACAGTTGTGTCAAGTTGGCTGGGTGTGTTGGACCATTTTTGATACACACGGGAAACTGTTGAGCGTGAAAACCCCCACAGCGTTGCAGGTCCTGACACACTACAACAGGTGCACCTGGCACCTACTACCATACCCGTTCAAAAGGCACTTCAATCTGTTGTCTTGCCCATTCACCCTCTGAATGATACACACAACCCATGTCTCAATTGTCTCAAGGCTTAAAAATCCTTCTTTAACCTGTCTCCTCCCCTTCATCTACACTGATTGAAGTGGATTTAACAAGTGACATCAATAAGGGATCATAGCTTTCACCTGGATTCACCTGGTCAGTCTGTCATGGAAATGTTTTGTATACTCAGTGTAAATGACTCACTCTCAGGGAAATAAGGAGTACTGCTTGGTTTTACATAGTAAAATGTAACAAATAACTACATTACATTTTTTTTTATACATTTGTGATATCAATATTTACATTTAAAAAATAATAATTCTATACAGTAATATGACCTCTATGTAAAACACTTACATTTGACATTAGTCATTTAGGAGATGCCCTTATCCAGAGAGACTTACAGTTAGTGCATGCATCTTAAGATAGCTAGGTGAGACAACCACGTATCACAGTCAAATATACAGGATATGAACATTCCGTTCCAGCTAAACAATGGATATATCGTGTTTTTCCCAACAACAACACAAATGATTATTAATCTTGTAATTTAAAAAAAAATAAATCGGTAATATTTTACACACACGAAGGTACTCATAAGCAATCATTTTTTATGAAAACCAAAATGTGAAACATTTGTTGATATAGCGTTTTGAAAAAATAATAATATCTATATATTTTTTAACTGTGTCAACAGTGTCACTACATTTTGGGTGTGTGTGTGTGTGTGTGTGTGTGTGTGTACCTCTCTGTCAGACAGATCTCCCTGCAGCAGACTGACTTTCTCCTTCAGATCCTTCAGTTCTTTCTTGTTGCTGTCGATCTCCTCAGTCTTCTCCCTGTCGTCTCGGTCTCTCTGCTCCTTCAGACGCTCGATGATGCGCTCCTACAGAGGCGTCATTTCAGAGTCCATATGAGAGTACAAACACCACGGACAGAAACAGCACTGCACTCATGAGTCTCTGCCGGAGTTGGACAGTGTGTGTGTGTGTGTTCGAGCACTGCATCGGGTACCGAAGGTTCCCCACGGGTGACCCACAACAACAACAACAAATCTGCTGGCGGGTGGAATGAAAGTACTCCTTGAACCCGTGGGTTGGCTCGCAGTTCAGAACAATTATATTGCGGGTCGGAAATGTTTTAAATAATGCTTATACAATTTGTACAAACCCATCAGCTTGTTTTATTGGTGTAAATCCCATTGTGTGAGCGGTGTCAGACCCAGCCACAGTGAGAGTGTGGAGCTGTTTTATTGGTGTAAATCCCATTGTGTGAGCGGTGTCAGACCCAGCCACAGTGAGAGTGTGGAGCTGTTTTATTGGTGTAAATCCCATTGTGTGAGCGGTGTCAGACCCAGCCACAGTGAGAGTGTGGAGCTGTTTTATTGGTGTAAATCCCATTGTGTGAGCGGTGTCAGACCCAGCCACAGTGAGGAGCTGTTTTATTGGTGTAAATCCCATTGTGTGAGCGGTGTCAGACCCAGCCACAGTGAGAGTGTGGAGCTGTTTTATTGGTGTAAATCCCATTGTGTGAGCGGTGTCAGACCCAGCCACAGTGAGAGTGTGGAGCTGTTTTATTGGTGTAAATCCCATTGTGTGAGCGGTGTCAGACCCAGCCACAGTGAGAGTGTGGAGCTGTTTTATTGGTGTAAATCCCATTGTGTGAGCGGTGTCAGACCCAGCCACAGTGAGGAGCTGTTTTATTGGTGTAATAAAACTGACCAATGTAGGACTCTAGTGTGTGTGTGTGTACCTTCTCAGCGAGGGACTCCTCCAGTGTGTTAAGAGCTGTGTCTGTGTTAGAGGTGTCTGTCTGTAGAGACTTCACTCGCTCCTTCAGGCTGCTCATCTGCTTCTCCTTGTCTCTCAGCTGTTCCTGCAGGTTCTCAATCTGGACACACACACACAAAATTAGGTGAGCTAGACGAAAAACATACACAAAACGCTTACTAAACAGGACGTAGTATGACTTTTGCATTATACAGCATGATATATAGTCAAGCTCCACCTTCTTCTGCAGGACGTTGACCTTGCGCTCCTTGACCTCCAGCATGTCCTTGAGGTCGTGGATCTCTCCGTTGAGCGTGCCCTTCTCCTCAGACATCTCCTGGATCTGTTTACTCTTCTTGTTCAGCGTGGTCTCCTTCTCCTCCAGACGCAGACGCAACGCATCCACCTGGCCAGCAGAGGGGAACCGCTCAGCATACTGGCTCTGTGTGTGTGTGTGTGTGTGTGTGCGTGTGCATGTGTGTGTGTGTGTGTGTACCTCTGTCTGTAGGATGGCAGCTCGTTGTTCTTTAGCGGTCAGCGACTCCTTGAGGACCTCGATGTGCTGTTTGCTATCAGAGAACTGGTTGGTCAGAGTCTCCAGCTTGGTCTGTAAACCTAGCAGCTCTGTGTCCTTCCTGGACATGTCCTGCTTTACTTGGTCCATCTGAGAGAGAGAGAGAGAGAGAGAGAGAGAGAGAGAGAGAGAGGTGGAGGAAGAGGGAAAACAAGAGCAGGAGAGGGGAGAAGAGGAATGGTAGAGAAGTAGTGGGTGATGAGCAGAGGGAGAGGAAGGAGTGCATGGCTATGAAGAGAACATAATGAGAACACGAACAACTATAGAACAGATTGATATTGAGCTGAATTCTGACCTATCAGAACCAAGGGCAACTGAATTCAGACCAATGGGAACTGGTCTAACCTTGTTCTTCATGAACTTGGTGTGGCTGCGGTAGACCTCCATCTGTTTCATATCCTCCTGTCTCTCCTCACAGCTCAGCAGGCCGTTGGACTTGAGCATCATCACCTCCTCCTCCATGTCCCTCAGACCTCGCTCCAGAGAGTTGATCTTAGCATCCTGACACACACCGGAGAGATAAGGGGTTATCCCACAGACAAACACACTGACAGACACAGCCACACACAGAGACAGGTACCTTCATGTCGATGACTGTCTGTAGAGCCTTGGTTTTGGTGGACTCTGGGGTTCCCTCGTATCGACGATGCAGCTCCTAAAGAGAACAAGGTTGTCACAGCTCATACACATTGTCTACTACACAACACTCAATCCCAAATGGTTTGTATTGTGACCCAACTAAAGCCCCTCTATGTGTTACCTTCCTCCGTCTCCCCTCTCTCCTCCTCATCTCTCCCAGTGTCCCTCACCTCTCGTAGAGCAGTCGTCTCCCGGTCTCTCTGGTCCAGTAGGGACTCTAGATGGTGTCTGTGCATCTCAGCATCAGCCAGTCTCCTGGTTCTCTCCTGGTCTTCCTCTGAGGCCTTAGCCGACGGCCCTGGAATACAACAATATGGTCATTTAGAAGATACGTTAACATTGGAAAATGACTAATATGGGTCGCTGTTTGTGTCCCAGTAACCCACCTTTGCTCTGCAGCATCTCCAGCAGTTTCTTGATGGACTCGTCCCTGGCACCCAGGGTCTGTTTCTGGGTGTCTATCCTCAGCTCCATCTCCTCCAGGGTCTTTCTGAGCAGGAACAGCTCCTTGGCCTGACGCTCGTGGTCCCCATGAAGCCGCCGGTAGTTCTCCTCCGTGGGTTCAGAGTTCAGGGCCAGTTCGCGACCCTGGCTGGCAGGGTCCTGCTGGAGCAGCTGGTTCAGGTCTCTCTGGATCCTCAATTCATCCTGCAAGGCCTGGACTGTCATGTGGAGGTGCTAGAGAGAGAGCAAGAGACAGGGGGAGAAGTTATATGTATCAAAAAGGGGAGGAAAGGGGAGAGAAGAGAAGGATCAGTGGGTACAGCAACAAATACACCACCTACTCAATCAGGACATTTTGGCGTTCCCATGTAGTGAAATACAGAGAGCAAAAGCACAATCAGCCAGCATTCATTGTTTGCAGCCTGTACTGCCACAGTTCTTTGACAGAGTAGCTATGTGACAGAAATACAATGCTGTGCTCTATTCTCTGCTTTGGATCAGCTGGGAGGTGTTTCAGACAACAGCACAAAGACAAGTCCCTGTCTGTATCCCTCGCTCCCTCGCGCTCTCCTTCGCTCTCTCTTTCACTCCCCTCCTCACCCTCCCGTTTCTGTCACACGTTCCCTCATCCTCTCTCCTCCTCGCCCCTCCCAGACCCAGTGACTAAGTCTGACTCACTGATCCCTCGCTCCATTCCTCTCCCTCATGAGAAGAGACAACAGAGAGGTGTTTAAGAGATTGGATACAGCAAGCTGATCTAAACAGAACACACACACACAGTAGGCAAAGCTCTGCAGCACAACACACTGCAGTACAATGCTATATATGGGTCAAACGTACGATAAACACTAACATATCAACACTGACACTCCCTCCCTCTCTCTTTATATATTTATCCCTCCCTCCCATTTGTATTCATTCCCTATCTTACCACAAATCTCTTACTTTAATATGAGCCAATTAAGCATTTTTAACATTTCTGACATGACAAATGGTGTAAGTGGCGAGGCGAGTGGTGTTTAGTGAGTAACAGGCAATATAAAAAATAGCTGAGTATCAGTCGTACTACTGTAGGAGATGGAAGATGACAGCCATTTTACAGCGCTCGACACACATTCTGAGACTAATAGCAGTCACTTATCACTGGGGATGAAGGGGATCAATGTCTTCTATTTTCTACTGGGATGACAAGAGCTGCAACCAACGCACACGCACACACACACACATCAGGAGAGTGGCTGTGTGAGGGGGCTGACAGTCTGAAAACAGCCATCTTTAAATTCGAGCACCCGCTGATTAGCCCTACAGTAGCCTCACGAGCTTCTAATGCTCTAATTTATAGATGGCTGTTTTCAGACTGTCAGCCCCCCACTGCACAGGCATCTGGGTAATTACCCTGTCCGTCTAACCGTCAGCCCCCTCACTGCACAGGCATCTGGGTAATTACCCTGTCCGTCTAACCGTCAGCCCCCCACTGCACAGGCATCTGGGTAATTACCCTGTCCGTCTAACAGTCAGCCCCCTCACTGCACAGGCATCTGGGTAATTACCCTGTCCGTCTAACCGTCAGCCCCCTCACTGCACAGGCATCTGGGTAATTACCCTGTCCGTCTAACAGTCAGCCCCCCACTGCACAGGCATCTGGGTAATTACCCTGTCCGTCTAACAGTCAGCCCCCCACTGCACAGGCATCTGGGTAATTACCCTGTCCGTCAGCCCCCCACTGCACAGTCAGCCCCAGTCACTGCACAGGCATCAGGGTAATTACCCTGTCCGTCTAACAGTCAGCCCCTCACTGCACAGGCATCTGGGTAATTACCCTGTCCGTCTAACAGTCAGCCCTCTCACTGCACAGGCATCTGGGTAATTACCCTGTCCGTCTAACCGTCAGCCCCCTCACTGCACAGGCATCTGGGTAATTACCCTGTTTGTCTAACAGTCAGCCCCCTCACTGCACAGGCATCTGGGTAATTACCCTGTCCGTCTAACAGTCAGCCCCCTCACTGCACAGGCATCTGGGTAATTACCCTGTCCGTCTAACAGTCAGCCCCCCACTGCACAGGCATCTGGGTAATTACCCTGTCCGTCTAACAGTCAGCCCCCCACTGCACAGGCATCTGGGTAATTACCCTGTCCGTCTAACAGTCAGCCCCCCACTGCACAGGCATCTGGGTAATTACCCTGTCCGTCTAACAGTCAGCCCCCTCACTGCACAGGCATCTGGGTAATTACCCTGTCCGTCTAACAGTCAGCCCCCACTGCACAGGCATCTGGGTAATTACCCTGTCCGTCTAACAGTCAGCCCCCCATTGCACAGGCATCTGGGTAATTACCCTGTCCGTCTAACAGTCAGCCCCCCACTGCACAGGCATCTGGGTAATTACCCTGTCCGTCTAACAGTCAGCCCCCTCACTGCACAGGCATCTGGGTAATTACCCTGTCCGTCTAACCGTCAGCCCCTCACTGCACAGGCATCTGGGTAATTACCCTGTCCGTCTAACAGTCAGCCCCCTCACTGCACAGGCATCTGGGTAATTACCCTGTCCGTCTAACAGTCAGCCCCCCACTGCACAGGCATCTGGGTAATTACCCTGTCCGTCTAACAGTCAGCCCCCTCACTGCACAGGCATCTGGGTAATTACCCTGTCCGTCTAACAGTCAGCCCCCCACTGCACAGGCATCTGGGTAATTACCCTGTCCGTCTAACAGTCAGCCCCCCACTGCACAGGCATCTGGGTAATTACCCTGTCCGTCTAACAGTCAGCCCCCTCACTGCACAGGCATCTGGGTAATTACCCTGTCCGTCTAACAGTCAGCCCCCACTGCACAGGCATCTGGGTAATTACCCTGTCCGTCTAACAGTCAGCCCCCACTGCACAGGCATCTGGGTAATTACCCTGTCCGTCTAACAGTCAGCCCCCTCACTGCACAGGCATCTGGGTAATTACCCTGTCCGTCTAACCGTCAGCCCCCCACTGCACAGGCATCTGGGTAATTACCCTGTCCGTCTAACAGTCAGCCCCCTCACTGCACAGGCATCTGGGTAATTACCCTGTCCGTCTAACAGTCAGCCCCCTCACTGCACAGGCATCTGGGTAATTACCCTGTCCGTCTAACAGTCAGCCCCCTCACACAGCCACTCTCCCGTAGTGTGTGTGTGTGTGTGTGTGTGTGTGTGTGTGTGTGTGTGTGTGACTCAGCAGGGCATAATGGGCAGGAAAAGAAACACCAAATTATCCAGATCAGGCCATTAATCATTAAAGACATGCCTTATGTCAGGATGCCAGTGTTCAGAGGGGAAATACATTAATTTGATTAGTGAAGTCCAAAACATGAAGTGAAAAATCATTCATGTTTTCCAGACATCTGGATTATAGATGATTTCCTAAATACACTAGTTCTGAAACAGAATTGATCCCCATTTCCCATACAGTTAATCTCCTGTTAAACCAGGATTGCTATTGCTAGTTAACAAACACACACACACACACACACACACACACGATGACAGAAGGTTGGAGTGCAGAAAATCCCCCTGCCAGCATCCACACATTATACACACGCAGTGATGGGGTGCTGAGCTGGGCATTATCCTAAACGCAGAGGCAGCGTCTCCTCTCACTCACTCTGAAGAGCAGGAGAAACAGAGAGGCGGGTAGCTGTGTTTAAAGCACCTGATGTGGAATTGAACTTGGCACAAACCCAAGGAGACAGGAGGGGGTAACAATCAAATGCCATTGACTGCTAAAGTAGGAGTTTTGATAAATAAATAAGTTGGGGGCTTGACCCCTCACTAGCCAATCAGAATGTGCTCCTTGGCTAAATATGCAGTTGATTCAACTTGTGTATTTGAAGTCTTCTGTACCGTGTTGTCATCAATTCCAATTTGAATGTTAGTCTTTTATAGCCTAGTTTATTAAATAGTCTACAGAAACAAAATGTCGGCCTATCCCATTTTTGCATAATATGTTGAACAAGTTTGCAGTCCACATTGTTCTAAGTAATTGATGGCTTCAATATTGAAATATATTTTTAAAACATAGCCTTCCTACTAATATAAGGAAAGGAAAGTGGGATACCTGGTCAGTTGTCCAACTGAAATGTGTCTTCCGCATTTAATCATGAGCCTATAAACCAGAGTTACACTGTTAGCACTGAGGCGGCGTGCAATAGTAGGAAGACATCTTTATGCAGCTCACCCTGCACTATCAGCTCCAATGTAAATAACATGAGCATGTCTACCTCTGATAAGCTTCCCAGTAAATCATTAAAAACAATCAAACAACCCAGAAAAGCAGTAAAAAAAAAAAAATAGCCCATTTTAACATATGTAGCCTAAGAAACAAGGTCCATGAAGTCAATAACTTGCTTGTAACAGATGACATTCATATTCTGACTATCTCTGAAACTCACTTAGATAATACCTTTGATGATACAGTGGTAGAAATACATGGTTATAACATCTACCGAAAAGACAAACGCCAACGGAGGGGGTGTTGCGGTCTATATTCAGAACCACATTCCTGTAAAGCTTAGAGACGATCTCATGTCAAATACTATTGAAGTAATATGACTACAGGTTCATCTGCCTCACCTAAAGCCCATTCTGGTGGGAAGCTGCTATAGACCACCAAGTGCTAACAGTCAGCATCTGGATAATGTGGGTGAAATGTTTGATAATGTATGTGATATCAACAGAGATGTATATTTTCTGGGTGATTTAAATATTGACTGGCTATCATCAAGCTGCCCACTCAGGGAAAAAAATCAAACTGTAATCATTGCCTGCAACCTGGCTCAGGTTGTCAGTCAACCTACCAGGGTAGTTACAAACAGCACAGGCATTAAATCATCAACATGTATTGATCATATCTTTATTAATGCTGCAGATATTTGCTTTAAAGCAGTATCCAAATCCATAGGATGTAGTGATCACAATATAATAGCCATATCTAGGAAAACCAAAGTTCCAAAGGCTGGGCCTAATATAGTGTATAAGAGGTCATACAATAAGTTTTGTAGTGATTCATATGTTGATGATGTAAAGAATATTTGCTGGTCTGTGGTGTGTAATGAGGAGCAACCAGACGCTGCAGGTCTGTGGTGTGTAATGAGGAGCAACCAGACGCTGCAGGTCTGTGGTGTGTAATGAGGAGCAACCAGACGCTGCAGGTCTGTGGTGTGTAATGAGGAGCAACCAGACGCAGGTCTGTGGTGTGTAATGAGGAGCAACCAGACGCTGCAGGTCTGTGGTGTGTAATGAGGAGCAACCAGACGCTGCAGGTCTGTGGTGTGTAATGAGGAGCAACCAGACGCTGCAGGTCTGTGGTGTGTAATGAGGAGCAACCAGACGCTGCAGGTCTGTGGTGTGTAATGAGGAGCAACCAGACGCTGCAGGTCTGTGGTGTGTAATGAGGAGCAACCAGACGCTGCAGGTCTGTGGTGTGTAATGAGGAGCAACCAGACGCTGCAGGTCTGTGGTGTGTAATGAGGAGCATCCAGACGCTGCAGGTCTGTGGTGTGTAATGAGGAGCAACCAGACGCTGCACTTGACACATTTATGAAACTACTTATTCCAGTTACTAATATCCACGCACCCATTAAGAAAATGACTGTAAAAACTGATAAATCCCCTTGGATTGATGAGGAATTAAAAAATGGTATGGTTAAGAGGGATGAGGCAAAAGGTATGGCAATTAAGTCTGGCAGCCCAACTAATTGGCAAACGTACTCCAAATTAAGAAATCATGTGACTAAACTAAATAAAAAATAAACTACACTATGAAACAAAGATACATTATATAAAGAATGCTAGTAAAAGCTTTGGGGCACCTTAAATGAAATTTTGGGAAAAAAGGCAACTCGGCTCCTTCATTCATTGTATCAGATGGCTCATTCATCACAAAACCAACTGATATTGCAAACTATTTAATTACTTTTTCATTGGCAAGATAAGCAAACTTAGGGATGACATGCCAGCAACAAACGCTGACACTACACATCCAATTATATCGGACCAAATTATGAAAGACAAGAATTGTACTTTTGAATTCGTAAAGTCAGTGTGGAAGAGGTGAAAAAGATGGTTGTCTATAAATAAATAGATAATATAAACCCAACCCCTCTGAATCAGGGGATAAGACTACTGTAAATTGCATTATGTCTGAGCCAAGAACATGCCAAATGTAGTCAATAAGCAATTATTGACAAGGCCTAAAAAGAGCGAAAAATTCAAATAAAATGTAAATCAAAACTTGTTTTAAAATAGGCTATACATAAATATAGTTACAGGCACCATATATTGTTCCCATGAGCATAATATAAGGCAATGCAGACAATGGAAGGTTTTACACACATCAAACTTTTCACAGAAGCTGGACAAAGCTCCAATATAAAGAGAACATCAACCGTTATACTGCTCACACTTCTCCAGAAATAACAGACGGTTCCTAAATTCCATTGCATGCGAGCTGGACGATCTCATCACAAAGCTAGGACGGTGAATCATTCTAATAAGTTGGTTTTTTAATCAAATTAAAACAAAATCACTGTCTTTTTTTTTTTACAACAATATTTCTAAATAGCTTGGGGTCAGAACCATGATATCATAAAACCAACAGGATAAAAGAGACATGACGGACGTCTGTTGAACCAGCCTTTGTTTACAGCCTATAGGTATAGGGTGAGGGTAGCCTATGTTCTTTAATCATGTGTTGTTACAGCCTATAGGTCTAGGGTGAGGGTAGCCTATGTTCTTTAATCATGTGTTGTTACAGCCTATAGGTCTAGGGTGAGGGTAGCCTATGTTCTTTAATCATGTGTTGTTACAGCCTATAGGTCTATGGTGAGGGTAGCCTATGTTCTTTAATCATGTGTTGTTACAGCCTGTAGGTCTAGGGTGAGGGCCTATGTTCTTTAATCATGTGTTGTTAGGGTCTAATGCCTTTTCTTTAATCATGTGTTGTTACAGCCTGTAGGTCTAGGGTGAGGGTAGCCTGTGTTGTTACGGAGGTCTAATGCTTTTTAATCATGTGTTGTTACAGCCTGTAGGTCTAAGGTGAGGGTAGCCTATGGAGGGAATGCTTTTTAATCATGTGTTGTTACAGCCTGTAGGTCTAGGGTGAGGGTAGCCTATGGAGGGAATGCTTTTTAATCATGTGTTGTTACAGCCTGTAGGTCTAAGGTGAGGGTAGCCTACGGAGGGAATGCTTTTTAATCATGTGTTGTTACAGCCTGTAGGTCTAGGGTGAGGGTAGCCTACGGAGGGAATGCTTTTTAATCATGTGTTGTTACAGCCTGTAGGTCTAGGGTGAGGGTAGCCTACGGAGGGAATGCTTTTTAATCATGTGAAATGGAAAACAAGCAATTGTTCGAGGAAAATAAGTTCTAAACGGCACCAGCATCATCTCATATCTCGTTTGGTGATGGGCATATGGACACATGTAGCCTATTTGGAGGTGGTTTACGCACACCCAAAACGAGAGCTGGCTAAAATAATGTAGGCCTACGCAACACATAAAAAGGGGATGTTGGCTCACTGTTTTGCTGCTCCAAAACTTGATATTTGAATAAAGCGTTGGAGATTAAGATTAATTTCAAAGCACTCTCACGAGTCAAACCCTTTCAGGCTTGAAAGCAGCATTAATTGAGGGGAGGCTATATGCTTGGTTTATTATTTTATTTATTTAAATAGGCAAGTCAGTTAAAGAACAAATTCTTATTTACAATGACAGCCTATTGGGGAAGTGGGTAAACTGCCTTGTTCAGGGGCAGAACGACAGATTTTTACCTTGTCAGCTCGGGGATTTGATCCAGCAACCTTTCAACGCTCTAACCACAAGGCTACCTACAAAAAAACACAGCCCCTCTCTTGTTCGATGAGCATAAGGGCACTGTGCGTCACGGCTAGGTTGGTTGCCCTTCCGCTCACAAAATCCATGCCATTACCAACCCCGTTACTGTTAAGACCTACCTGCTTTTCATTGGTCTTAAATCTCCCGATATGCACCGCATTAAATTCCATTTTGTGCTTGTTTTCAAGGACACACCTCAAACATTGCCATCTCTCCCACCTCAGCGCAAGTGAGCTGATATTAGGCATGAACCTGGCGCATATGGCCAGTTTTTACACGCTGAAAATGCAAACTACCGTGTGTTCGGGCCGTAGCAGCAGCCAAAAATAGAGCCCTTGGTCTCTGATTAGCAAGTTAGTCTTCAGTATGCCGAGTTGTGAGCTGTCACCACATAAGACAGCAATGTGAGGAAACTAAAAGCTTGCTCTCTCTCTCTCTCACACACACACACACACAGGGGGGTGGGGGGGACTAAACGCTTGCTTTTATATGCTTTTCCCAAGAGCCTGCTATTTACTCTACGTCTTATCCCGAAGAGGCTGTTCTGCTGTTTCCATTATTTATTTTCTCTCTATAGCAGGTACAGTAGCGTTGTAACATCCCCCTAGCTCAATCTGAAGCTCATTTTTCACAGGTTTCCTCTCATATCTGCTCACTACATCCTCCCATTCCTTTAACAAAAGGGGGATGTTGTGTACAGACTTATGCAGCCATTAAACTAACACCCCTCTTTCATCTACAGTTTGTAGCATGAGCACATAGCTGCATATAAGAGGATTAGCTGATGTTGCTAAAGCTACACATCCTCCCTCAGACACACACTGCCGATAGCTATAGGATAGGTTAGAGCCTACGTATCTCCCCTGTCACACACACAGCCAATAGGCTCTAACCTTCCCTTTGCTCGAGGTAGTAAATTGCCCCCAATTCTTTCTTTAACAATTTCATGGATGTAAAATATCACCCACACTAACCTGTGTCTCGTCTTGCACCACGCGGTATTGTTCCTTCCAGACAGTGATCTTGGACACCTCGTCCTTCCTTAGGGCTCTCTCCTTCTTCAGCTCAGGGCTCCAGAAGGTCTTTATGGAGTTCATGGAGGAACTCAGCTTGCTCTCCTTCACCTCCACCTCACGACACAGCAACTCATTCTCACGCAGAACCTGAGGGACAAGGAGACTCAGTCTGTCAAAGATACCGTCTGACTTTCACTCACACACACTCTGCACCGAAACGTTCTCACACAAACCTTGGAATGGCAGACACTATGCAAAAGTCAAACTGGATGCGCTGCTCAAAATACGGTACATGTCAAACGTGTCATTGCAAAATGTCCTTATGACATCACAGCTTCCAGTCTCACTAAAATATGCAAATCAGTAAATTAGATAGCTGCAACTGGGGCTACTGACCTCTTTGAGCTGGGCCTGCAGGTCCAGTATGGTGTTATCCCGGGCTTGTCTCAGGGAGTGTGGCACCGTAGAGGCCATGTGGTGATCCCCAAAAGCCAGGGAGTCACCTGCCATCATTCCCCCAGGGAGCACAGCGTTGGCTGGGGCCGACGTGGCGATGTTTGGTGTGCTGGCTGCCACGCCTCCACCCCCACCTGCGCTCGCCCTTGACCCGTATGTCACCCTCTGTCGCCCCATTGTGGTCATCTCCCGACCGCTCTTGTTAACTCGGTCGGACATGGCGACCTCGTTGTCGCTCAGGTACATGGGTCCTGAGGTGGCGTAGGCTGCATTGAGGGACTGGATGTTCTCCATGGAGAGGGTCTTACCCCCCGCTCCTCCTGGACATCCTCCGCTGCCCCCCGTGCTGTTGGTGCGACGGTGACCCATCCGTGGTGAGCGGGGGAGACAAGGGGAGCGCCCAGAACCCTGGCTGCTCCCCCCATCCCTCCCAGCGTCTCTCCCTCCTCCGCTGTGGTTGGCATCCGCTCGGCCAACGGAACGGGCGCTGCCGTACATGTTCGCTGAAGCAGAGGAGTGGACGGCTGGATGGTGGGAAGAGGTGCAGTGTCCGAAACGTGGAGATGTAGCCTTGTCTAGTGTGCGATGGACTCAACTGAAGTAAGTGAGCGCTTGTTTCATGCGAAACAGCTGAGCGCTCTCTCAATCTCAGAAGGGACTGAGTGACAGCTGCTCTTGGAGTTAGATAATGACCATTCAGAGGGTCGATACACAGGAGACTGATCTGGAAGGAACAGAGTTGGCTAAATGAGAAAGTCTGTACACCGAAAGGCAAAAGCATACCATCGCTGCTTTACTGTAATATCGATCTAGCCATGATGCATGAAATGAGGAACAAGTTGAATATCACACCTACTCATTTGGACACACCTAAGGGTTTATCTTTATTTTTATATTTTCTACATTGTAGAATAATAGTGAAGACATCAAAACTATGAAATAACACATATGGATTCATGTAAGTAACCCCAAAAAAGTGTTAAACAAAACAAATTCTATGTTTGAGATTCTTCAAAATAGCCACCCTTCGCCTTGACAGCTTTGCACACTCTTGGCATTCACTCAACCAACTTCACCTTGAATGCTTTTCCAACAGTCTTGAAGAAGTTCCCACATATGCGGAGCACTTGTTGGCTGCTTTTCCTTCACTCCCTAGTAGCGCAACGATCTAAGGCACTGCATCTCAGTGCTAGAGGCGTCACTACAGAACCTGGTTAGATTCCAGGCTGTACGGGCCGTGATTGGGAGTCCCATAGGGCGGCACACAATTGTCCTGTTGATAAAAAAATGAGTTGGAGGAAGCGCAAACCAGATGGGATGGTGTATCGCTGCAGAATGATGTGGTAGCCAAGCTGGTTAAGTGTGCCTTTAATGCTAAATAAATTACAGACAGTGTCACCAGCAAAGCACCCCCACCTCCATGATTCACAGTGGGAACCACACATTCGGAGATCATCCGTTCAACTACTCTGCGTCTCACAAAGACACAGAGGTTGGAACCAAAAATCTCAAATTTGGACTCCACCGGTCTAATGTACATTGCTTGTGTTTCTTGGCCCAAGCAAATCTCTTCTTATTATTGGTGTCCTTTAGTAGTGGTTTCTTTGCAGCAATTCGACCATGAAGGCCTGATTCAAGCAGTCTCCTCTGAACAGTTGATGTTGAGATGTGTCTGTACTTGAACTCTAAGAACTGCAATTTGAACTGCAATTTCTGAGGCTGGTAACTGTAATGAACATGTCCTCTGCAGCAGAGGTAACTCTGGGTCTTCCTTTCCTGTGGCGGCCCTCATGAGAGCCAGTTTCATCATAGTGCTTGATGGTTTTTTGCGACTGCACTTCAAAGTTCTTGACATTTTCCGTATTGACTGACCTTCATGTTTTCAAGTAACGATGGACTGTTGTTTCTCTTTGCTTATTTGAGCTGTTCTTGCCATAACATGGAATTGGTATCTTCTGTATACGACCCCTAACTTGTCACAACACAACTGATTGGCTCAAATGCATTAAGAAGGAAATCAAATTCCACAAATTAACTTTTAACAAGGCATACCTGTTAATTGAAATTAATTCCAGGTGACGACCTCATGAAGCTGGTTGAGATAATGCCAAGAGTGTACAAAGCTGTCATCAAGGCACAAGCTGGCTACTTTGAAGAATCTCAAATATAAAATAATTGTTTATTATTTCATAGTTTTAATGTCTTCATGATTATTCTACAGTGTAGAAAATAGTACAAATGAAGAAAAACCCTTGAATGAGTAGGTGTCCAAACTTTTGACTGGTACTGTACAGCCATGGCCAAAAGTTTTGAGAATGACACAAATATTAATTTCCACAACGTTTGTTCCTTCAGTGTATTTAGACATTTTTGTCAGATGTTACTATGGAATACTGAAGTATAATTACAAGCATTTCATAAGTGTCAAATGCTTTTATTGACAATTACATGAAGTTGATACAAAGAGTCAATATTTGCAGTGTTGACCCTTCTCTTTCAAGACCTCTGCAATCCGCCCTGGCATGCTGTCAATTAACTTCTGGGCCACATCCTGACTGATGGCAGCCCATTCTTGCATAATCAATGCATGGAGTTTGTCAGAATTTGTGGGTGTTTGTTTGTCCACCCGCCTCTTGAGGATTGACCACAAGTTCTCAATGGGATTAAGGTCTGTTTTGTTCCCCGAGTCACTTCGTGATCACTTTTGCCTTATGGCAAGGTGCTCCATCTTGCTGGAAAAGGCATTGTTCGTCATCAAACTGTTCCTGGATGGTTGGGAGAAGTTGCTCTCGGAGGATGTGTTGGTACCATTCTTTATTCATGGCTGTGTTCTTAGGACATTTTTTGAGGGAGCCCACTCCCTTGGCTGAGAAGCAACCCCACACATGAATGGTCTCAGGATGCTTTACTGTTGGCATGACACAGGACTGATGGTAGCGCTCACCTTGTCTTCTCCGGACACGCTTTTTTCCGGATGCCCCAAACAATCGGAAAGGGGATTCATCAGAGAAAATGATTTTACCCCAGTCCTCAGCAGTCCAAACCCTGTACCTTTTGCAGAATTGTTTTTATTGTTCCTTTATTTAACTAGGCAAGTCAGTTAAGAACAAATTCTTATTTTCAATGACGGCCTAGGAACAGTGGGTTAACTGCCTGTTCAGGGGCAGAACGACAGATTTGTACCTTGTCAGCTTGGGAATTTGAACTTGCAGCCTTTCGGTTACTAGTCCAACGCTCTAACCACTAGTCTACCCTGCCGCCCCAATATCTGTCTGTCCCTGATGTTTTTCCTGGAGAGAAGTGGCTTCTTTGCTGCCCTTCTTGACACCAGGCCATCCTCCAAAAGTCTTTGCCTCACACCTGTTCTGGTGGTGCCCCGATCCCGCAGCTGAATCAACTTTAGGAGACGGTCCTGGAGCTTGCTGGACTTTCTTGGTCGCCCTGAAGCTTTCTTCACAACAATTGAACCGCTCTCCTTGAAGATCTTGATGATCCTATAAATGGTTGGTTTAGGTGCAATATTACTGGCAGCAATATCATTGCCTATGAAGCCCTTTCTGTGCAAAGCAATGATGACGGCACGTGTTTCCTTGCAGGTAACCATGCTTGACAAGAGGGAGAACAATGATTCCAAGCACCACCCTCCTTTTGAAGCTTCCAGTCTGTTATTCGAACTCAATCAGCATGACAGAGTGATCTCCAGCCTCGTCTTCGTCAACAGTCACACCTGTGTTAACGAGAGAATCGCTGACATGTTGTCAGCTGGTCCTTTTGTGGCATGGCTGAAATTTAGTGGAAATTTTATTTTGGGATTCAGTTCATTTGCATGGCAAAGAGGGACTTTGCAATTAATTGCAATTCATCTGATCACTGTTCATAACATTCTGGAGTATTTGCAAATTGCCATCGTACAAACTGAGGCAGCAGACTGTGAAAATTAATATTTGTGTCATTCTCAAAACTTTTGGCCACGACAGTACATCCAGGGTCCCTACACCAAGCGTGTAGGATGAGTGCCTCAAATGTCACAACTATGCAGACTGTAACCCCCAAAGAGCAAGCAGAGGTTATAGTGGCAAGAAAATAAAACTCAGTAGGCAGGAACTAGGAAGAAACAGACTCTAGATGAGTCTGTACCGTACACTCCAGAAGAGGTCATACTCATGTTTCTGCATTCAACAACACTACATTGTTGCCTTTCCAAATACAACAAAGACAAGCTGACTAAAGGAGAAACCAGAGTGGAAACCAGACTACCTACCATGGGCATAATCTTGCAATAAAACCTCTAAAACCTCTAAGGTTTTTCAAAGGGCCAATGCATTTTGGCAGATGCTTTGAGCGTGTCCAGTAAGAAATTCCCATATAGACAGCCCACCAACTGGGTGTAGATATCCATTAAAACAGTGATATAGGTATTCTTCCATAGTAGCCGTGGCTAGTAAAGTGTTTAAAGCAATTTTTCAAATGAACCTGTTTTAGCAGATACACTTTTCTACCGAATTGAGAACAAAGCATGCATCTTGTAAATGTCTGTGCTCAGTTGCAGGCGGTTCTCCAAAAACAAGAGAATATAATGAAAAATGGTCAAATCCACATTTTGTATGGAGTGAGAAATAGGGTTGGGCGGTATCCAGATTTTCATACCATTCCTTTACCATACCAGGGTATACAATATTACCAGTAGTGCACACAAAACTAATTTAGGCAGCAGGGATCTTGATCCAAGAGGTATTTGCTGTAACCAAGACGCTTGATCTAGCAAGCTTGCCACTTAGATGGAAAGTTAGCAAACCATATAGCTGGAACCCTGAACTGGAGACATATAGCTGGAACCCTGAACTGGAGATAACTATCTAAGAGGTGGCAAATAAATGAACTAATGAATAAGCAGTGGCGTAGCACACACCTGAGCTTTATGGCGCCCCTCTTGTATTTGTGTTGATTCTTGTTTTGGTTGCACTGTCATCTACTTCTACACATGGCCCCCGGTTGTGTCACATAGAAACGATGTCGATAGAGTCATGTCATTTTACCATCGAAAGGGAATGTATGCAGCCAGCTATATATACACTCGTATCCCCCGTGGACCGGTTCGTACATAAAACATTGTCCATTCAGGCTGCAAAGGTGTCGGTTTTCGCCTTCATTCGACTTAATGGAGAGAAGGCAAAAAGAAACGGGGAAAATATTCATACTTTCTTTATGAAACACCCTTTTCCCCCACCATGCTACAGTGGCTAATGCTAGTCCCGGATGTTGTGTATTATGTTTCATAAAGCAAGTATGTTATTTTTCCTGTTTTGCTCTGACTTCTCGCTGATTTGTTCCTGAAAATATTTTGGGAAATGTAAGATGTCCTGCAGATTAAAGGAGGGAACTCCTTACTTTGTGGAAAAATATGAATTTGACTATCTTTCTGAATATTCTCAGATTTTTTGAGAACCACCTGCAACTGAATACGGGCATGTAAAATACGTTTCTTCCCAATAGAGAACGAAGAAAGTATCGGCAAGAAAAGGTTAGTTGACATTTTTTATTTCTACTAGCCAATGTATAAAGGCTACTGGGGAATACTTCCCATATTGCCGTGTTAATGTAGGCCTATTGCTACTATGAATGAATGTACAGTTGTATCAATACATATGTGAAATCCGCTACACCTACAGTTCAATAGTAGACTCTGCAAAGACCGTTTTGTATAGATAATTTCGATTTTTTTTTCTCCCCCCCTTACGTTCAGCGTCAAAGAGAATTTCAAGTAGGGACGCTGGTACGTTATGGTACAGTATGTGTCACGTCACCTGGCTAATGTAGGGAGGAGCGCCCCTTTTCAATTGTATCCAATGACTGCGAGTTGTGGGCCCAAAAATGCGACCGATAGTACAGAATTTCCTAAGAAAACCCAAATACTATCTTTATCCGTGATACATTACACCACGGACCATTTCGATTGTAGACTTCTCATAAACGTATCCATAGCTAGTAGGAGTTTCAAATGGCAGCCTAGCTAAGAGCAAAAATGACGCTAATGTGACTTATCAAGCGTTACAATGTAACGTTTTGCTGCAATATCGATTTTTTTTTATTCCAATGTAACACTGTTCCGAAATTGAATGTAGATGGATCTTGCACTAGCCTATATCGCGCACGGTAGCGTGCTACATTGTTTCTTGTTCGCTACGTTAGCTATGACTGAAAGGGCTGGCCATTTAAACATTGGGGAATAAAAACCTCATGGATGCAAGATAAACTGCTAGCAAAACTGATAAATGGTCTGAAGGTAATACGATTGTCAACTTGGATGGCAAGACGTCTAAAATCTTTAGTAATGGACAACATCTAAAAAATAAAAATCGTTAAATACAGGAGCCACCCAATCGCACCCTCTCAAATATCCATTCTTTTCCTCCTCCATTGCTGTAGGGCTGAACATCATTTACGGGGTTTTCTTTCATTTAAAGAAATTTGCTCCCCCCTAAAAAAGACTAACAATACTGCCGTTATTTCCTTTCCAAAAATGTCATAATATTCGGATGCATACATATTCATAAATATGATATGGTCAAGCAGATTCCTTAGAAATGAACACAATGATGACGAAAATCACTTATAGAGTGAACTAGCCTACCGTGCTGTAGCTCTGTCTGATGGGGGTCAGTCAAATCAGTTTGTTGTATCCTGCGTCAAATGGAAAACGGCACATATACGGACATTTTCCCTTATTTCCTCAGCATACCTCTATCTAATTTTCCCATATTTTTTGCCAACACAACTAGCGGCTCTCGCTCTGGAGAGCCTGGGCGCTTCAGTGACGTCAAGCCCGCGATGCGCGTTCACGACTGTCATCGCTACGCTTTAATCCCAAAGGCGTGTTCCCGACGACATACCATAACGTACAGAAAGTCGGTTTACGTTACAATTAATTTACTAGCCTTTTTACCTAAGTGTGTTATTTTGTGTAGACTAGAACTGTTTCACCAGATAGGCCTAAAGTGTTTGAGAACCAATTTTAGGGTTGCAATCACCAAGAGGAGGATGGTAAAAATAAATTAATTTCCTTTAAAAAAAAATTTTGTCAGATGTTTGATACCTGACATAATTCCTCGGTTTGGTTATGAAGCCAGTGGGCATTCTCCTTGGATAGGTCTAGACCTATGCTAGGTAAATCTTATTAGACTTTTTTTATTTTTTATTTTTTACTTTCTCTCTCTCCCTCTATCTCTCGGTCATGGTCCTAGATAGGTGGTGTGAGGGGCTGGGCATGGAGCGGACCCTGCAGCTGTACGTTGGGGGGCCCAAGTACAGCGTGGCAAACAGGCAGAGGGACTGCCTCATGAACTGATTTTTAGGGCAGTAAGATAGAGGGGGTGGCCTCAACTGATTCTGAGGCACTGAGGGGATTCTGCTGAGCTAGCCTGTGTTGTACCGGGCTATGGCCCGTAACGTAAGGGGACAAAACCGGTGAGGGAGGCCTTCCCATCTTAAATCTAACAGTAATCTGAGCCGCACTGTAATACTGTTAATATCTATTTTCCATAAAATATTCGGAACAAAAATATAAATGTAACATGAAACAATTTCAAATATTTTACTGAGTTACAGTTCATATGAGGAAATCAGTCAATTGAAATGAATACATTAGGCCTTAATCTATGGATTTCACATGACTGGGAATACAGATATGCATCTGTTGGTCACAAATAGCTTACAAATGGGCCTTGCATTGGGCCTCAAGATCTCGTCACGGTATATCTGTGCAATTGTGTTTGTTGTCCGTAGCTTATGCCACTCTGTTCACAACATTGACATCAGCAAACTGCTTGCCCACATGACACCATACATGTGGTTTGCGGTTGTGAGGCTGGACATACTGCCAAATTCCCTAAAATGACGTTGGAGATGGTTTAAGGTAAATAAATTAACATTTAATTATTTGGCAACAGCTCTGGTGGACATTCCTACAGTCAGCATGACAATTGCACACTCCCTCAAAACCAGAGACATCTGTGGCATTGCGTTGTGTGACAAAACTGCACATTTTAGAGTGGCCTTTTATTGTCCCCAGCACAAGGTGCACCTGTGTAATGATCATGCTGTTTAATCAGCTTCTTGATATGCCACACCTGTCAGGTGAATGGATTATCTTGGCAAAGGAAAAATGCTCATCAACGGAGTTAAACAATTGTGTGCACAAAATTTGAGAGAAATAAGCTTTTCGTGCATATAGAACATTTCTGGGATCTTTTATTTCAGCTCATGAAACATGGGACCAACACTTTACATGATGCGTTTATTTTTTTGTCCACCCGGTGCAAACTCCGCCCACACGGGCAGCAGGGCCAGCTTAATCCAATCCCCTCAGTGGTAGGGTGATTAAATAAATAAAAAATCCTTAGCAATCTATGCACAATACCCCATAACAACAAAGCAAAAAAAAAAATTTTTTTTGCAAATGTTTTAAAAATAAAAAACTGAAATACCTTATTTACATAAGTATTCAGACCCTTTGCTTTGAGAATCGAAATTGAGCACAGGTGCATCCTGTTTCCATTGATCACCCTTAAGATGCTTTTACAACTTGATTGGAGTACACCTGTGGTAAATTCAATTGATTGGACATGATTTGGAAAGGCACACACCTGTCTATATAAGGTCTCACAGTTAACAGTGCATGTCAGAGCAAAACACAGTGGCCTCCATCATTCTTAAATTGAAGATGTTTGGAACCACCAAGGGCCTTGTTCAGGCAGGTGACCAAGAACCCGATGGTCACTCTGACAGAGCTCTAGAGTTCCTCTGTGGAGATGGGAGAAACAGAAGAACAACCATCTAGCAGCACTCCACCAATCAGGCCTTTTATGGTAGTGTGGACAGACGGAAGCCACTCCTCAGTAATAAGGCACATGACAGCCCGCTTGGAATTTGCCAAAAGGCACCTAAAGACTAAGACCATGAGAAACAAGAGTCTCTGGTCTGATGACATCAAGAAGGAGTTCCTCTACAGCAGAGGTAACTCTGGGTCTTCGTTTGAACATGCCAATTGTGTTGTGACAAGGTAGCCCTATTTGGTAAAAGAGCAAGTCCATATAATGGCAAGAACAGCTCAAATAAGCATAGAGAAACAACAGTCTATCATTACTTTAAGACATGAAGGTCAGTCAATACAGAACATTTCAAGAACTTTGAACAATTCTTCAAGTGCAGTCGCAAAAAAAACATCAAGCACTATGATGAAACTGGCTCTCATGAGGACCGCAACAGAAAAGGAAGACCCAGAGTTACCTCTGCTGCAGAGGATAAGTTCATTACAGTTACCAGCCTAAGAAATTGCAGCCCAAATCAATGCTTCACAGAGTTCAAGTAACAGACACATCTCAACATCAACTGTTCAGAGGAGACTGCGTGAATCGGGCCTTCATGGTCAAATTGTGGCAAAGAAACCATTACTAAAGGACACCAATAAGAAGAAGAGACTTGCTTGGGCCAAGAAACACGAGTAATGTATATTAGACCGGTGGAAATCTGTCCTTTGGTCTGATGAGTCCAAATTTGAGATTTTTGGTTCCAACGGCGGTCTCTCTGTGAGACGCAGAGTAGGTGAACGGATGATCTCCACATGTGTGATTCCCACCGTGAAGCACGGAGGACGTGGTGTGATGGTGTGGGGGTGTGATGGTCTGTGATTTATTTAGAATTAAAGGCACACTTAACCAGCTTGGTTGCCACAGCATTCTGCAGCGATACTCCATCCCATCTGGTTCGCGCTCAGTGCGACTATCATTTGTTTTTCAACAGGACAATGACCCAACACACCTCCAGGCTGTGTAAGGGCTATTTGACCAAGAAGGAGAGTGGTGGAGTGATGCATCAGATGACCTGGAATCCACAATCACCCGACCTCAACCCAATTGAGATGGTTTGGGATGAGTTGGACCGCAGAGTGAAGGAAAAGCAGTCAACAAGTGCTCAGCATATGTGGGAACTCCTTTAAGTCTGTTGGGAAACCATTCCAGGTGATGCTGGTTGAGAGAATACAAAGAGCGTGCAAAGCTGTGATCAAGGCAAAGGGTGGCTACTTTGAAGAATGTAAAATATTTTTTTTATTTGTTTAACACTTTTTGGGTTAACACATATTGAATTATGTAGTAGTTCATAGTGTTGATGTCTTCACTATTATTCTACAATGTAGAAAATATTTTAAAATAAAGAAAACCCATTGAATGTGTAGGTGTGTCCAAGCTTTTGACTGGTACGGTACATGTAGGTAGGGGTAAAGTGACTATGCATAGTTAATAAACAGTGAGTAGCAGAAGAGTAAAACATATGGGGGCGGGGTCAATGCAAATAGTTCAGGTAGCCATTTGATTAGCTGTTCAGCAGTCTTATGGCTTGGGGGTAGAAGCTGTTAAGATGCCTTTTGGACCTAGACTTGGCGTTCCTGGTACTGCATGCCATGTGGTAGCAGAGAGAACAGTCTAGGTTGGCTGGAGACTTTGGCCATTTTTAGGGCCTTACTCTGACACCGTCTGGTATAGAGGTCCTGATGGCAGGAAGCTTGGCCCCAGTGATGTACTGGGCCGCACGCACTACCCTCTGTACTTTTTAATATATTTTTTATTTAACCTTTTATTTAACTAGGCAAGTCAGTTAAGAACAAATTCTTATTTACAATGATGGCCTGTAG
This sequence comes from Oncorhynchus nerka, assembly GCF_034236695.1. Lineage (NCBI taxonomy): Eukaryota > Metazoa > Chordata > Actinopteri > Salmoniformes > Salmonidae > Oncorhynchus > Oncorhynchus nerka. Next base: position 39,889,284 of record NC_088420.1, on the reverse strand, counting down.
CTCCTTGCGGTTGGATGCCGAGCAGTTGCCATACCAGGCGGGGATGCAACCACTCAGGATGCTGTCAATGGTGCAGCTGTCAAACTTTTTGAGGATCTGAGGACCCATGACAAATAATTTCAGTCTCCTAAGGGGAAACAGGCATTGTGGTGCCCTCTTCACAACTGTCATGGTGTGTTTGGACTATGATATTTTGTTGGTGATGTGGACCCCAAGGAACTTGAAGCTCTCAACCTGATCCACTATAGCCTTTTTGATGAGAAGGGGGGTGTGCTCAGCCCTCCTTTTCCTCTAGTCCACGATCAGCTCCTTTGTCTTGATCACGTTGAGGGAGGTTGTTGTCCTGGCACCCCACTTCCAGGTCTCTGACATCCTACCTATAGGCTGTCTCATTGTTGTTGGTGATCAGGCTTATCACTGTTGTGTTGTCAGCAAACTTAATGATGGTGTTGGAGTCGTGCTTGGCCACGCAGTCATGAGTGAACAGGGAGTACAGGAGGGGACTAAGTACGCATACTTGAGAACGCACCACTGAGAACGCACAAGGTGCTATTTCTAAATTGGGTAGTGCACCATCAGTTCCTCTTGTCATGTTAGTCATTGCAGACCTTAGAGAGCAATTTCTAACTTGTCATCAACTAGCCCATGTCAGCAAACGTTGTTTTATTTAGGTTGTTCCGCCCATAGATATTGTTGTAATTCTTTTGTCACTCAAATATCAAATGAATACAAATTAGACATGGCATAGAATTGCAAGAAAATGTGCTTCACAGTTGCAACATTTTCTTTGCACCCCATGACAAAATGTGTAGTATTGTAGGAATTAAACATTAAACCTTCAAAATTCTCTCCACCAACGAGGGCTGTTTACAGTTTGTGTCATGAACAGTGCCTGTGCCCGTAGATATAGACGTGGAGCGCGCAGGCGGGGTACGGGATGTTCCCCAATGCTGGAAGGGGGACCCCAAATTAAAACGTTTGGGAACCCCTGTTCTAATGTATATATAAATCATTGGAGGCAACCCAACTTTCTAAAGCAGGGGTGTCAAACTCAATCACCGCATGGGCCATATTGAAAAAAGAAACTATGAATTTGTGGGCTAGGCGTAGCCTAGAGAGACAGTTGGCCTGGCCTGCGAAGTGGCTAGAGGCCCTTATGATAAAAGTGAGGCCTCAAGTCCACTGTTCCTTGAACCAAAAGCGATTGAACTTTCCCTGTAGAATGTCTACTCAAATTCTTGGTATGTTTTGTCCCGTTTTGTCATTGTTGTCTTGTGTGATTTTCTCTTCTACATTATCACGAACGTGTCATGATATATAGATAACGGAACATTATGCATTCTAAAACTCTGCCTACATTTAATTTTCACCTGAAGGGGGTGGTCTTGCTTACTTTTTCTGGAGCAGCAGTGGACAGGACAGTAGGCCAATAGTATGGCAGGGACAGCGCCAAATATTTGGCCAAAGATTATTATAACTAACCCAAGATAGACCAAATCCGGTCGTGTCATAGTGGGCAGAATAAGAAAGCAGGTGGGCAGAGCCAAGCACGAGCTAGTGAGATCCTATTGGCGCGTTCTATCATTTATTTGCATATTTCCTTTATGGAACGCCTACCCCGTATGCAATAACGCAATATTCCCTTGCACTCCTTCTCGCAATTTTTTAAAACGTTGGCAAAGGGTGAAGTCTACAAAACACAGTCTACTCTGTTTCCGTTTCTAGTTTTGGAAAGAAACCTGTTTAATCGATAAGAACATTTGCAGAATGTCAGCTTCATCTTCCCCAACTGCCTGCCATTGGGATTCCTATCATCACCATATTTGGCAGTTAGTGGAACCGCCAACCGGTTGCTTCAAATTTATACATCTGGTGGAATATCTGGCTCATTGTTCTATCTGCATTCTTGGAGTGTGTATGAAAGTGGGCTTGTCAACAGAAGTGTGTGTATTGAAAGCGGATCATCTAATTGGGGAGATTTCTTGCCACTCAAGATCGTTTTGCGTGGCTGATTGGGATGCAAGACCAGTTTATTGTTTAACTGTATCATTTTAGCTAAGCCTAACCTTAACCTTTTTCCAAACTTTAACCTCATTCTACTAACCTGCCACGTTAATGATCCAAACCAGCTATACATTTTAGCAAAGCTAACCCGTTTCCTAACCTTAATTTTATTCTCCTAACCTGCTACCTCAATTATCCTAACCTGCTACGGTAGTTCTCTTAACTTGCACTGTAACTTTAGTGTTTATGTGAGGTTGCAGTATTCATTGATGATCACTGGCAAGCCGTGGTGCCTACATTTCAGGCCATTTAGTCGAATGACCATAGCTCACACATAGTAGTAGCTTATGTAGCCACAAGCAGGATGAATTCGGGGGAGTGCCCAGTTTTAAACTAGCTAGCAAACTACTGTCATTAGCGGGAAGGAGGAGGTTCTAGGCCTCGGGTGGCACGAGAGTATCAAGACCCGCCTAGTCTGTTAGAATCAACGCTGAAGAAAGTGAACCTTGTCGCTTTTATAGCAATGGTGATAAATGGCACTGCACAAATTGAAAAGTGTTCAAGAAAGATTGACATCATCGTTTCTGCAGCTGAACTACACTGAACAAAAATATAAACGTAACATGTTTCATGAGCTGAAATAAATGATCCCAGAAATGTTCCATAGGGATGGTGGCAGGTTACCTCCAGACGTAACGCTTGGAATTCAGGCCAAAGATTTCAATGTTGGTTTCATCAGACCAGAGAATCTTGTTTCTCAGGGTCTTAGTTGTCTTTAGCTGCCTTTTGGCAAATTCCAAGTTGGCTGTCATGTTTTTTTTACTGAGGAGTGGCTTCCATCTGGCCATTCTACCATAAAGGCCTGATTGGTGGAGTGCCGCAGAGATGGTTGTCCTTCTGGAAGGTTCTCCCATCTCCACAGAGGAACTCTATTGCTCTGTCAGAAGGACCATCGGGTTCTTGGTCACCTTCCTGAACAAGGCCCTTCTTCCCCAATTGCTCAGTTTGGGTAGGTGGCCAGCTCTAGGAAGAGTCTTGGTGGTTCCAACATTCTCCCATTTAAGAATGATGGAGGCTACTGTGTTCTTGGGGATCTTCAATGCTGCAGACATTTTTTGGTACCCTTCCCCAGATCTGTGCCTCGACACAATCCTGTCTTGGAGCTCTAGAGACAATTCCTTCGACCTCATGGCTTGGTTTTTGCTCCAACATGCACTGTCAACTGTGAGACCTTATATAGACAGGTGTGTGCCTTTACAAATAATGTCCAATCAATTGAATTTACCACAGGTGTAATCCAATCAAGTTGTAAAAACATCTCAAGGATGATCAATGGAAAAAGGATGCACCTGAGCTCAATTTCGATTCTCATAGCAAAGGGTCTGAATACTTATGTAAATAAGGTATTTCAGTTTTTTATTTTTAATACAAAACTATTCTCTTTGTCATTATGAGGTATTGTGCATAGATTGCTGAGGATATCTTTTATTTAATACATTTTAGAACAAGGCTATAAGGTAACAAAATGTAGAAAAAGTCAAGGGGTCTGAATACTTTCCAAACTTCAGAAGGTTTTCATACCTGAATGAAAAATTGATTTTTTTTCACCTACACATACTAGGTCCTTGCCAATGAGAGGATTGGTGCCTTCTAAACACAGAAAGGCAGAGTTGATTGTTCTTCTTTGGGTTTATTGGAGAACTACACGCAAAAATGTGTATTGTCGCCACCAACAGGTGTGAAAAATTCACTAAAGAAAAGTAAATTCCACTGTCTACAGGAAAGATCAAATTAACATTATTCCACACAAACTACGAAAAAACGAAGAAAAAAAACAATATATATATTTATTCCCGCTCCTTCAGTCATTTGAAACCTAAAATCCCCTGCTCAGGCTCGACAGGGTGGGACCACACAAGTCAGTACCAATGATGTACAGTGGCTTCAGAAAGTATTCAGACCCCTTGACTTTTTACACATTTTGTTGTGTTACACCCTGAATTTAAAATGAAATCAAGTTAGATTTTTTTGCAAAGAAGGGCACCTATTGGTTGATGGGTGACAGTGAAAACATGTTTTTGCAAATGTATTGAAAATGAAATAAAGAAATATATATTTTAGATAAGTAGAAATATAAAATGTACATACAATACTTTGTGGAAGCAACTTTGGCAGCGATTACAGCTGTGAGTTTTTATGGGTAAGTCTGTCTCTAAGAGCATTCCACACCTGGATTGTTTTGCCTGTGCTTAGCTTCATTCCATTTACTTTAATGCCTTGTTGCAAACAGGATGCATGTTTTGGAATATTTGTATATTCTTGTGTATTCTTTACGGGCTTCCTTTTCATTCTGTCAATTAGGTTAGAATTGTGGAATAACTACAAAGTTGTTGATCAATCCCCAATCTATCAATAGGTGCCCTTCTTTGCGAGGCATTGGAAAACCTCCCTGGTCTTCATGGTTGAATCTGTGTTTGAAATGTACTGCTCGACTGAGGGACCTTAGAGATAACTGCATGTGTGGGGTACAGAGATGAGGTAGTCACAAAAAAAACAACAATTTTAAACACTATTATTGCACACAGTCCAATCAGCTGATTATGTGACTTGCTAAGCACATATTTACTCCTGAACGTATTTTGGCATGCCAGAACAAAGGGGTTGAATACTTATTGACTAAAGACATTTCAGCATTTCATGAATTCGTAAAAGAAACATAATTCCACTTTGACATTATGGGGTATTGTGTGTGTATGGGCCAGTGACAATTCAAAAATTGTATCACAACAAAATGTGGAGAAAGTCAAAGGGTCTGAATACTTTCTGAAGGCACCGTACATATTATACTGTAAATACACTGTAAATATTCCCGCTCCTTCAGTCATTTGAAACCTCAAATCCCCTGCTCAGGCTCGACAGGATGGGACCACACGAGTCAGTACCAATGATGAACAGTGCATTCAGAATCTATTCAGACCATTTGACTTTTCCACATTTGTTGTGATACAGCTTAAGTTTAAAATGAAATCAATTTTTTTTAATGTCACTGGCCCCCACACACACACACACATATATACACACACAGGTTTTTTTTTCGTAGTTTGTGTGGAATAATGTTAATTTGATTTTTCCTGGAGACAGTGGAATTTACTTTTCTTTGGTGCATTTTTCACCCCTGTCCAGTTGGTGGTGACAATGTACATTTTTCCGTGTCGTTCGCCAATAAACCCAAAGAAGAAGAATCAACGCTGCCTGTTTGTGTTTGGAAGGCTCCAACCGGCAAGGACCTTCTTGGGTAAACAAACGTCTCGGAGTTTTCTCACAACTTGATGGTTACTTATGGATGGAAACTTGACCACACAACGGTAAATGAAACGATTAACGTATTTCTATTAGCATTCTATGAGCGGGAGAGAAATCGCAGTTTTGGCAACGCGGAACTGTCCTTCGATGTTCTATGCGGAGATGGGCTAACAAAGAACTCTCGCTCCAGCTAGCCAACGCGAATTAGACAGATTTCAAACAGTCAAGTGCCAAATCTCATGTTCGTTTTTTGTCTTATTATTATTATTATTATTGTTTTGTGTTATCGTTTCGATTTCACGATGATTTGACAAACGTTAATCAATTGTTATTTTATCAAGTTGGGGTAGCTAACTGTTAAGTTGCTAGTCGCCATCGTTGCTCGGTAACTTAAAGTAGTTAGCTAACTGAGATATTTCCAAAGACAGTAGTGTGAAGGGAGGCTAACTGCTTCTCCGACCACACTAGTTGGCGATACCATGGGGACCTTGGCTACCTTAGCTCATGCGTAGAAACACGTCGTCGGGTCTAACGGTCGTCTCGCGCCGAACTGCGCATGTGCAGGCTGTCAACTCAAAGGCACTCCTGTGTTATAAAGTTATTTTTTTACGAAAATGAAAACGTGCCAGTTGGTCAGTTTCACGAGGTTGGAGTAATAAGATGTTAAACCACTTAAGACATTTGCCTCAATATAGGTTGCGCCTTTAGATTTTGAGAAAATTAACAACCAAGTAAGAATTGTTCACTTCTCTGGTTTGATTGGTCTGTTTCTCAAGCATTCCCGGAGGTCTTGCAATGTTGCGGCTTTGGGTTTAGGAACTTTTTATATTTCTATCACAAATTTTTAGGTAAGTTAATAATACTAGCTAGCTAACTGCGCAGTCGCAATGGAATGATGGGGAGCTAACTAACTAGTAGCTAACGTTTGTCGAAAGACTATACAGAAAAATAAAAAGACGATACAGATTTTGTTTTTTTAACGGTTGTTTTTTTCTTTGTATTTTCTTCTACCAGATCTATTGTGTTATATTCTCCTATATTAAATTCAAATTTCCACAAACTTCAAAGTGTTTCCTTTCAAATGGTACCAAGAATATGCATATTCTTGCTTCAGGGCCTGAGCTACAGGCAGTTGGATTTGAGTATGTGATTTTAGTGGAAAATAGAGAAAAAGTTAGGCTAAAACTGTTAATCCAATATAAATCCCCAATCACAATTGTAACATCTTTGATTGCAGGCGACGTTGGCTCGCTAAACTAAACTCGTATATAAATAGGTTAAACTGTCGTCTCGGCCGAACTGCGCATGTGTAGGCTGTAAAATCAAAGGCACTCCTTTAATATCAAGTTGCTTTTAGGGAAATTAAAACATTTCACTTTCACGAGGTTGGGAATAATAACGTGTTCAACTAGTTATGAAGTTAGCTATAATCAAGGTTGTTACTTTAGAGTTCGAGAAAATGAACAGCTAAGAAGTAATCTTTCACTTCTCTGATTTATCAAACTCTGAACCCAAAAAGATCCCAGAAATGTTCAATACGCACCAAAAGGTTGTTCTAATTTTGTGCACAAATTTGTTAACATCCTTGTTAGTGGGCAGCAGGTAGCCTAGTGGTTAGAGTGTTGGACTTGTAACTGAAAGGTTGCAAGATCGAATCCCCAGCTGACAAGGTAAAAATCTGTTCTGCCCCTGAACAAGGCACTTAACCCACTGTTCCTAGGCCATCATTTAAAATAATAATAATTTGTTCTTAACTGACTTGCCTAGTTAAATAAAGGCAAAATAAAAAGTGAGCTTTTCTCCTTTGCCAAAATCCACTTGTCAGGTGTGGTGTAACAGTATAACTTTAGACCGTCCCCTCGCTGGGCGCGAACCACATCAACAACAGTCACCCACGAAGCATCGTTACCCATCGCTCCACAAAAGCCGCGGCCCTTGAGCAAGGGGAACCACTACTTCAAGGTCTCAGAGCAAGTGACGTTAGCGCGCACCACCGCTAACTAGCTAGCCGTTTCACATCCATTACAGTGGCACATCAAGAAGCCGGTTAAACAGCATGATCACAGGTGCATGTTGTGCTGGGGACAACTAAAGACCACTCTAAAATGTCCAGTTGTGTCACACAACACAATGCCACAGATGTTTCAAGAGTGTGCAATTGGCATGCTGACTGCAGGAATGTCCACCAGAGCTGTTACCAGAGAATTTAATGTTAATTGTCTACCATAAGCCGCCTCCAACATAATTTTTGAGAATTTGGCAGTATGTTCAAACGCCTCACAACTGCAAACCAGGTGTGTGTGGGCGAGCGGTTTGCTGATGTCAACGTTGTGAACAGAATGCCCCATGGTGGCGGTAGGGTTATGGTATGGGCAGGCATAAGCTACGGACAACCAACATAATTGCATTTTATCGATGGCAATTTGAACGCACAGAGATACCGTGGTGAGATCCTGAGCCCCATTGTCTTGACATTCATCCCCCACCATCACCTCATGCATGATAATGCACAACCCCATGTTGCAAGGATCTGTATACAATTCCTGGAAGCTGAAAATGTCCCAGTTCTTCCATTGCCTGTGTACTCAGCAGACATGTCACACTGTTGCGCATGTTTGGGATGCTCTGGATCGACGTGTACAACAGTGTGTTCCAGTTCCCGGCAATATCCAGCGACTTCGCATAGCCATTGAAGAGGAGTGGGACAACATTCCACAGGCCACAATCAAGATGTGTCGCGCTACATGAGGCAAATGGTGGTCACACCAGATACTGACTGGTTTTCTGTTGGTCACAAGGTATGTGACCAACAGATGCATGTCTGTATTCCCAGTCATGTGAAATCCATAGATTAGGGCCTAATGAATTCATTTCAATTGACCAATTTTCTGTATATGAACTGTAACTCTTTGAAATTGTTGCATGTTGCATTTATATTTTTGTTGTGTGTGTGAGATATATATATATATATATATATACACACACACAAAAATAACTGATTGAATTTGGCATTTACTGCTATAGCCCATAGAAATGTATTGAATAACACATTCATATATGACAAAACAGAAAGTAAATAAATAATAAGGAACAAGGTTTTGAAGTGAGATCTATATCTGAGAGGGAAAAGAACTTAGAAAAAATAAATGTACACCCATGTTTGGCCATATTATTTTTGGCACATTTGACCCCCTATGCATGTTTTACAGCATAGGGTACAGGGTACTTACTCCCCTGAAGATTGTGTGCGTCTTAGAGCAGAACAACCGACACCTTTGTTTGTGAGTCTCCCCTTTCGATATTGGTGTGTAACTCTGACGGTTCGGTCTGGACATTCGGTTTTGTGAGATGACCTCCTCAAAATGACAAAGTCAGTGACAGAGTTGAGACGATTGTTGTCGTACAGCCAAACAACCAACACTGTCACATATTAGTTTGTAGCTCAGACGGTTCGGGTTTTACAGACGGTTTCGTGACAATTTTCTTATCTGGATCCTCGTGTAGAAAAAGGCCACTTTCACAAGCTCCCATGTTATGGAATAGGTGTAAACTTTATATCGGCGGAAAGAGGGCCTTGAGTTGCAGCCACTACAACAAACAGTAAGTCTCTAGCATAAGCACACAGGGAGCTATTCAAAATGACGTCAATTTGTGAGGCACAGGTGTGTCAATCGACTCTAGGGGGTTTAATCAATGTGGTTTAGACCCATAACAGTGTGACATAACTAGGACAGAGGGTTGCATAAAACCTTGTAGTGTTTCAAAGCTGCTGTTGGGTTGGCGTTGAATGCAGTCGACTACAACGTTCAAGCCAATGAAGCTACTGTCGTATTATGTGTAAATATTGTGATATTTAGTTACCTAGTTGAATCACTGTTACTCTGCTGTGTACTGTAAAGCTTGAGATAACTGTCTGCCACTTGACCACCACAACAAGGTAGCTACAGATATTCACTCTGTAAATGTACTGCTTCTTAACAACTTTTTTTAAACAGACATTCCTCAAACCTCTTTGCACTCATTGTGGGAATTTGGCCTGATAAGTTTCTGACCAAACCCTCACCTCGCCTGCCCTTAAACCAGTTTTCCCTTTCCCCCCTGAATTTTGTTATGCTGATCTCATCTCTCCCTGCTTCTTTCCCCCTGCAGTGACACTTGATCTCAGCTGGCAGTGTGTGGCCTGTCGTTGCCTGGAGCAGAGTCTAGCTCTTTCCCCCACCCTGGTGGCTCCATGTGATGGATCGCGGTTGTACCTGGTTTCTTGCAGCATGGATGGTGTGTATCTAAAGGGTCTTGTGTATCAGCATCAGCTTTTCCTGTTCCGTGACGGTGTTCTGTTCATTTCCATCTACAAAAGAACACCCTCCATCCAGACGCGGAGCCCTGTACACCTGCAGACTGTTTTAAAGCAACAAGCACACAGCTAGGAATAGGAAAGGGGAGATCTGCAAAACCAGCTCCTGTTTAGTGGCAGTCTGATTTATAAAAAAAAGTTTTTTTGTTTTTTTTGACCAGATAGATTTGTTTAATTCCAAAACCTGTATGGAGGAAGTTTGACTTCCCTTTTCTCTGTTGAATCGTATCCGCTCACTCTCGCGTTGGGTGGTGGGATGTCGGAAAAGCCCAACGACAAGATGGTGAAGTTCCTGGCTCCCCTTTCCAAGAGTGGTAATGGCAACGTAAACAACGGATCTGGCTCGGACTCACTTGTTGGTGAAAGGGTGGCAGTGGAGGTGAGGCACCGCCACCACACCATGGAGCGCGATCGCTGCACCGCTGAATATCGCCCATTCTTCCGTCGCAGCGTCATCAGCGACTCTAATGCCACAGCCCTTGACCTCCCCTTACCCAGTACAATCCCCATCTTCGCTCCCATTGTACCCCCCGTGCAAGATGTGTCCCATCCTGCCGGTCCACCCCCCACCCCAAGACCTACACCCCGTGTGACTGTGACGGAGAGTGAAGGAGGAGAAGTGAAGGTAGATGTGTCTGTAGAGCAGGAGGCTGCCGTAGTACAAGATATCTGTGATGGGGAAGCAGTAGTGACTCAGCCAGCATACAGTCTAGCTGCCCAACCGCCAAGCCATACGACAGAACCTGGGAGTGGCGGTGAAGTGAAAGAGAGGGAAGAGGGGGAGGAAGAGAAGGAGAAAGCCCGGGTGGAGGCTGAACAGAGAGAGGCCGAGAAAAAGGTGCAGGATGACATCGAGGAAGCAGAGACGAAAGCGGTGGGAACATCGCCGGATGGGCGTTTCCTGAAGTTTGACATTGAGATTGGACGTGGTTCCTTCAAGACTGTCTACAAGGGCCTGGACACAGAGACCACAGTGGAGGTGGCATGGTGTGAGCTGCAGGTAAGAGCATGTGCTTTTTAATTTTTAATTGATTTAACCTTTATTTAACTAGGCCTTTCGTTTACTGGCCCAACACTAACTACTAGGCTACCTGCATCTCAATACTATCTATTTAATAAATGTGTATCCTCAAATCCCTCTCTTCATGACTACTGAGTTCTAGGCCCATAAGTCTACATACCTATCTTTCCTTCCTGTGACTGTGGTACTGTCATGCGGTCTGAGTCACATTCAGGGCATTTGGACATAAACTGTGTGTGTCACTGGTGACACACCCTCAGGTGTTTTAAATCAGTCACAGTCATCCCAGCGTGTCCCTATACATTGCCGTGCTCTGGTGATGCAAATTTACATGCAACTTTACGTGCACTGATATCATAGGCTAATTTATTAGGGGGTAATTCACCAACTGAGTAAGTGGAAACTAAAAAAACATGAGCTAGATTGCCAACTCTAAATATTATACCCACTGCTAGTAGCCGTCTATTAATACATTTAATATCCTAAAAAACTTTGCAGTTGTAGCCTACCACCCAATGAGGCCTATGCAATCGCAATGGCCAATGCTCGTGCTGTATCAAAGCTGTATCAAATATCTGTTGTAAAATAGTTGCTAATAATCCTCCTGATATTAGTTTAGTACACTAGTGCAATGTCTCTTTTGTTCTTCCGAACCCTCACCTTTGTATTTATTATAGACCTTATCTCGTTCGTCGAGTTCCTGGCATTTCCTCTTTGATCTAGCCCGTTGCCAATAGCAATGTTACAGAGCTGACTAGGGTTGTGACAATACCAATATTGTGACAAGGAAACAAAACACAAGGGAAAACATCCCTAATGTTGGAAACAAACGTCATTATTTTGTCATCCAGAGTCAAATGGATTTATTTTCCAGGCTATAGCACACTATTTTACATACCGCAGGTTTTTAAAGAACCAGAGTGTGTGGCCTGCTTCGTGTTTTCATTTTTGCCATGGAAAAAATATTGGGATTCTGGTATTGTCCCAGCCCTAGGGACAACAATATATTTTCGATCAGGATGGACCCCTTCCTGAATATAAGGGTCATCTTCATTAGTGCACAATGCAGCAAAGCTTTTTAAATGGAATTTGACAATGTGTTCATATTGACCGTTTAGTACCTACTACATGGGTCTATGCCACCACAACACCGGTGACTGTTCACGTTCCAGTAGAATCTCGTGGCCCACAGCCAGAGTGATTTCCTCCCTGATTCAGTCTCCTGAGTCACAGCCACAGCTTTTTTCCCTTTTAATTGTTTGGATTCTTTCTGGTCAGAGGAAGGGCGCTAGAGTGGCCCCACACTTCCTCATTTTGTGATGGTTTTTTATTTATTTTTATGTAAAGAATGTGTTCTTCCTCATTGTGGTATTGGTTTGACAAGTGTTTCACAATGTGCTTATCCTTTACTCGTACAGTCACACAGAGCTGTGTTGCATGTTTTGTCTTGAAGGTCATGATGTTAAATTACAACTTCAAGTTGAAGAAAATCACCCACTAATTTGTCATTTTTGCCGATTAAATGTGTAAGCTAGTAATGTGTCTCGCGTTAATGCAGAATAAATAAATGAATAAACTTTCTGCTCCACATCAGACACTTCTCCACTCGGATGAGAATTCACAAAGGTTGGTTATGAAATTATCAACTTTACCCTGTATATAAAAAAAAAAGACCATATACAGTGCATTCGGAAAGTATTCAGACCCCTTGACTTTCCACATTTTGTTACTTTACAGCCTTTTTCTAAAATTTGATGAAGGAAAATAATTTAATCCATCTACACACACTACCCCATAATGACAAAGCAAACATTTATTAAACATTAAAAACAGATATTGCATTTAAATAAGTATACAGCCCCTTTACTCAGTACTTTGTTGAAGCACCTTTGGCAGCGATTACAGCCTGGTGTCTTTGGTATGACACTACAAACTTGGCACAGCTGTATTTGGTGAATTTCTCCCATTATTCTCTGCAGATCCTCTCAAGCTCTCAGGTTGGATGGGGAGCGTCGCTGGACAGATATTTTCAGGTCTCTCCAGGGATGTTCGATCGGGTTCAAGTCCCGGGCTCTGGCTGAGCCACTCAAGGACATTCAGAGACTTGTCCTGAAGCCACTCCTGCATTGTCATGGCTGTGTGCTTGGGGTATTTGTTCGGTGAACCTTCGCCCCAGTCTGAGGTCCTGGGCACTCTGGAGCAGGTTTTCTTCAAGGATCTCTCTTTACTTTGCTCCCTTCATCTTTGCCTCGATCCTGACTAGTCTCCCAGTCCCTGCCGCTGAAAAACATCCCCACAGCATGATGCTGACACCACCGTGCTTCACCGTAGGGACGGTGCCAGGTTTCCTCCAGACCTGACTCTTGGCATTCAGGCCAACGAGTTCTATGTTGGTTTCATTAGACCAGAGAATCTTGTTTCTCATGGTTTGAGAGTCTTTTGGTGCCTTTTGGCAAACTCCAAGTGGGCTGTTGTGCCTTTTACTGAGAAATGGCTTCCGTTTAGCCACTACCATGAAGGTCTGATAAGTGGAAAAAGTCAAGGGGTCTGAATGCTTTCCGAATGCACGGTCTTTATATTGACGCTCTCTGAGCCTGTCATAACAATCACAGATCCCACACATACCAAGAACGTGGAGATGCTGCTATCACAGCCCTTCCCCCTCCTCAGCCCAGAGAGAGAATTCTGCACATGCTCAGTCCGCCCCTGAGCTCATTGCTTTTGTGAATTTAAAATGGGTCAGATTCCTGACTGATGAATTTCTAATCTCCTGTGTGAAGTGCAGCAGGCTGGCCTGCCAAGGCCTGTTTCTTCAGCTCTCTATCTTTCCATCTTCTATCCCCTCCTCCCCCCTCCACTCCCCTCCTCCACCCTCCACAGTCCCTTCTCTCTCCCTTCCACACTTCATCCATTCTACAGAGATTATGCTGATAGTGGCATGTGACTAATCTCTCCCCAGGATTCAGACATAAAGCATATAACCAATCAAGCTGCACATTTGATTTTCTATTGCCTCAGGATATATTCTTGCCTTTTCTTTATTTTATGCTCCCTCTCGAACTCTACATTTCAAATCTTTGTCACAAACATAAATTGGTGCGTGCTATGCCATTGCTGAGAAGTATAAGTTAACTATCTAAGATCTCCAGCTCAGGGCTCCAGCTATGCATTTGGTTTGCTAACTTGCTAGCTTGCAAGATCAAGCTTCTTGGGTACAGAAGAGACAATCTCCTCCTGGATCAAGATCCCCGCTGCCTACATTTTTTTTGAGCGTAAAAAAATATATGTTTTTTGAATGAAATATTGCCCATTGTGTGGTAATACCGTATACCCTGGTATGGTACAGGAATGGTATGAAATTCCAAATGTCAATACCACCCAACCCTAGTAGGCACTTTGCTGGGAGGTGCTGAAATCCCCTCACACGGTTATTAAAGCTGTCCTATGATCAGTAAAACTAAAGCACAAGGCTTTATTCCCCAGACATAGTCTAGGTTATACACTGCTGAAAAAAATTAAGGGAACACTAAAATAACACATCCTAGATCTGAATGAATGAAATATTCTTATTAAATACTTTTTTCTTTACATAGTTGAATGTGCTGATAACAAAATCACACAAATTATCAATGGAAATCAAATTTATCAACCCATGGCGGTCTGGATTTGGAGTCACACTCAAAATTAAAGTGGAAAACCACAATACAGGCTGATCCAACTTTGATGTAATGTCCTTAAAACAAGTCAAAATGAGGCTCAGTAGTGTGTGTGGCCTCCACGTGCCTGTATGACCTCCCTACAACGCCTGGGCATGCTCCTGATGAGGTGGAGGATGGTCTCCTGAGGGATCTCCTCCCAGACCTGGACTAAAGCATCCGCCAACTCCTGGATAGTCTGTGGTGCAATGTGGTGTTGGTGGATGGAGCGAGACATGATGTCCCAGATGTGCTCAATTGGATTCAGGTCTGGGGTACGGGCGGGCCAGTCCATAGCATCAATGCCTTCCTCTTGCAGGAACTGCTGACACACTCCAGCCACATGAGGTCTTGCATTCGGAGGAACCCAGGGCCAACCGCACCAGCATATGGTCTCACAAGGGGACTGAGGATCTCATCTCGGTACCTAATGGCAGTCAGGCTACCTCTGGCGAGCACATGGAGGGCTGTGCGGCCCCCCAAAGAAATGCCACCCCACACCATGACTGACCCACCGCCAAACCGGTCATGCTGGAGGATGTTGCAGAACGTTCTCCACGGCGTCTCCAGACTGTCACGTCTGTCACGTGCTCAGTGTGAACCTGCTTTCATCTGTGAAGAGCACAGGGCGCCAGTGGCGAATTTGCCAATCTTTGTGTTCTCTGGCAAATGCCAAATGTCGTGCACGGTGTTGGGCTGTAAGCACAACCCCCACCTGTGGACGTCGGGCCCTCATATACCACCCTCATGGAGTCTGTTTCTGACTGTTTGAGCAGACACATGCACATTTGTGGCCTGCTGGAGGTCATTTTGCAGGGCTCTGGCAGTGCTCCTCCTTGCACAAAGGCGGAGGTAGTGGTCCTGCTGCTGGGTTGTTGCCCTTCTACGGCCTCCTCCACGTCTCCTGATGTACTGGCCTGTCTCCATCAGCCAGGAAGCATAGGAACTGAGAAGTGGTCTGTTGTTATCACCTGCAGAACCACTCCTTTATTGGGGGTGTCTTGCTAATTGCCTATAATTTCCACCTGTTGTCTATTCCATTTGCACAACAGCATGTGAAATTGATTGTCAATCAGTGTTGCTTCCTAAGTGGACAGTTTGATTTCACAGAAGTGTGATTGACTTGGAGTTACATTGTGTTGTTTAAGTGTTCCCTTTATTTTTTTGAGCAGTGTACAACACCCACCCCAACCCCATGTACACCGAGGCCCATCTCTTCCCTCACAGACTAGAATAGACCAGACATGCTTTCCAGCCTCCCAGCTCCAGACAAAGCCGGTGTGTGAAGACTGGTCACGGACGACGGGTATCACCAGGGCTCTATTAGGTGTTCTTTGATATTTTGCTGTGGGACCTAACATTTTATTTTGGAAGCACCAGTGCGACCAGGGGGGAAAAAATCACCCAGATAATAATTGTTGTAATGATAGGCTTCACTGTGCAATTGTTTGAGTCCCCTAGAGAAAAAAGTGAGCACAGATTATTTAATATTGTAAAGAATGCACCAGCGATTTGTAGTTCTTGTAACTTTCTGAAGAGAACTGCATGGGAATGCCTGTCTACCATTTTGTGTAGCCAGTTAGCGATGCCAAGTACCATCAAATATATTTTATTTTCTTCTCCTGGCCTCAAAAGTGATCTCCTGATGTGGTTTTAATCATTGTTATGGACTTGGAACATCAAATTATATATTTTTTAAATAAAAAAAGAATAGATTTTGAGTGAACCTGGAAAAACTAAACTGAGTAGTTTTTTTGTTGTGGTTTTTGATGTTATTATGACTGGTAGATTTTTTTCATCTATCTGGTAACTTTACCAGTATATCTAACCCAGAGTCTCTGGTGGCACAGCTAGCACTGTGATGCAGTGCCTTAGACCACTGCTCAACCCGGAGGCCCGCCGCACTGCTTCTTGACTCACTGCTCGGTTAAAAGGATCGGGGTCCCGCTAGCGGGACAACTTCCGGTAAGACTGGAGGGCGCGTAATTCAATAAATATTCGTAAATATTATGGATTTTAAACATTTATAAATGTCTGATATCAACTGAAAGCTTAAATCCTTGTTAATCTCACTGCACTGCCCGATTTACAGTAGCTATTACAGCGAAAACACGCCATGCGATTGTTTGAGGACTGCGCACCACATCTGATTTGTCATCCAAAGGGTCCCAGCTATAACATGTAGTGTCTTTAGATCAAATCCTTCTTTACATCCCAAAAAGTCAGTTTAGTTGGCGACATCGATATGAGTAATCCACTCGTTCAACTTTCAGAGAAAGGAATCTGAAAATCTACCCCTAAACTTTGTTTCAACAAGTCAAAATACGTTTCTATTTACTCCTCAGATACCCTAAAATGTAATCAAACTATACTATTTATTTCTGAAAGAAGTATGTTCATTAAGGAAACCGATTTTAGCAGGTGAGTAATTGTCATTATTACAAATAAATAAAAATCAGCCGATTTAATCAGTATCTGCTTTTTTTGGTCCTCCAATAATCGGTATAGGCGTTGAAAACTCATAATCGGTTGACCTCTAGTTTCAATAAATCGTTAGTCACCTGGAAGCTTAGCTAAATATGGTCTAATATAACCATTACATACATCATTGTTGTTGGTATAACCACTGACAGAGTAGCTTGTTAGTAGCTTGAGTGTACAACAGGGCCTTCTCTCTCAGGATGGAAACCCTCAAATTTAGACTCTATTAATTCTTACAAAGATTTTATTAGTTTCAGAAACAACCTGTATGATGACATCGCCAAGTCTGAAAGCTTTGCATAGACGCTTTGTTGCGTTGTTGTGGGACTGTAAAAAATGCCCGGAATGTAAAATAACGTTATTAACTGGTTCTCGTTCTTTTAAAATAACAGTATAGGGAATTCCATAAGGTAATTCAAGAAATTGTCAAATAGACTAGACGGTTTCTTTCACCCTTCAATCGCTGTTGAGTAGCGCACGCGCCCCTCCCTTTGTGCTTCACAGTCCAGGGGCAGCTCTCTCCCTCCCATCCGAATCAGAACTATTGATAAATGATCCAACCCAAATGTAGAGTGGTAGTCCCTTATCCTCGTGTACAATCATCTCAAACTCCTTATTTACATCTGGTATTCCCAGAGTGGGGACTTCTCAAACACTTCTTGACACCCTGGTGTCCAGTATACTGGGTCGTGTCTCTGTCCCACCCCCCCCCTTCCGTCAAAGCGTTCAATGGCATAGTCATTGATGAGAACGATGGAATAAAAACTATGGATGTAGTCAAATAGACCCCGTTCTTAATTTAACTGTCACTGCCCCACAGCCGAAATCGATTGCTACTGGGACAGTGACACGTGCATTTTGTGACATGCCCGAAACCCTATGAAAGGGTACTTCACATTGAGTCTATCAATCGACCCTCAATTTAGCACAAACAGACACACATTTACAGAAAGGGAGATATCCTGCAAACATAAACTTCATTCATCTTAAATTTGAGGCATACATTTTTCTCTGTATGGTCCCCGTTTGTCTTTGTATTATACCGGCGCGAGTGGCATGTTAATGACAGATCATTGTCTCAATGCATTTTTTTTGTTGAATTTTTACCCCTTTTTCTCCCCAATTTGGTGGTATTCAATTGTTGTAGTAGCTACTATCTTGTCTCATCGCTACAACTCCCGTACGGGCTCGGGAGAGACGAAGGTTGAAAGTCATGCGTCCTCCAATACACAACCCGGAAGCCAGCCGCACCAATGCGCCGGAGGAAACACCGTGCACCTGGCCACCTTGGCTAGCGCACACTGCGCCCAGCCCGCCACAGGAGTCGCTGGTGCGCGATGAGACAAGGACACCCCTACCGACCAAGCCCTCCCTAACCCGGGAGACGCTAGGCCAATTGTGCGTCGCCCCACGGACCTCCCGGTCGCGGCCGGTTACGACAGAGCCTGGGCGCGAACCCAGGGACTCTGATGGCACAGCTGGCGCTGCAGTACAGCGCCCTTAACCACTGCGCCACCCGGGAGGCCACCTCAATGCATTTTTAAAGTCTAGATTACTATACATTTCGTGAAGACCCCAAAAAATTTGTTTGGTAATCTCCAATCATTTACGGGCAAAAATTAAAGCTGGACAGTCATGGAGCATTAGAAAATTCAAAAAACGATGGATGTAGGAAAGATGTGCAAAAGTTTCTGTCACTGGTAATCTTGTCGTCTAGACCTGTTGCATTGACGTATGGCTTGAGTTCTGTACTTTCTGTTCCTGGGAGATCAAATAAGAAACCTGTGCTGGATTATCAGCTTTTTTTTAGTTTAACAGACCATTTCTTTGGATTGGTTTAATTCAATTTGGGACAATTTCATGTAATGGGGCAGTCAAACAATCGACTGCAGATGCTGTCAACACTCGTATTCATCATGTGACCTTGTATGAGAACCTTCGCTTCAAATTACTAAAATATTGCATTATTAGAGTGCTTGTTGAAAGCTACTAATAACATATTAGGAACTATACTGTCAATACTCATTACACTTGACTTCAATTGATAAACCATGAGTATCATGAATCTTTCCATTTCCTTTCTTTCTACTCCGAACTCACTTTCTTCTACTTTCAGTAGTATACATACAGTTGAAGTTTACATACACTTAGGTTGGAGTCACTTAAAATAGTTTTTCAACCACTCCACAAATTTCTTGTTAACAAACTATAGTTTTGGCAAGTCAGTTAGGACATTTACTTTGAGCACGACACAAGTAATCTTTCCAACAAATGTTTACAGACAGATTATTTCACTTATAATTCACTCTGTCACAATTCTAGTGGGTCAGAAGTTTATATACACTAAGTTGACTGTGCCTTTAAACAGCTTGGAAAATTCCAGAAAATTATGTCATGGCTTTAGAAGCTTCTGATAGGCTAATTGACATCATTTGAGTCAATTGGAGGTGTACCTGTGGATGTATTTCAAGGCCTACCTTCAAACTCAGTGCCTCCTTGCTTGACATTATGGGAAAATCAAAATAAATCAGCCAAGACCTCCGAAAAAACATTGTAGACCTCCTGGTTCATCCTTGGGAGCAATTTCCAAACGCCTGAAGGTACCACATTCATCTGTACAAACAATAGTACGCAAGTATAAACACCATGGGACCACGCAGCCATCCTTCCGCTCAGGAAGGAGACTTGTTCTGTCTCCTAGAGATGAACGTACTTTGGTGCGAAAAGTGCAAGTCATTCCCAGAACAACAGCAAAGGATCTTGTGAAGATGCTGGAGGAAACCGGTACAAAAGTATCTATACCCACAGTAAAACGAGTCCTATATCGATATAACCTGAAAGGCCGCTTAGCAAGGAAGAAGCCACTGCTCCAAAACTGCCATTAAAAAAAGACAGACTACGGTTTGCAACTGCACATGGGGACAAAGATTGTACTTTTTGGAGAAATGTCCTCTGGTCCAGTTGGAAAGTTTGGCCATAATGACCATCGTTATGTTTGGAGCAAAAAGGGGAGGCTTGCACGCCGAAGAACACCATCCCAACCGTGAAGCACTGGTGCACTTCACAAAATAGAGTGCATCATGTGGAGGGGAAATTACGTGGATATATTGAAGTAACATCTCAAGACATCGTTCAGGAAGTTAACGCTTGGTTGAAAATGGGTCTTCCAAATGGACAATGACTTCCAAAGTTGTGGCAAAATGGCTTAAGGACAACAAAGTCATGGTATTGGAGTGGCCATCACAAAGCCCTGACCTCAATCCTATAGACAATTTGTGGGCAAAACTGAAAATGTCTGTGAGCAAGGAGGCCTACAAACCTGACTCGGTTACACCAGCTCTGTCAGGGTGAATGGGCCAAAATTCACCCAACTTATTGTGGGAAACTTGTGGAAGGCTACCTGAAACGTTTGACCCAAGTTAAACAATTTAAAGGCAATGCTACCAAATACTAATTGAGTGTATGTAAACTTCTGACCCACTGGGAAAGTGATGAAAGCTGAAAATATATTATTCTCTCTATTATTCTGACATTTCACATTCTTAAAATAAGTGGTGATCCTAACTGACCTAAGACAGGGAACTTTTACAAGTATTAAATGTCAGGAATTGTGAAAAACGGAGTTTAAATGTATTTGGCTACGGTGTATGTAAACTTCCGACTTCAACTGTATGTTTTCCTTCAACTCACTTTTCCACCCTTTCCAACTGGAGAGCCCTCTCAATCATCATCACCCAGTACATTTCTCTTCCACTCTAACACTAGTTTACCTTTAACATATCTTCTATGCTTTTACCTCTCTTTCCCTCTAACATTATTTTACCAGGTGAACAAAAAGGTTTTAATTACAGACAAAACAAAACTTATTTTCACAGGCAGGCCACTGCCCCCCTGGAAGGCTTCGTTTATTTTAGTCTACCCTATCTTTTTTTTGCTGTACATATTTATTACCAATCTCCGTTGTATATTCATTTGCTGCACATTCATGAATGTCTTTTATTTTGAGGTTAATATGTAATGCTTCCAAATGATAAAATACATCAGTCATCACACCAATGTTCACCAAATTTTAAATGTACTGTATCAATTGAACTACTCCTTACCGCTTTCTGCTTCGTTTCCAATTTTGTTTGTCTTAACTATTGTCTATGGTTTTGAATTGACTGATGTTGTTTCTAATCTAACCATTTACACAGTTGCATAGGGGCCCAGCTTTTTCTGTGGGTTATAGACTCTGGACCGTAACATCCCACGATCACCTCTTTTAACAACCTTTATACACTCTTTTAAACTCCTCTTCTTCTTTCTCACACAATTGCTTCACTGTTTGGTCACCGGTCAATTAATCCGCACATAAAACGGTCAACCGAATCGTTTCTAGTCATCTCCTTCTAGGCATTTTCCTTCTCTTGACTTTATATTGCGATTGGCAACTTAAATAAATTAGGTGCATTACCGCAACTGACCGCCACGTCTTTCATTTACCCACGTGGGTATTTTGGAGAAGGCACGTGGGTATCTGCTTCCATAAACTAAAGAGGAGATGGGAGAGGAAGGACTTGCAGCGTGATCTGTATCACAAATAGAACTGACTTCTATTTTAGCCCTTGGCAACACAGACGCTCGCGAGCAGTGTGGGTGCAATTATTCAATAATATAGATTTCTACATTTATTTTGCATCGCACGCGACTCGAGCGGTGTAGTCCGCCTGTTAGTGTACCAAACTCTGCCAGTGACGGACTTCTCCGTCACAAATGTATTGGTTCAATGAACTCACCAGATCTACACAACGTCTCTCATTCCCATCATATTCATAAATTGGGACTGTATCCCCTCGGATTTAGTAACTATGGCTCTATCCACTGTTACTGACAGGATGCATCCACCTGCCACAAAGATGTACTTTTCCATCACCCAGGATTTCTCCGTACTTCTTCGTGCAGATCACCTTATCAGTCAGGAGAGGCTTTGAGGTAGTGGGAGTACACATTCCTGCAGTCCAGTAAATACAGTGCATTTTCACTTTGTCATTATGGGGTATTGTGTGTAGATTGATTGATGGGGGGAATTAAAAAAAAAAAAACATTTTAGAATATGGCTGTAACGTAACTGGATAAAGGGAAGGGGTCTGAATACTTTCCGAGTGCACTGTAATTACATTTCTCCTACACAGAACTTGAACCTAACACTATTTTCTAAGGATGTATAAAAACAATCTATTCATACTAAGAGGATATAATAGTATAACATTGTAATTAGGACACTAGTATCACTCAGTTGTATTGGCACTTCTTTGTAAATATCAGCAGTAACATTACTGGTATGTAAATAAGTCTAACCAATGACGCATTTGCAAACAGCCCGGTATTGTGGTATGGATGTTATTCCTCTTTTGTTATTGTTTTACTCAGACATCTGTAGTTGTTCAACCACAACAAAATAACGGAAATGCTCATTTTTAAGCTATGAGCATGTGTGATAGAAGCTAATTATAAACATGCATAAGATGTTTTGAACTGAAATGTAGTATATATTATTGCTAGCATCTTTTGTAGCCAGTGATCTCTCGTGACCATGTAATGTGCAGTGTTACTACATGGCTGTTACTACATGGAGTGTCTTTTGTTGCTTGTATGTGACAAGCTAAGGGGGACTTGTCAGTAACAGATGTCCAGGCTCAGGTTAATGCAGGAAGTAGTTTGCATTGCTTTGTAAGTGTGAACTACATAACTTGCCTAATAAGGTTCTGCTTTATACTCCATAGATGCTATTTTTGAGATGACAATGTCAGAGGAGTTCCTAGTGTTAAACTGTTGTAATGAACTGTTTTAATTACCGTAAGGGAATGGTGTGTTAGACCAGTCCGTTGCAGTGAACTGTGTTTGGAGTCAGCCAGTGAAGCAGTTGTGGAATGGTGAACACATGTAAACACAGAATGGGGCGGAGTGGTTTGAATTAAGTGTAGGCACATGGTTTTTGTCACAACATTTCTGACCCTGTCGTGACTGATTTTAATGTCATGTTTTATTACATCAACAATATGTTCAATTTATTTGGGATTTTAAAAAACAAACATTTTCTCAGCATTTCAGTTATCACACTTTGGGTTTCAATTGCTGCTTCTTTAAAAACATAGGAAAAGGGGGATACCTAGTCAGTTGTCCAACTGAATTTATTTAACTGAAATGTGTCTTCCGCATTTAACCCAACCCCTCTGAATCAAAGACGTGAGGGGGCTGCCTTAATCGACATCCACGTCTTCGGCGCCTGGGGAACAGTGGGGTAACTGCCTTGCTCGGGGGCAGAACAACAGATTTTTACAGCTGCTGTTAAAATGTTCACACCAGGCAAAAAGTATGGAATAAGAGAACAAAGGCTATTTATATAAATAAGATTGGTATACATCTTAATTTAGGAAATGACTTGTAATGTTATAAATAATTGAATGGTTTAATTTATTTAATCAACCGATTCTTTAAAAACGTAAGGTTAACATTGTTGTTATTTTTAAGACTGTCAATATCTACGGATATATACAGTGCATTCAGAAAGAATT
Source organism: Oncorhynchus nerka (assembly GCF_034236695.1). Classification (NCBI taxonomy): domain Eukaryota; kingdom Metazoa; phylum Chordata; class Actinopteri; order Salmoniformes; family Salmonidae; genus Oncorhynchus; species Oncorhynchus nerka. The sequence continues at coordinate 39,865,869 of NC_088420.1, read as the reverse complement.
CAGACCCTTTACTCAGTACTTTGTTGAAGCACCTTTAGCAGCAATTACAGCCTTGTCTTCTTGGGTATGATGCTACAAGCTTGGCACACCTGTATTTGGGGAGTTTCTCCTATTCTTCTCTGCAGATCCTCTCAAGCTCGTGTCAGGTTGGATGGGGAGTGTCGCTGCACAGCTATTTTCAGGTCTCTCCAGAGATCAGTTTCAAGTCCAGGCTCTGGCTGGACCACTCAAGGACATTCAGACTTGTCCCAAAGCCCCTCCTGCGTTGTCTTGGCTGTGTGCTTAGGGTCTTTGTCCTGTGAACGTTTACATCCTGGCCAATTCAATTCGAATTTCAACTCATGAGTTGATTCCAAAATTCAGAATTGCGCACAACCATGGTATCGAACCCCAAATGTTTCCACGTGCACTACAGAACAGGAAGAGAACTGCTGGCCCATGCCATGGGCACAACAGATGAACTGAAACTAGGTCAGTTAGTTAGAGAGCAAAGCAAGCACACCCTCACCCCTGACTCAACCTCAGCCCTTATCCAGGCTCAGGGTCACCCCTCCTCCTGAAATATACTCTGGTTCCATGTCACCCCTCAAAATTCAGAATTGCGCACAACCATGGTATCGAACCCCAAATGTTTCCACGTGCACTACAGAACAGGAAGAGAACTGCTGGCCCATGCCATGGGCACAACAGATGAACTGAAACTAGGTCAGTTAGTTAGAGAGCAAAGCAAGCACCCCCTCACCCCTGACTCAACCTCAGCCCTTATCCAGGCTCAGGGTCACCCCTCCTGAAATATACTCTGGTTCCATGTCACCCCTCATCCCTGTGTGTACCCCCCCAAAAAACCTGCCTTTGTCCAAAGAATCCTCATCCTTCCACCTCCCTGTCCTCCAAACCCCCCTCCCTAGTAACCACACCCCCAAAGACACCCAACACGTAACAGTCAGACCAAAGCCCCAGAGCCAGAACAGCTCAGTTCCTTTCTAAATGCAGTCAGATGTCAGTCTGACAGTGGAAAGCTCCCTGTCTCTCTCTCACACTCACAATAGGGAGCGTTTCCTGGACAACCTGGCCACTTGCCAGATCTTGCACTGATGTTGTTTCATATTGTGGTCTGGTCTCTGGTCTGGGTTGGCACTTTTAGCAGATCAGAGAGCAGATCTAGGCCTAGCAGTGTATCTGGCAACACTGAGACTGAGGCATAAAGGCCTCAGGCCTGTGCACAAGCTCTGTTTCCTTTTACCCCTGTTTTAGTATTTAAATAGGCCTATTGTCGAAGTGAAATGAGACTTTTTAGTTAACATTTATTTGCTGGCCCTCTTAAGAAAAGGTTTTGATTATTGTTGACTTTTACTGGTCCAAGAATGAAGGTGTTGGCGATCATAAAATTTTCCAAAGAGTTATAGTCTACAAATGCATGAAGGTATCTGATTTGACTTGTACTTGATATTCTGTCAGGGCTTTATGCTGGCCACCTGTTGAATGTTACCGGACAGAGCTCTGTGTGTTTGGATAAGAGTGCACTATGAGAAGCCTAGGGATAGTAGTAGTGAGTGTGGCCAACTTAATCTGTTTTGAACTCTTTATCAGCAATCTATTGTTTCAGATAGATGTATGAAGCTGTATTGTTTTTTTTTGTGGTAGGCTAGCTTTGGCTGTTGTCTGAGTAGAGCCAGCAGTTTTTTTTTTTTAACACGTGACCTGACCAAGAAAAACTCCCGTCCCTACCGATGAGAAATGTTATATATGTTATGTATGATTTGCGATGGTAGACTGAGGGGATTTGGTTAGTAGACAGGAAGAATGAGGTTTTTCACGTTTCCACTTTCGTCACTCGCTCAGTCACGCTTTGGCCCTTTTTTGTTTTCAGTTTGGTGGGAAAGTATGCCAAAGCTGCACACATTCCTCATGTCACTGCCCCACGCCAGAGAGAACAGGCGCAAGGTCCTACGTCCGTGGGTGTGTGTGCGTGTACATTATTTCAGTTTTACCTCTGCCTATATATTTACATCAAATTATATTAAAGTTTAAAGTGACTCTCCCAGTACTTTTGTATACTTTTTAGCCAGTAGTTCTTAAAGTAGCACTCACCAGCCAAGTGATCTCCGAAAATCGCATGCTACATTCCATATGTGCAGCTACTCTAAATTACCAAAAGTATGTGGACACCTGCTCGTTGAACATCTCATTCCAAAATCATGGACATTAATATGGAGTTGGGCCCCACTTTGCTGCTATAACAGCCTCCACTCTTCTGGGAAGGCTTTCCACTAGATGTTGGAACATGCTTCCATTCAGCCATGAGCATTTGTGAGGTCGGGCACTGATGTTGGGCGATTAGTCCTGTCTCACAGTCGGCATTTCATATCATCCCAAACGTGTTCCATGGGTTGAGGACAGGGCTCTGTGCAGGCCAGTCAAGTTCTTCCACATCGATCTCGACAAACCATTTCTGTATGGACCTTGCTTTGTGCACGGGGGCATTGGGATGCTGAAACAGGAAAGGGCATTCCCCAAACTGTTGCTACAAAGTTGGAAGCAGAGAATTGTCTAGAATGTCATTGTATGCTGTAGCGTTAAGATTTCCCTTCACTGGACTAAGGGGCCTAGCTCGAACCATGAAAAACAGCCCCAGACCATTATTCCTCCTCCACCAAACTTTACAGTGGGCACTATGCATTGGGGCAGGTTGCATTCTCCTGGCATCCGCCAAACCCATATTCTTCCGTCGGACTGCCAGATGGTGAAGCATGATTCATCACTCCAGAGAACACATTTTCCACTGCTCCAGAGTCCAATGGCGACAGGCTTTACACCACTCCAGCCAACGCTTGGCATTGCGCATGGTGATCTTTGGCTTTTGTGCGGCTACTCGGCCATTGAAACCCATTTCATTTAGTTCCTGACGAACAGTTCTTGTGCTGACGTTGCTTCCAGAGGTAGTTTGGAACTCTGTGAGTGTTGCAACCGAGGACAAACTATTTTTACACACTTCAGCACTCGGTGGTCCCGTTCTGTGAACTTGTGTTGTCTACCATGTCGCGTCTGAGCCGGTATTGCTCCTAGATGTTTCCACTTCACATTAACAGCACATACACTTGACCGGGGCAGCTCTAGCAGGGCAGAAATTTGACGAACTGAGCATGTCTTTAACTTCTTATGGCTGGGGGGGGCGGTAATTGAGTAGCTTGGGTGAATAAGGTGCCCAGAGTAAACTGCTTGCTACTCAGGCCCAGAAGCTAAGATATGCATATTATTAGTAGATTTGGATATAAAACACTCTGAATTTTCTAAAACTGTTTGAATGATGTTTGTGAGTACAACAGAACTAATATGGCAGGCAAATACATGGGAAAAAATCCAACCAGAAAGCGGGAAATCCGAGGTTTGTAGTTTTCAAGTCATTGCCTATCGAATATACAGTGTCTATGGGGTCATATTGCACGTCCTACGGCTTCCACTAGATGTCAACAATCTTTAGAACCTTGTTTCAGGCTTCTACTGTGAAGGGGGAGAGAATGAGAGCTGTTCGAGTCAGGTGTCTGGCAGAATGCCATGAGCTAAATCATGCGCGTGGCTGTGAGAGGTAGCTGCGGTCCTTTTCAGTTCTAAAGACAAAGGAATTGTCCGGTTGAAACATTATTGACGATTTATGATAAAAACTTCCTAAAGATTGATTCTATACATCGTTTGACATGTTTCTACTAGAGGTCGGCCGATTATGATTTTTTTCAACGCCGAACCCGATTTATTGGAGGATCAAAAAGCCGATGCCGATTTAATTTAAAAAAATTAAAATAAAATAATTTACAAAAATGTAATTGTCATTATTACAAATACAACAATACTGAATGAACACTTATTTTAACTTAATATAATACATAAATAAAATCAATTCAGCCTCAAATAAATAATGAAACATGTTCAATTTGGTTTAAATAATGCAAAAACAAAGTGTTGGAGAAGAACGTAAAAGTGCAATATGTGCTATGTAAGAAAGCTAACGTTTCAGTTCCTTGCTCAGAACATGAGAACATATGAAAGCTGGTGGTTCCTTTTAACATGAGACTTCAATATTCCCAGGTAAGAAGTTTTAGGTTGTAGTTATTATAGGACTATTTCCATCTATACCATTTGTATTTCATTAACCTTTGACTATTGGATGTTCTTATAGGCACTTTAGTATTTCCAGTGTAACAGTATAGCTTCCGTCCCTCTCCTCGCTCCTCCCTGGGATTGAACCAGCAACACAACGACAACAACCACCACATCGAAGCAGCGTTACCCATGCAGAGCAAGGGAAACAACCACCCCAAGGCTCAGAGCCAGTGAAGTTTGAAACGCTATTAGCGCACGCTAACTAGCCAGCCATTTCACTTCGGTCACACCAGCCTCATCTCGGGAGTTGATAGGTTTGAAGTCATAAACAGCGCAATGCTTGATGCACAACGAAGAGCTGCTGGCAAAACGCACGAAAGTGCTGTTTGAATGAATGTTTACGCGCCTGCTTCTGCCTACCACCGCTCAGTCAGATACTTAGATACTTGTATGCTCAGTCAGATTATATGCAACACAGGACACGCTAAATAATATATATAGTAATATCATCAACCAGGTGTAGTTAACTAGTGATTATGATTGATTGTTTTTATAAGATAAGTTTAATGCTAGCTTGCAACTTACCTTGGCTTACTGCATTTGCATAACAGGCAGTCTCCTTGTGGAGTGCAACGAGAGAGAAGCAGGTTGTTATTGCGTTGGACTAGTTAACTGTAAGGTTGCAAGATTGGATCCCCCGAGCTGACAAGGTGAACTGTCTTTCTGCCCCTGAACGAGGCAGTTAACCCACTGTTCCTAGGCCGTCATTGAAAATAAGAATGTGTTCTTAACTGACTTGCCTAGTTAAATAAAGGTGTAAAAATATATATATAATTAAATCGGCGCCCAAAAATAGCGATATCCGATTGTTATGAAACCTTGAAATCGGCCATTCCGATTTAATCGGTCGACCTCTAGTTTCTACGAACTGTAATAGAACTTTTTTGACATTTCGTCTGAACAAGTGATCGCGCATTATGCATTTGGATTACTGGGCTAAGCGCGCGAACAAAAAGGAGGTATTTGGACATAAATGATAGACTTTATCGAACAAAACAAACATTTATTGTTGAACTGGGATTCCTGAGAGTGCATTCTGATGAAGATCATCAAAGGTAAGTAAATATTTATAACGCTATTTCTGACTTTTGTGACACCTTTCCTTCTTTGGAAAATGGCTGTATGTTTTTCTGTGGCTAGGTGCTGACCTAACATAATTGCAAGGTGTGCTTTCGACGTCAAGCCTTTTTGAAATCTGACACAGCGGTTGCATCAAGGAGAAGTTTATCTATAATTCCATGCATAACACTTGTATCTTTTATCAATGAGTATTTCTGTAATTTGATGTGGCTCTCTGCACTTTCACCAGATGTTTGTTTGAGACGATGCATTTCTGAACATAACACACCAATTTCAAATTAGGTTTTTGGACATAAAGATGAACTTTATCGAACAAAAAACACATTTATTGTGTAACATGAAGTCCTGTGAGTGCCATCTGATGAAGATTATCAAAGGTTAGTGATTAATTTAATCACTATTTCTGACTTTTGTGAGCCCTCTCATTGGCTGGAAAATGGCTGTATGGTTTTCTGTGACTAGGTGCTGACCTAACATAATCGTTTGGTAGGCTTTACGGCGAAAGCACATTTGAAATCGGACACTGTTGCTGGATTTACAAGAAGTTTACTTTTTAAAATGGTGTGTAATACTTGTATGTTTGAGGAATTTGAATTGTGGGATTTCTGTTGTTTTGAATTTGGCGCCCTGCAATTTCACTGGCTGTTGGTGAGGTGGGACGCTAGCGTCTGACATCCCAAAGAAGTTAATGTACAGTACCAGTCAAAAGTTTGGACACACCTACTCATTCAAGGGTTATTCTTTATTTGTACTATTTTCTACATTGTAGAATAATAGTGAACTAAGAAAAAAACGAAGAAATAACACATGGAATCATGTAGTAACTGAAAGTGTTAACTTCTCTAGGGTATGTGGGACGCTAGCGTCCCACCTGGCCAACATCCAGTGAGATTGCAGAGTGCCAAATTCAAATACAGAAATACTCATTATAAAAATTCAGAAAAGATACAATTATTTTACATAGGTTTAAAGATGAACTTCTTGTGAATCCAACCACAGTGTCAGATTTCAAACATGCTTTACAGCGAAAGCATACCTTATGATTATTTGAGAACATCGCCAACATTCTTATTGGCGTCCTTCAGTAGTGGTTTCTTTGCAGCAATTTGACCATGAGTCTCCTCAACAGTTGATGTTGAGATGTGTCTGTTACTTGAACTCTGACCATTTAATTGGACTTCAATTTCTGAGGTTGGTAACTCTAATGAACTTATCTTCTGCTGCAGAGGTAACTCTGGGTCTTCCTTTCCTGTGGCGGTCCTCATGAGAGCCAGTTTCATCATAGCGCTTGAAGAAACTTTCAAAGTTGTTTCAATTTTACGGAATGACGGACCTTCATGTCTTAAAGTAATGATGGACTGTCGTTTTTTGCTTATTTCAGCTGTTCTTGCCGTAATATAGACTTAGCCTTATTTGGTAAAAGACCATCTTCTGTATACCAGCCCTACCTTGTCACAACACAACTGATTGACTGTAACGCATTAAGAAGGAAATAAATTCCACAAAGGAACTTTTTAACAAGGCACACCTGTTTAATTAATTATTATTTTTATTCAACATTTAACTAGGCAAGTCAGTTAAGAACAAATTCTTATTTACAATGACAGCCTATACCGGCTAAACCTGGACGACGCTGGTTCAATTGTGCGCCACCCAATCATGGCCGGTTGTTATACAGCCTGGAATCAAACCAGGTTGTCTGTAGTGACGCCTCAAGCCCTGAGATGCAGTGCCTTAGACCGCTGCGCACTCGGGAGCATTGAAATGTATTCCAGGTGACTACCTCATGAAGCTAGTTGAGAGAATGCCAAGCGTGTGCAAAGCTGTCATCGAGTCAAAGGGTGGCTACTTTGAAAAATCTCAAATGTTTTTATTTGTTTAACACTTCTTTGATTACTACATTATTCCATATGTTATTTCATAGTTTTTATGTCTTCACTGTTATTCTACAATGTAGAAAATAGTAAAAATAAATAAAAACCCTTGAAGGACAAGGTGTGTCCAAACTTTTGACCGGTACTGTAATTTGATGAATATACGTCGGTCTATTCGTACTTGTTTTTTATGAACTGTCAAGCACTTTTGTCCAACTCAGTCACTATACTGCTTTGAAATTAACAAGTGATGATGTATTTTGTCCCAAGCATTCGCTAACTGAAAGCAAGCTCACAGAAATGTTTGAGGATTTGCCCTCTTTCCAAAACTTTAGTGAGCCAAACACTCATATTGCAAATCCCCACACTTAAAAAAGCATCAACATGAATGTTTGTGCCACGACGTAGAGCCACTTTCACTTTGACATCATACTAGTAAAAGGCTACTGTTCGCATTGTTGTTTGACCTTTGCTGAATGAAAAGAGTATATGCCATATTGTCTGTAAGCTAAATCTACTCTCATAGACCTGTGTTTATTCTCTCTCTCCTGACTGTCTAACACTGATGTTCCTATGACCCCCCACATAGGACCGCAAGCTGTCCAAGTCGGAACGGCAGCGGTTCAAGGAGGAGGCTGGCATGCTGAAGGGGCTGCAGCACCCCAACATTGTCCGCTTCTATGAATCCTGGGAGGCCCCCGTTAAAGGCAGGAAGTGCATTGTGCTGGTCACAGAACTCATGACCTCCGGAACACTGAAAACGTGAGTATCATTCTTACACACAGGCGTCAACACCAGTCCAGTGCTGGACGTCATGCAAATGGTGTTGCTCTCTTCTGTGTGTTCTTTCTCAACGATGGTCATAATGAAACTGTCTGCACTAGGTTCCTGAGTCAGTGAATTGTAATGAGGATGGATGTGTGACGTCCATCTTTAACCCTATATCTGTCCTGTTCTGTAGGTATCTGAAACGTTTCAAGGTGATGAAGATTAAGGTTCTGAGGAGCTGGTGTAGGCAGATCCTGAAGGGCCTTCACTTTCTCCACACCCGAGCCCCTCCCATCATTCACAGGGACCTGAAGTGTGACAACATCTTCATCACCGGCCCCACAGGCTCCGTCAAGATAGGAGACCTGGGATTGGCCACACTCAAGAGGTCATCTTTCGCCAAGAGTGTCATAGGTAAGACCCCAATATCACCCACTTCCTTTTACTGTGCCCTGCTTTCCTCCTCGCTACACTCCAAAGGGATGTCTTGTGTAAGGTTCTTATACTGTGGTTGACTTTGAGGTTATGAAGGGTTAGGTTTTTGTTTCTGATCATCTTTTTTTTTTATGACAATGTGGTTGGAAAACAGACCACAATGTTTCAGCTCTCTAATCAAACCACAGCACAAGCGGAGGCCAGGTCATGGGGAGACCCACAAACCCTTTCTTTACACACACTGTCATGTCAGTGAGTCCGCCAGGGCTGGTTACTCAGTGACAGAATCGATTAGATAGTCTTTTTCCTCCATAAAGTGAAAGTTTGCTGTGTCAGGCTCCTACTAAGAGTAAGTAGCGCCTCCAATCTCTCGGTGAAATATGAATCTCAATCCACCTGTCATGCCTTAACCGTCAGGCTAGCCAGACCAGGGCAACAGGTATGGCCACTGGTTCTATGTTCTGTCTCAGACTGGTCTTTGCTCTGTGGTTTGGAAATATGTGGTCTGTTTGCCAATGATGCCAATAACATTTCCCGTTTGTCTCTCTTTTTTTTAAGGGTTTGCTCCCACAGGTTTTTGTCAGTGTTTCTCTGTCTTTTAAACCATTTTAGGAGCAGAGAGAATGTCTGCTTCTTTTTCTGTCTGGAAAAGCCCCCTCCCCCCCACTTCTCCTTTATCAGACATTTTATTTTATTTTTTCATCTCGGGTATGTTTTGTACTGTAGGCTGTAGCCTCAGATGTGCTCCATGCTGCAGTAAAGGAATAAGTAGGGTACTGCTGGTAAGTGACTATTGTTATGGGCCTGGTAAGTGTGCGAATGCACTGTGACACACATCTTACAAAAACCTATTCATTTCAAATATCCATCTTGAGTTTTTCTGTGTAAGACCCTCAGAAGATTGAAAGCAGAGTATCTGCTATTTGAATACGGCTGGTGTCCAGCCACACACTGTTTCATTAACTAGCTATGGGATCTGCTTCTCTCGGCCCTCACCGTAACACCTTACTCCCCAGGTCAATGAGGACAGGTAAGTTTGTATGAAACGGGTTATGTTTGAGTGTTTGTTTGTGAAAGGTAAGGTCTTGACACAAGTTATTTCCATAGCTAGTCTTACAATTCATGCCCCTTCTCTGCCATATTGAAGCCCCTGATCACTCAACTCACTAACCGGGTTCTGACTGGTAAACCGGGTAATTCTACAGTCTGTCAGTAGTTGAACTGACATGTGTCTAACACCAATTTTCCCACAGTGTGTTCTGTACACCAGCCATCTTCTTTAGACCCCTATACTAGGTGTATACCCCCCCAGATAACAAGGTCTTACACTGAGAGACGTGTGCCTCTTTCACTACAGTCTAACTGAGCCCAGCTCCCCCCCTTTTTTTTGTTGCTCTCCTCCTCCCCCCTCTCTCTCTCTCTCTTTCTCTCCTCTCGCAGGCTCTGCTCACCCGGAGGCAGCGGCGACGGGTCACTCTTCTTCTTCCTCCTCTTCGGTTAGAGGAGAAGTGGGGCGTTTTGGGTGTGACACTCCGAGAGGGGGAGAGACACAGAGTTCTGAATGGTTGTATTTGATTTAAGGTACCCCTGAGTTCATGGCGCCTGAGATGTATGAGGAGAAGTACGACGAGTCAGTGGATGTGTATGCCTTTGGGATGTGCATGCTGGAGATGGCCACCTCAGAGTACCCATACTCCGAGTGCCAGAACGCTGCACAGATCTACCGCAGAGTCACCAGCGTAAGTCTCCCCCGCCTCAATCCTCATTCCATGAACCCTGTTGTTCTCCCACTCTGCCAACCCCCCCTCCCTGTTGTCCTCCCACTCTGTCAAACCCCTCTCCCTGTTGTCCTCCCACTCTGCCACCCCCTCTCCCTGTTGTCCTCCCGCTCTGCCACCCCCTCTCTGTTGTCCTCCCGCTCTGCCACCCCCTCTCTCTGTTGTCCTCCCGCTCTGCCACCCCCTCTCCCTGTTGTCCTCTCGCTCTGCCACCCCCTCTCCCCTGTTGTCCTCCCGCTCTGCCACCCCCTCTCCCTGTTGTCCTCCCGCTCTGCCACCCCCTCTCCCTGTTGTCCTCCCGCTCTGCCACCCCCTCTCCCTGTTGTCCTCCCGCTCTGCCACCCCCTCTCCCTGTTGTCCTCCCTCTCTGCCACCCCCTCTCTCTGTTGTCCTCCCTCTCTGCCACCCCCTCTCTCTGTTGTCCTCCCGCTCTGCCACCCCCCTCTCTCTGTTGTCCTCCCGCTCTGCCACCCCCCTCTCCCTGTTGTCCTGCACTGTCCTGTTATTTCCTTCTGGCTGATACTGGAAATGGTCTTTGGCTTGGATCCAAAGGAGGAGCAATAACAAACACACCTCGACATAGATACTCCATGATTTATGGTTAGAAATGGATATGGAAGGTTAGCCTATTTTGTCACCAATCAGCATTGCCATTCTAGTAATGTAATCTCTGTTGCCACGCTCAATGATCAGTTGTTCATCAACTACACTGGGAGATAGTAGGTACACCTCTCACTTCCGTGAGCGCTGCACGACCACGGTGGGAAATTCACTTTTTGGTCCACCAGCCACTGTCGCAGATAGATTTTTTTTTTTTTATCTACCAGACACTCAGATTTTATTTTACCAGACAATATTATTTTTGCCATAATTACAACAAAAATATAAACGGATGAGCATGCTTTCTGTTTTTCTAAAACAAGAAATGTATTACTATACTGAACAAAAATATAAATGCAACAATTTCAAAGATTTTACTGATTTACAGTTCATATAAAGAAATCAGTCAATTGAAATAAATGCATTAGGCCCTAATCTATGGATTTTACATGACTGGGCTGGGGTGCAGCCATGGGTGGTCCTGGGAGGGCACAGGCCTACCCACTTGGGAGCCAAGCCCAGCAAATCAGAATGAATTTCTCCCCCACAAAAGGGCTTTAATGCAGACAGAAATACTTCTCAACCCCAGACGATCCCGCAGGTGAAGAAGCCAGATGTGGAGGTCCTGAGCTGGCATGGTTACATGTGGTCTGCGATTTGTGAGGTCGGTTGGACGTACTGCCAAATTCTCTAAAACGATGTTGGAGGCAGCATATGGTGGAGAAATGAACATTAAATTCTCTGGCAACAGCTCTGGTGGACATTCCTGCAGTCAGCACGCCAATTTCACGCTTTCTCAACTTGAGACATCTGTGGCATTGTGATGTGACAAAACTGCACATTTTAAAGGGTCCTTTTATTGTCCCCAGCACAAGGTTAATTTATGTAATGATCATGGAGTTTTAATCAAATTTATTTATATAGCCCTTCGTACATCAGCTGATATCTCAAAGTGCTGTACAGAAACCCAGCCTAAAACCACAAACAGCAAGCAATGCAGGTGTAGAAGCACGGTGGCTAGGAAAAACTCCCTAGAAAGGCCGAAACCTAGAGAGGAACCAGGCTATGATGGGTGGCCAGTTCTCTTCTGGCTGTGCCGGGTGGAGATTATAACAGAACATGGCCAAGATGTTCAAATGTTCATAAATGACCAGCATGGTCAAATAATGTCAGTTGGCTTTTCATAGCCGATCATTAAGAGTATCTCTACCACTCCTGCTGTCTCTAGAGAGTTGAAAACAGCAGGTCTGGGACAGGTAGCACATCCGGTGAACAGGTCAGGATTCCATTAATCAGCTTCTTGATATGCCACACCTGTCAGATGGCTGTATTATCTTGACCAAGGATAAAATGCTAACTGACAGGGATGTTAACAGATTTGTGCACATTTGAGAGAAATAAGGTTTTTGTGCAAACGGATAACTTCTGTGAAATATTATTTCAGCTCATGAAACATGGGATCAACACTTGTGAGTTTATTTTTGTTCAGTATAGTAAGAACTAATGGGGTATATTGCTTAATTTCATAATGTTTGTGACCTGTGTTTTTTAATATACATTGGTTCAAAGATTAAGTTTAGATAGTAAACAGTTCTACAGCTGAACATCACAAATCAACAAAGTGCTTACCTGCTACAAAAGGCTGAGTGATATGGCTTAAGTAGAAATGTAGAATCTCACAAATAAATCTAGGAGAACAATTAAACTATTTTAGAGTTTTTAATGATAAGAAATGACTAAAGGTTGATTAATAAAAGCTTTTAGGAGAGAGATCCCTACTGAATCAAGCACAATCAATAGGTGAGACAAACGCTCAGCTGCCCCTTTAAGGGACTGGCTGTTACCGTGGTAACCTGGATATGCACTTGAAAAAACATTTCATCAGATAATTTGAGTTCGCTGTAACTAACATAAAAAAATCTACCTAGCATGTGAACAAAGTGATATAACTGGCCAAGAAACTCGAGGAAAAAGTCAAACTTAGTAGCCTTTTCTAGTCAATTCGACCACCTTCAACATATGGATAAAAAAATGTATATATTCCAAATATATGTGTGATCAACTGCCAACGTGGCTGGTGAAATAGACATTCTTAGCCACCAATTACAAAATCTACCTGCATTTGGCAGGGTTGGTGTTAATTTCCCAACCCTGTTTATGACACAGGTTACCTTTTTACCTCAGTTAAACATTGTTAAACTCAACTGTTAAACTTGTATTCCAGGAATCAGTATACACAACATACTTATCACAGAATTGTGCAAACTTATGACTGTCTATCAGAGCTGTCTTAATGTGACTGTGATTACAGCACTTATCCAGCCCTCCATACCTCTGTAGAGCCAGGCAGTCTCCTGCTGTCTCTATAGAGCTAATCTCTGTTACCCAGAAGTAAATCCTCTTGAAATATGGTCAGTTTCCTTATTTACATTCCTCTCCCTCCCTCCCAGTAACAGCCCTAGCCACTAATCTTCAGGGTGGGAGTGTCACCATAACTCCTAAATGCACATGTAGAATTTAGATCAGTGGCCCTCAAAACAGGCCCAGGGTTCAGTGGGTACTGTAGCTACTGAACCTTGCTCTGAGATGAGAGCACTGTAACCGGTGACTCTATTCCCCCTCAACAACGTTGTTTTCCCACAAAAACATTTGGGACATTCAAGTACATCACATTCAATTACATGGGTTTTAGCACAAAGCATGCACTGCTGCCCAGTAAAGGGTTATACTCTGTTCTAATACAGTGCTGCTAGGAGGTGACAGGGCAACGCCACAGAACGTTCAGATATAAATATATTATGTAGACAGACATACTTCTGGCATGTAGAATATGGAATCATTTCAGCTTTGTACACATCATTTCTATCTGCAACATTGTGCCCTCCAGAACACAACCCTGAGTAGACCAGGGCCCGGTTCCTCAAAAGCATCTTAAGGCTGCTTTCATCGTTAGAACCTTTTGTAGGTGCATCGCTAAATCTCCGAACGGTTTCCCCAAAACCATTGTTACTAAAGTTGCTCTTGAAAATGTTTGTTATTTAACAACTGCCTCAGAGCAGCTAAGTAGATGCAGTTTTGCACTTTCGCGTCATTTTATACACAGAAGATCTTCGCTAAACACCAAATCTATGTTTATCTGTCTTTCTGTGACCGCCAATAGCTTCAGAACAAGTGTGACCGTGACTACAAATACAAAGTTGCTGATTTCTTTGCATAACAAGTGAATGATATAAAGAAACTTCAAATGAAAACCGAGAACTGTATCAAAAGATAAATACAGTATAGGCTACATAGACTTATATAAATCTGAGTGATATTAGAATTTAATGTTAATTAAATTAAGTTATATTTAGTAATTTGTGTGCTTTTTAGCTATTTGACTCAATGTATTTCATGATGTGTAACATGTGCGCAATGATGTACTAAATCTTGATTTAGTGCATTATTATAGTTAAGCGTTAGAATAAGGCGCATCAATATTTGTATCCTTGGATAATAATATCGCTCTAGGAGCTGATCCGTCATCAGTATTGTGGAATAATTGTAATGTTAAGATTAGATTGGAAAGGGAGAACGCTGATCCGAGAGCAGTGCTGCCTTTCTTTCGATCCAATCCATATCAACACAGGCCTTAACAACGCACTTTTCTCTGTGTGGTGTTTTGGAAAACCATGTTATATCTTCTGATGGAAAGATGCACCATAAAACACTTGTAAGCGTAAGTTCCATCGCTATTGGGAAACCAGGAAGTTAGAATCACGGAAGAATAATCTTTCTATGTTGACAATGTGTGGGTTGTTGACTGGGAGTTGTGTGTGTGTGTGTGTCCTATAGGGGGTGAAGCCGGCCAGCTTCGACAAGGTGGCCATCCCTGAGGTGAAGGAGATCATCGAGGGATGCATCAGACAGAACAAGGACGAGAGGTCAGCTCACACTCACATTCTGTTCATTTAGCAGACACTCTTACCCAGTGTGATTTCTGCGAAGTCCAGCTATAGAGTCACGGATGCAGGGAGAGTATTCCTACTCATGCACTCAGGGGTTTTGTTGTGTCAAAAATATCTCTGTTGATTTTACTCTTCCCGTCTCTCCTAGGTACTCGATAAAGGACCTGCTGAACCATGCCTTCTTCCAGGAGGAGACCGGGGTGCGTGTGGAGCTGGCTGAGGAAGATGATGGGGAGATGGAGGCCATCAAGCTGTGGCTGAGGATAGAGGACGTCAAGAAACTGAAGGGGAAATACAAGGAAAACGAGGCCATTGAGTTCTCCTTCGACCTCAGCAAGGACGTCCCCGAGGACGTGGCCCAGGAGATGGTGGGTGACGACACAATGTCCACTTCAGAGAGATATTGACTGCACCCCTAACGGCACCATATTATCTATATAGTGCATTACTTTTGACCAGGGCCAATAGCGAATAGGGTGCCATTTGGGAGTCTATTCTTTCTGATTATTTAGGAATCTTTCAAGTCCTAACACTTCCCTGGTCCCCTGTTCTGTTCTCTCTCTCTGTGTGTGTGTCTCTGTCTCAGGTGGAGTCTGGCTACGTGTGTGAAGGGGACCATAAGACCATGGCTAAGGCCATAAAGGACAGGGTTTCCCTCATCAGCAGGAAGAGGGAGCAGAGGCAGCAGGTCTGTACCAGCTCAATGGAATCTTAGTTCTGAATCCTGAATGTAAAGTTTTATAATATTGCAATCAAATGAATTAAACTGAGGTGAACTTGATGTTATGATATTGAAGGTGAGAGAGGAGCAGGAGAAGAGGAGGCTGGAGGAGGAGCAGGGTCAACGACAACAAGAACAACTAATACTACAGCAGCAGCCCGGCACAGAGGCCTCCCAGCCAGGCCAACAGGCTGCCCCCTACACCCAGCCACAGCCCATCCAGCTGCCACCACAGCCCAACCTGCAGACGACACCCGACATCCCCCCTCAGACGGCACAGCTGGGGCCCCAGGGAGTTCCCTACATACCCCAGTCTACAGGGCAGCTCCCAGTCCCAGTATCATCCCAAGTTCCAGCCCAGCCAGAGTCAGAGGCGCCAGAGTTGGACCAGTACCCGCAGCAGACTGAGACAGGTCTGTACGTTCTGCCTGGCACCTTTTTTTTGGTTGCGCTCAGTGCTCTGTAGTATTGACCTAGTCTTAATCTAGTGTTTTT